>NC_138373.1:97865381-97896933 GCF_054177405.1 Leptonychotes weddellii
GTGATGCCCCCAGCTTTGTTTTTCTTTTTCAACATGTCCTTGGAGATTCGGGGTCTTTTCTGATTCCATACAAATTTTAGGATTTTTTGTTCCAGCACTTTGAAAAATGTCATTGGAATTTTGATCAGGATGGCATTGAAGGTATAGATTGCTCTGGGTAGCATAGACATTTTAACAATGTTTATTCTTCCGATCCATGAGCATGGAATATTTTTCAAATTGGCAAAGAAGAAGTCAAACTCTCTCTTTTTGCAGACGACATGATACTTTATGTGAAAAACCCAAAAGACTCCACCCCCAAATTACTAGAACTCATACAGCAATTCAGTAATGTGGCAGGATGCAAAATCAAAGCACAGAAATCAGTTGCTTTCTTATACACTAACAATGCAACTGTAGAAAGAGAAATTAGAGGAACGATTGCATTTACAATAGCACCAAAAAACCATAAGATACCTCGGAAGAAACCTAACCAAAGAGGTAAAGATCTATACTCTAGGAACTACAGAGCACTCATGAAAGAAATTGAAGAAGACATAAATAAATCTTTTTAAAACACCTACTTGCAATCTCTAAGAGTATAGTTAAATGCTATCTATATTCCATTGGTAAGTAAACTAATAATACAAGATAAGTTAAAAGTAAACATGCTCAGCTCACTCCATGTGCAACACAAATTAGGGCTCACTTTGATATCAGTCATCATGATGAACACCGAACCTTTCAGAAATAGTAAATTGCCCTGGCCACTTCCATTTCCTGAGGCTTCTGGATGTTAAGAAATAAAGATAGACCAAAAGAGAACGACTCTAAATTGTGTGGTCCAAAAAATTTGTCTTCTAGTTCTTAAACAAAATGCTTCAAACAGAAAAATATACATATTCAGTACATACTGTAATATAAATGTCCTGTTTATCAGATAATGATGGAATTTCTAGTAATTTGTAGTGAACCACCATATAACTGTGAAGCTACCCTTCTCACTTTTATTCTCTGACCGTATATAATAATTGTCCCTAACACTCACTGAACACTGACTATGTTCCACCTATTAAAACCTTCCCAATAACTGTGAGCTAGATATTACTATAATCTTCATTTTACAGGTAAGGAAATTAAGGCGTGGAGAGAGGACAATGTCCTCAAGGTGTCACAGCTGGCAAGGGTGGACCTGGGATCTGAACCTGGTGGTCTGTGTGTATAACCTCACAGTCCACAGACCTCCACCTCTATATAGGTGGGTAAAATCATCTGGGAAGAACGAGAAAGGGTCTAAAATTAGGGCTTTTTTGGTGCATGTAGATCCCAACCCTCCTAACAACACAGTCCCTGGAGAGTAGTCACATCCAGTGGGACCACCTTAAGGAGTGGAGGCACCAGCGTGCGTCTGTCTCCAGGGAAAATGCTGTTGGAATTTGTCCTCTGTGGCCACATGAATAATTCCCAACTGTGACCCAGTGCTGCAGCTGGTGTGAGCTATTTCTCTCTACCTGGCAGCTCCAGGAGACCTGTAAATTCGATTCAAGACCTCTTGTGGTGGAGAGAAGAGGACACACAGCCCTCCAGAGAGATGCAATCAGAAAGGATGATCTGGTGGGAGTTATGCAAATATTGCTCCTCCACGGGACTGTGCCAGGGAGCCAAACATCGAATCCCCTTCCTGACGAGAGAATCAGGCATCGCCTTTCCTGAGCCTCCTGCCTCAGGTTACTGTCACAGTCTGCCCTCGCTTTCAACCAGCCATTTACAAATGCTGCTTCCCAATTACCACACTGTTTATCAAGAAGCTTCATTAAACTCTAAAACAGAGCGAAAAGACAGTTGGGCCTTATATAGGAAGAAACAGAGTATTCCAGTAGCTCTTATTTAGGGAGAACATTCTTTTTTTTTTTTTTAAGATTTTATTTATTTGAGAGAGAGAGAGAGAGCACGTGGCGAGCAGGAGGGGGAGGGGAGGGGCAGAGGGAGAGGGAGTAGCAGACTCTCCCGCCGCCGAGCAGGGAGCCCGATGCGATGTGGGGCTTGATCCCAGGACCCCAGGATCATGACCTGAAACGAAGGCAAGTAGCTTAACTGACTGAGCCACCCAGGCGCCCAAATAACATGATTTTCTATATTTAAAAATAAGCAAATACAAGAAAATCCCAGCAGTTTAACTCA
This sequence comes from Leptonychotes weddellii, assembly GCF_054177405.1. Classification (NCBI taxonomy): domain Eukaryota; kingdom Metazoa; phylum Chordata; class Mammalia; order Carnivora; family Phocidae; genus Leptonychotes; species Leptonychotes weddellii. Next base: position 97,867,542 of record NC_138373.1, read on the forward strand.
CCTAGTAAAACCACCTACCTGTCTCCATTGTTAATGTGACTTTTACTTTCATTTAGCTGTGAGAGGCACAGGTGCCATATTGCTGCTTCTTCGTTATGTGATGTTAGACAATTTACTTACCTGGTTTGTGCCCTGGTTTCCTCATCTACAGAAATGGATTAATAATACATACCTCACAGAATTATTGTGAAGATTAATAAGTTTATATAAGCAATTAGTGTGGCCACTCTGATTATTACACCCATGTGGAATTGAAATCAAGCAATTTACTCAGGACAGATTATTCAAATGAATTTCTAACTATATGTATATTGCTCAGGCCAGTTCTTTTTGTCCCTCCTTTTCATCTATGCCCTTTGTACTGATGATGCCTAATTCTACATTTCCAAAATGTCTCTCCTGAATTTTAGATTTGAATACATAAATATCTGCCAAATATATACACGTGGACCCCCAAAGCACTTTATATTTAGCATATTTAAAACTTTCCCATAGGGCGCCTGGGTGGCTCAGTTGGTTGAGCGACTGCCTTCGGCTTGGGTCATGATCCTGGAGTCCCGGGATCGAGTCCCGCATCGGGCCCCCTGCTCGGCGGGGAGTCTGCTTCTCCCTCTGACCCTCCCCCCTCTCATGTGCTTTCTCTCTCTCATTCTCTCTCTCTCAAATAAAAAAAAAAAAAAAATCTTAAAACTTTCCCATAGACCTTCCTATTATATTAATAATTTAATTTAAAAATATTTTTTTAATAAACAGTGTGGAGTGTGTTTAAGTTTTAAACAGTTGTACAAACTAATTCTAATCTACTTCCTAGGGGGGTTTAATTAGTATTTGACTAATCAGAAATCAAGCTCCAAGGATGATTACTAAACATTTGAATTATCATTATCAAAATCAAAGACCCTAGAGTATGTAATTAGCCTAAGGGATATTAGAACCTTTTTAGAATTTTTTTTTTTTAAAGATTCCATTTATTTATTTGACAGAGAGACAGCGAGAGTGTGAACACAAGCAGGGGCAATGGGAGAGGGAGAAGCAGGCTTCCCACTGAGCAGGGAGCCCGATGCGGGGCTCGATCCTGGGACTCCGGGACCATGACTGAGCCGAAGGCAAACGCTTAACGACTGAGCCACTCAGGCGCCCCTACAATTTTTTTAATTACTAAAGAAATGAATGTGTTCAAGAAAGATGACTGGCTAGAAATGTTCCAGTCTCCACTACCCTTTCACAAACATGAAATAAGAACCCAGCAAGAGCTTGAGGTGAATGCCAATGGTTTTGCATTCCCCCAGTCCACAAACCACTTTGTAACCTAACCAGTCTAGACGGCTGGCTGACCCTTCTCTCAGAAAGTCCCAGAATCTTTCCTCTGAGCCTTTTCTACAAGGTGCTGGTTGGGTGCCTGGTATAGAGTATGACATTGTTTTTGTGCCTTCTTGCTAATCGTGTTTGGGCTTTGGGCCTGAGCAGAACTTGGCCTAAGTCTTGCTTTCCGGATAACATGCCATCTATTAGCAATGTTATGGGAAAGAGAAAGCACAGACCACACCCACCTCGGCTCCATCAGAGGCTACCATGTTTACCAAACAATCTCGCATCTTCTGACCTGTCAAAGTGGCTTTAGAACAGTTTGCATCAATTTCCTATTTGATGGCTGGCCCTATATGTTCACTTGCTCAAGTCGTAAATGTAGGAGTGATTCTAGATTATTTGCTTTCCTTGAGCTCACTCATCCAATCAGTCCACATACTTACAGTCTCTCCAGCACATTTCTTCAACTACATCCTGTTAACTGTACCCTAGTCCAGACCCTCACTCTTATTCTTGGAACTCTAGAAGCACTTTCCAACTTCCCTTCCCCCTCATCTCGCCATACCTTCTAACACATCCACCTTGTAGTCACACACATACTGTATTCACACATGTAACCTTATTCCACTGCCTAAAAGCTTTCAAAGGTTTGCATTATCAACATGGTGAATAAAGTCTAAATACTTTGCTTAAATCCATCATTTTATCTTCTGCCTTATACAGTATCTGTCCTGGTCAGATCTTACTCTTACCTTCTAGACTTGGAGAACCCCATGGTAATTTGTTGTCATTCATCTCTGTATCATCAACACCCAGAAAATGGAGGATGTTCAGTGCACATTTGCTGGAAGAAGGAGAATCACAGGAGTTGTTTGAACAACTATTTAAAATGAAATTGAATATAATAGCTGACACTTTTTGAGTAATTACTATGTGCCAGAGACTATTCATAAGCATTTCACATAAATTAATTCATTCAATTCTCACAAGAACAATATAAGGTAGTATTATAATTATTCCATTTTTACCAATGTGAACACTGAAGCCCAGAGAGGTTAAATAACTAGCCCAAAACCACACAGCTTATAATCCACAGAACCAGGACTCAGACTGTAGCAGTCAGGCCCCGGAGGCACTATATCTAACCATTACACTCTGCAGTCTCTTGCAGTCTTTGAGATGGATGGAATTGTTAGTTAACAGAATTTTGAATCAGATACTTTACAATTCTGTACCTCATGTTCATCTGTAAAATGAAGGTAAGTGTGCCTGGCTCATAGAGCCACTGTGAGGACTAAATGAGATAATCCTATGAAGCCTTTATTCTGTGCTTTGCAGGTTGTGCTATTATTTCCTACTTCTCTCCTCATCCTCTCCCCTTGATTACTCTACTCCAGTCACTGCCCCCCTTGCTTTTCCTCAAATGCATCTCACTTTACTTGAGTGCCTTAGGACATAGGCATATGCTCTTCCCTCTGGAATGTTCTTCTTCCAGATTCCCACATGGTCAGCTCTCTCTTTACCTGCAAATTTTTGCTCAGATGCCACTTTCTCAGTAAGCTCAAACCCGAGTGTCCTCTTTTAAATGACTGCTCTCACTTTCTGATTATTCTTTTCCTTCTCTACTTTGTTCCTCTTTCCATATCACCTAGCATATTCTAGCATACTATACAGTTTACTTATTTACTGTGTGTTGTTTATTGTCTGTCCTCCCTAGCTGGACTATAAATTCCCTAAGGGCAGGGATTTTTATCTGGTTTATGCAGAGATTTAGCCAAACTGCCTAGAAAAGTGACTAGCTTGGAGAGGCACTCAATCAATATTTGTTGAATAAATGAAACTTCTTTTCCTTCCCCTCTTTTCATATATGTTAGCCCCATCTCATCCTCCAAACTCAGTTTATGCTTCATTTTCTCAAGAAAACCTTCTCTGGCAAACTCATTCCACCCCTAATCCAAAACTATGGTCCCCTTGTACACTTTCTCCCTGTCACTAAGTACAAATTTATCAATGTTTATGTTTGTAAGTACTTGATTGTGTGTTTTTCCAGCAGAAGATAATGTATGTGAAGATGGGAACTGCTTTGCTTACTATTTTACCCGCAGGCCAAACACACATGATAGACCTTGAATGTGAATTGACAGTGAATGACTAGATACAGGAATAAATACCCCCTTCATTTCAGTCTGCAAGAAACGGGTAAGTGCTACATGAACTCCTCATATGGATACATTATTGTCACATGCCACTTTAATATACCTCACAGGTTTGCCTACTTATAATGGTTAATTTTACGTGTCAACTCAACTGGGCCACTGGGCGTCCAGATATTTGGTCAAACACTGCTCTGGGTATTTCTGGGAGAGTATCTTTGGATGAGATTAACATTTAAATTGGTAAGCTGAGTAAAGCAGATTGCCCTCCCTAATGTTGGGGGGCCTCATTCAGACCACTGAAGGCCGAAATAGAACAAACAGACTAACCATCCCACAAGTAAGAAAGAATTCCTCTTGCCTGACTGACTTTAAGCTGGGCCATTGTTTTTTTCTGCTTTCAGATTGAACTGGAGCATTGGCTCTTCCTGGGTCTCAAGCCTGCTGGCCTTAGAACTGGAATGATGGCATTAGCTCTCCTGGTTCTCAGGCCTTTGGAAGACTATAACCACACTGTCAGTTCTACTGGGTCTCCAGGTTGTTGACTGCAGATCTTGGGACCTGTCAGCCTCCATAATACTGTGAGCCAATTTCATATACTAAATCTCTTTTTCGTTCTGTTTCTCTGAGGAACCCTGACTAATACAACTATTTTATTTGGCTTGATACTCACCACAATCTTGGAGTACAAGTAGGACAGATGGTTTTATGTGAAATCACACATCTTCAATATGGCCAAACCAGAAATAGAACCCAAGTCTTCTGACTCTACAAAGTTCTGTTTTAGTGCGTTTTTGGTTTCAGGGTAACATACTACCTGCTAGCAAGATTCTTGGATGGACATTATAAAGGCCTTCTCCTTTTCAAATGTGCTTCTGCCTCAATATTTCCGTACAGATTCCAGAGACCTCCCAAACCACATCTATCAATTAAAAATGTATGTATATATGTATATAATTTGAATTTTGTGATACATAAAAATGTAAAATATTATTTCAATAGTCACTGCAGGAATGAGTGAGAAAAAGTAGTAATATATGTGTGACTGTATAGGTTAAATTTAACACTGAAAATGTGAAATGTATAGCAGATTTTAAAAGCAAATCTGTTGGGCGCCTGGGTGGCTCAGTTGGTTAAGCAACTGCCTTCGGCTCAGGTCATGATCCTGGAGTCCCAGGATCGAGTCCCACATCAGGCTCCCTGCTCAGCAGGGAGTTTGCTTCTCCCTCTGACCCTCCTCCCTCTCATGCTCTCTGTCTCTCATTCTCTCTCTCACAAATAAATAAAAATCTTAAAAAAAAAAAAAAAAAGCAAATCTATTAAACTCTCAAATCACCTGTCAGACCACAAAAATGTCACCCCAGATAGCTGGAGAAACACTATTTATGGGAATGTCTGTGAGTGTTTCTAGAAGAGATTAGCATTTGGATTGGTAGACTTCTTTACAAAGATCACCTTAAACAATGTGGATGGGCATTGCCCAGTCCATTAAGAGTCTGACTAGAACAAAAAGGTGAAGAAGGGTGAATTTTCCTTGTCTGAGCTTGGGTATCCATCTCCTCCTACCCTTAAGTCATTGGCACTTGGACCTTTAGAGTTGGCAGGACTTATACCACCAGCTTTCCTGGGCTTCCAGCTTGTAGACAGCAAGTCATGAGACTTCTTGGCCTCCATAATCATAAGAGCCAATTCCTATAATAAACAAACAAACAAAAAATAAATCCTGTTTGTTCTGTTTCTCTGGAGAACCTTGACTTATATACTTAATCCATGTGCTCCCCAGAAAAAGCCACTTCTTTTGCTCCTATGGAAAAATACAATTCTCTTATATGAGTTATCATATACTATTGCAATGACTTCTTTACATGACCTTCTCTCCCCTAAACTGAGGGTTTGGTTTTGTTTTGTCTTGTTTTTTTTTTTGAAGGCAGGGACAATCTCAAGCCCTGAATACAGTACCCACCAAATTCTAGTTGTTCTTTAGTCTCATGTACATCCACCAAATGCCCTGCCCTCCCTCTCCCCACCAAAGCACTATGCTTTCCTTTTCAAGGAGCATTCAGAGAAAATTAAAAAAAGAAGATATTCATCAGCCTGAACATTTTCTGACATCAAACTGACACCATTTTAACCAAAAATAACTAGACATTTTTCACTTTTTCTTGTTTCCTTGATGATGTTGAGGTGAAAGGGGCACAGTTCCTTAGACCTTGCACCAGATAGCTGACAGGAGGAAATTGCCTACCAATCCACAACACCCAAGTTTATGCTAAAAATTTCCACTTGTGCCATTCAGGAAGAGAAGGTTTCTGATGAATTTCTGCTGCCCAATTCATACACAGAGAAATAAAGAACAGTTTATTTATAAAGAAATTTTTATTTATATAAATAAATAAATATATAAATAATTATTTATAAAGAAATAATTACAGCCAGTGTAATTAGCAAGTAGATCTTCCAGCAACAGGATTTACACCTGGACATAAACATGTTCATTGAGGTTAGGATGAAGATTTGCTAAGGCAAACGCTTTTTGAAAAATTGTAAAGCTAATGATCTTGCACTGACAGCATAACCTTGAGCTTATTGCCAAATAGAATGCCAAGTGTAAACACTTAATGGAAGAAAACAGGCGATGATAATGGTCCTTCTTGTGACCCCCATACCAGTGACTCTTTGAGTGCTTTAGAGGTCAGTAGAAACACTTTCTTATTTGCTGCTAATTTTTTATGCAGTTTTATGTATTTTATGATCTGACTTGATACAGATGAGAAGCACTTCATCAGTCAGTGCAAGATGCAATAATTGCTTCTCATCCTCCAATTTCTTATCCCCAGAAGTGGAAATAATCATCCCTTTGCTGCAATAGGGGCCAGTTATTATTTTGAAATATTGATGAGGGCCATAGGTAAAAATCATTAAGGCTCATTCTATGGATTAGGGACATTTATGGAATTTATCATGTATGAGGGTGGGGAACTAAAGCCATGTGAAGGTAGATGAACACATAATATACTACCCATCATCTGAGGTCCCAGTAACCAAACTTCTCTGTTAACTGGAAGAATGGCACTGTGAAAGAAACACAGGTTATAGAAAGGACTTGAGAATGAATTCTGTTCTCCAACCTCAAATAGACTAACCACTCTGAACTCCCATTTGCCTTATCTCAAAAAAAGGTGGATAATAATTTAGGGATTATAGGATTGTTATGAGCATAAAATGAATATATGTGAAACGGATTTGTACAGTGCCTGGAACAAAGAGGTCAATAAATGTTATGGGGTAAATGGGAAATAAGTAGCATCTATCCATGCTTTAAATTAAACAATATCCATATTATAATATTTTTCTTTCTTTCCTCTTTGCTTCCCCAACATCCAATTCCTTCCCCACATTGGGGGAACTCTCCATTTGCATATATGTGATGAAGTGCCCACTTTAATTATTACAGAAGCCAAAATGGGGAGATAAACTCTCTACTTACTTCCAGAAAATGAATAACAGGCATATCGTTACATATTTCACTTATTTATCATATTTATTGTTACTGTCTGCATTTTCCCCAATACCATAAGCTTAATAAGGGAAAGCATTTTTATATTTTTTTCATTAGTATATCCCCAGAACACTACTTATGATGCAAAAAGATGATTAATAAATGTATGTTAAATGAATTTGACATTGCTATTCAAAACACTGAGTCATGAACGAATAATGCAAAAATTAAGGAAGACTTAAAATTCACTCTAGCTGGTAGACAATAGCAATCCAGTGAAGGCACTCAGCAGAGATAATGTCAGAAGAGCCATTGAGCACTAGCAGAAGAAGCATCATGCCAGAATCTTCTGGACTTTTAGCCTCCAGAGCCCTCTTGGTTCCTGCCTGCTTTCCAAGAATACTTTTGCAGATTCCCCCCAATCTTGTGAGCAACTCAATAGCCTTTCTATAAATTCATTTATTGCTTAAAACAGGTCTGAATTCAGCTATCACATAGACATCACTATTGAATACCTGTGAACAATGCCTAGAATCAGTTAATGCAAAGGCCTTAACCACGGAGCCTGACTGGTTGTTGGTTCATAACCCTCTCAGGAACTTTCCTGGTATAATCTAAAATGAGCCCTCTGACATGGAGGGGAGGGAGGGACCTAAGAAAGAGACAGGTCACTCCAGGTTGGTAGGTGGAAGTTTTAATAAGCAAAGGTAACTTACATATGAGGCTTATCTTCGGTGGCAACAAGGCAAGTGAATCCCCTCACCCACCTGCCACATCTTAAAAGTTTATAAAGAGGCCTTAACTGTGAGGGTGTTTTCAATATGATATCACTATCTCAAGGCTATGTCCTCGAAGCAGAATCTGGGAGCAGGAAAGGAAAGCAAGAACCCACATTCCAAGGACAGGGGAGGAAGTGGGGAGACTGGGTCCAGCTCATGGATCAATTGGCTGTCACATCTTTTCAATGACCTCCCCAACACTGGCATATTTGAGAGCCTGCCAGGAGCAAGGAAAGATGAGATGGAGTGGCTCCAGTGCAGTAACAAGAGGGAGCATGTCAAGAAATCTGGAAAATAATAGCAATTATAGGGGAGGGGCAGAATTATAGGGCTTCACATTAGTGCATAATATGAACCAGCTGGGGATCTCATTGAACTTTAATTTTTTTTTAAAGATTTTATTTATTCATTTGAGACACAGAGATATATATAGAGAGAGAGCATGAGCAGTGGGAGAAGCAGAGGGAGAGGGAGAAGCAGACTCCCCGCCGAGCCAGGAGCCTGATGTGGGGCTCGATCCCAGGACCCCGGGACCATGACCCGAGCCGAAGGCAGATGCTCAACCATCTGAGCCACCCAGGCGCCCCTGAACTTTAATTTTTGATTCAATAAGTCTGGCAATAGGGCCTGAGATTTTGCATTTCTTACAAGCTCACAGGTAATACAATGCTTGCTGGTCCACAGATCACTTTTTAAGTAGTGTGTAGGACATCAGAGGATACTTCAAGAAGTAGCATCATCTGCTGGCTGTATCTAGGGGATCAAAGGCAGAGCCAAGGAAAACAGAAGGCTATTGAAATACATTCAAGAGATCATGATGATTTGGACTAGGATGGCTATGGAGGAGGTTACCAGAATGATTGAATTTTTTATATATCTTAAAAATGAAGCTGAAAGGACTTTTGCTGACAAATTAAATTTGTCATGTGGGAGTAAGAGAGAGGTCAAAGAAGACTCCAAGGATTTGGTCCTAGCACATGAAGTATTATATGAATCTATAGTTCAGGGAAAAGGGCTGAAGTTGAGATATAAATTCAGAGGCAGCAAGGATAGAACTAACACTTCATGCCACAAGAGGAGGTGAGGTAACAGAGCGTAGAGAGATATTCTAGCCCTGAGCAGGATGTACTCTGAAATTTAGAAGTCAGGAGATAAAATAGAACAAATAAAGAAGACAGTGATGTGACCAGTGAGGATGAGAGTCAAGAGTGACATCTTGACTCGGATCAGAAGCCAAATCATGATAGTTTTTCAAGGAAAAAGCATTCAGTTTGTGGAATCTACCAAGTGGTTGAGTAAGGTGGAGACTGAGAATGGTCCCTGGATTTAGCAAGGTAAGGGCCACCGGTGACCTTGACAAGAGTTTTTTTCCTGGAATGAATATGAAAGCATGATTAAAGTGAGTTTTAAAATGAATGAGAGAGGAGGAAGTGGAAATAGTGAGTTTCCTATAGAAACTCCATTCTTTAGTGGAGCTCTGGAATAAGGGAGAACAGAAAAATAAAACATGGCTGGAATGGAAAGGAGGGTCACAGGAAGAACTTTTTATGGTGGGAATTATTATTGCATGCTATATGTCAATAGGAATAATTTAGTAGAGAGAAAGATAATGGATAATTGCTGAGTTAGGTCCTTGAAGAGGTGAGAGAGTGGATTATTCAGAACACAAGTGGAGAGTGGCCTCAGAGTCCCAGTAACAGCTGGGAGGGCTGAGTATATGGCTTTAGCTCTAGTTGAAGTAGGAAGATAGGGTGTGAGCCTGTGGATGTTCTCACTGGTTCAATGTTTTCAATAAAAGAAAAAGTAAGGCCATCAGCTAAGAGAAGAAAAGGTACTAGAGGTCTGAGGGGAGAGGATAAGTTGTGACATAATCATCTCAGAGGATGGGAGAAAGGATGTACTGGGGAAATGTTACCAGAAGGGCAGGCAATACAGAGATTAGTTTTGAATTTCAAGGGAGAAAAGTCTACATGGTCTTGTCTTTTTTCCAGCCAGGAACATAAACTCTACAAGTGTAGACTGAGAATAGGCAGAGAGTTGGAGTGAGACAGGTCCTGCCAGAGAGATACAATTCAGGGAGAAAAAGGCACCAGAGAGAAGAGTATATGAAAAGAAAAATCAAAGTGATGGGACATGGAATCTAATCATGTAAGAAGGAAAGAGAAAACAAAAAACTGAGTGATCATGTAAAAGTGATCATTTGATTGCACATCTCTGTGAGTAGAGTCACAGAGGTTTTGACATTTAGATAATAGAGCAAGGTGATTGAGGAGACTGTAATCAGAGAGAAGAAGGGTTGAAACTCATATAATGAAGGTTGTGCAGTTATCACATTAACATGTCCTAGGATTTTCTATGAGAGAGGGTGTGGCTTATGTTCTGATGAAGATGCAACTATTGCACAAGAGGAGGTTAAGGAACTGAGAGGCCAAGTTATTGGAGGGATCATTTATATGAACTCTGAAGTCACCAAGACTTAGGACTAGCTGGAGAAAACTCTTCTGTTTGGTTGAGAATTTCCCAGTTTTAGCAATGAAAGTCTTGTGTCCCAGCAAACTTCTCAGCTGCAGACAAATAGGGATAGTTTTCCTGAAACTGTCCTCCAGGCTTGGGCAAACCAGGACACATGGTAATCATATATATGGCAAACGTATCACTGGAAATAATACAGGGAGCCACATGTGAAAAACTTGAAAATACAAGGAAGAATGGGGTATAGAAGACTCCCAAAAAAGGAATGCTGCTCTAAGTCATCCAGGGTTGTACAGATGTACAGAAGAAGAACTGGTTTAGAAACAGCAGTAAAGAGCAAGAAGGACACTTAACCTTTCCCTAGTCTGAGAACACTTCACAGGAAGTGGTAACTTAAAGGGAAACCTAAGTTCAGTCAGAGCATGAAGGTCAAGAGAATATTCAGAGATGAGGATGAACACGGAAGGTGTTGGTAATTTGATGAGGATTGACCATGAGCATGAAGTAGGATAATATAAGATAGGACTAGAAATGTGGATAAAGACAATCAAGGAGAACCAAAAATTAAGGAGGGTTTTAAAGAACTGTAAGGGAATACTAAATAGAATTCAAAATCAATCCCCTAAAAAAAGTTAAAAAAAATTAAAGGATCAATTATTATGGAGGATTTGGGAAAATAATTGGAGAGGTGCCATTTAAAAATGACCACAGAAAGGAGATTATTTCACAGTTGAGTACATTCTTAATTTAAAGAAATAGGTACTATTTCTTAAACTATTGCCATCTTAGGGGGAAAAAAATGGAAAGCTAATTTCCCTTACTATTAAACCGATAAAAATAGTCCAAAAAATTTAAACTAATATTATGGCTATAGACATATAGGGATTAATCAATTAATTTTCTTTCCTTCTAAGGGAGTCATGTGTTTGGGAGGTAGTACTACAAAATTTGTTTATTTTCAAACATGTTTATGATGAAAGGGGTGAGTAAGTAAATAATTCAACATGAAATAGAGTGTGTGCATTCCAGGTACATGACATTACACTTTAATACATACTGGCAGGACACTTGCCTCACTTGTTCATTTTGGTCTACCTTTTCCTTCTATTTCTCAAAATGAATTTAAGGTTTTCTTATGTTTAGGCATTCAAGACCATACATTCTCTGAATATAAGTTAATACCCTTAAGTTTCAGTGTGATGTGTTCTCCTATTCTTGTTTTCTATATAGTATATCCATAAATGACTTTTATCTTCTCCAAGGGTTATTTAGGAGGAGGTTTTTTTACTATTTTTTTTTTTTAGCACATACCCTCCCCAATGTCCATCATCCAGCCACCCCATCCCTCCCACTTCCCTCCACTCCAGCAACCCTCAGTTTGTTTCCTAAGATTAAGAGTCTCTTATGGTTTGTCTCCCCCTAGAAGGATGTTTCTTTTTTTTTTTTTTTTATTCTTATGTTAATCCCTATACATTACATCATTAGTTCTAGATGAAGTGTTCCATGATTCATTGTTCGTGCACAACACCCAGTGCTCCATGCAGAACGTGCCCTCCTCAATACCCACCACCAGGCCAACCCATCCTCCCACCCCCCGAAGGATGTTTCTTAATATCCAGAGAGATAAACTGTTTTTCAGCTCTCTTTTTTTTTTATTCTGAATAAAAAAAAGTAAAAAAAGAAAAAAGGCAACCTAAAAATGTAGTAGTCTTTTGAAATTTTTAAGGTTTTGTATGTTCGTGCATGTGTCTGTGTTTGTGCCCTGTGCTAGCACATGGCTGATTTTGTAAATATTCCAATATATATAACAAAACACAAATATGCTCTCTCAAAGGCATAATCTCTGCTGATTGAATTATTCTAAACACAATTCCTACTTAGTTTTGGTTTATGATATTTGTCTAGTTCTCAAAGAGCTATATTAAAATTTCCCATTATAGCTATATTTTTATCATATTTTCTTTGAACTTCTAATAAAGGTTTTTGTTTTTTTTTTAATTTGGTTGCCATACCATTTGTTGCATATAATATACTGTTTTATCTTTATGAATTCTACTGTATTTACAATATCTTTCCTGTTTAGGGCTTTTAGCCTTAAAATCTCCCTTACCTGATTTGATATTGCCAGTGTTAACTCTCCTTATATCCTTCCATTTTTCATATTTTATCACTTTGTCTTCAGCGTATTTCCTATAAGGAGTATATACCTAGGTGTATTTTTTAACCCAGGTGATGATTTCTGTTTTCAAATAAAATAGATCAGCCTAGTCCCATACAATGTTATCAATAGCAGCATGGTCTCCTTTCAAGGGCAGCTGTCTGGAGTGCAGTGAGGCAGAATCTAGAGTATTAGTGTCCTAATACTGCTGTAAGAAATTACCACAAACTTGATGACTTGAAACAACACATATTTATTATCTTATCCCCTATTTTTATTCATTTAGATTTAACTATGCAAGATGCAGAACTATTTGCTTATAACCAATGGCTCCCCTTTTACACTTCTCCTACCTTGAAATTCCTATTCTGATTCATTTATTATGTCTATTCTTGAGTGTTCTTCTTCCCCAACAGAGTAGTAACATGGCATAGTCTTTGAATTTACCATCAAATATCTTTCATCCTAACCAGGGGAGAATATCATGACCAGATAAGGGATTCCTAGGTTGGAGTCCTTTCTTCTCATCAGTCTGTAGGTTTTATTCTAGTATGTCTAATTTTATTGCTGCTACTGAGAAGTCTGATACAAAGCTGTTTATCCTTTGTAAGCAATTTTCATTCTTATTGGAAACTTAAGACTTTTCCTCTTAGTCTCAGAGTTCAGAAATTTTACCAAGATATGTGTAGGAATTTGTGATCTTTTATTTTCAGTCATTCCTTTCTGGATCTCAACAAGCCTCTCTAGTCTGCAAATTCAAGTAATTCTTTAACTCGGGTAAATTTTCTTCTCCTTTTCCTTTCTTAAATTATAGTCTCTTGTCCATATATTCCTTTCAGCTCTTCTGGTATTGCCATTATGTGTAAGTTAGGCCTATTAGCTCTATCTCCAACTTTTTCATGCATTCCCGATTTTTTTTAATGCATTTGTATTTTTCCTCTGTATTTTGAAATATTTCTTCGCTAATCTTTTGACCTTCCATTTTGGGTTTCAATAGTGACCATTCTTTTCTTTAATTCATTTGGTAAATATTTTAAGTTGAAAGTCAGCCCTTTGAGGGACTCAATTAAAAGTCCTTAAGGATACTTAGTTTTCCTTAGAGGTGCTTCCATATTTTGCTGTGCACACATAGATATATTTACCATGGGGTTCAGGAGGAGCTTCTGGTACTCCTTGATCTGCAGCATTCCCTCCTGGTATGCTGGTGAGAGTATAGCAGTTTTGTTGCTATGGGTTAATATGGAAAGTTGTCAGCTCCCTGTTGGGGCCAGGGAAAACACTCTGCTCCATTGTCTGTGAAGGTGTGAAGTTTACTAGTCTCAAGCTTCAGGGATAGAGAGAGCTCAGCCTACAGTGGAACTCCCAGGGAGTGCCTCTGAAAACAAGGATCTCATCATCACAAGAACAATCAAGCAGAATGGTACCACCGTTGTTTTATTTTGTTTTATTTTTGAGTCTATGAATCTCTGTGGGACAAACTCAATCCAGAATCCCTATTTTCTCTCTCTAAAATGGAAACAAGATTCCTGAGAGAAGGAAAATTATGTATGTGAAATGCAAAAATAAAGTTAAATGCCATATAAAAAATATATGTAATTGATAGATGAATATATTTTCATATCTTCCTCTTCTTCACAGATTAAAACTTAAGAAACATCTAATGATCTTCTAGTTTGAGCCAGGCAACATTATGAACTTTCATATATATTAATTTATTTTCATAAAAAGACCCATGAGTAGGTATTATTCTTTAGGGATAAAAATGTTGCTCAGAGAGATGAATAAGATTTACAAAATCCCCCAAAGTTGTAGAACCAGAATTCAAACTCATATCTTTTGATTCCAGGTCCAATGTGGTTTCCAATGTTCCACAGAATTTCCCTTACAATGTAGCATTATGTCCTCAGGCTTTATGGAATGTCAATTCAAGAGCTGTCCATTCTAACAGCATTTACATATCTTTTGCAAATCAAATCATCTCTTATTTAATGACTCAGGCAATAAATTCATTCTTGAATTTAGTTTATGGAAAAAGTTTCTCTATTGACAAATTTAAATGTTTTTTTTTTTCTGTCAGAAAAACAATGCTTCATAACTCTCACCTCTCTTTTCTTTCCAGGAAATTTAATTCACCAAATTTAAGAACTAATCATGGTAATCAAATTATCCTGAGTACCTAATAACACTGGATCCCTTTATGCCCTAAATTTAAAGGGTCGTCTTCTCTTTATAACTTTTTTTTCTTGAAAGCATCGTTTTGAATGATAAATAATTTAGAATAAATAAATACAGCAAGTCCAAAATAAATAAAAATGAGTTTCAACTTTCTGCAATTTTGACAGATATTTTAAGGTGTTCTAAGTCCAAAGAGTTAGAGAATAGCTGGGTTAGCCAAATAACTTATTGGGCAATTTGGGACATAGATAAGGAGTAAGACAAAGAGATAGCTAAACTGCTTTCCTTAAGAAATTAAGGAAAATTTGGACTTTGAGGGAAGATCAAGAGTAGGAAAATCCTAAGTTCACCTCCTCCCACAGATACTAGATAACACCCACATCAGTGTAAGTAAACCACAAAATGACCCAAAGCCTTGCAGAACTGACTCTCACAGCTAAATGTAGAGAAGAGGCCACATCAAAGAGTGTAGGAAGGGTAGAGACAGGGTCAGGAACTAAAGGGACTTGTGGGACTGTCCAGGAGAGGGAGGGATGCTGCAGGCACAGAGAAGGAAGAAAGAGATCCTCACATCAGAAACCCCAGGCATGGGAACCTGCATGGAGAAGATGAATCCCCATAACATTTGATCTTAAAAAACAGGGGCTTAATTTTATGACTTCTTACAATCAGCAGGGCTTAACAATTGGAACTTTAAAAATCACCAGGCTGGGGCTCTGGGAGATCCAGGAGAATGATAGGAAACTAAGTCTCCACCTTTAAAAGGAAATCTTCCGAATTCATTCTACAAGGCCAGTGTTACCCTGATACCAAAACCAAATTTATTACTACAAAAATAAAGAGAACTACAGGCCAATATCTCTCATGAACATAGATATAAAAATCCTCAACAAAATATTAGCAAACTGAATCCAACAACACATTAAAAAAAAATCATTCACCATGATCAAGTGGGATTTATATTCCAGAAATGGAAGTGTGGTTCAATACTCACAAATCAATCAACATGATACATGACATCAGTAAGAGAAAGGATAAAAACCATATGATTGTTTCAATAGATGCAGAAAAAGTATTTAACAAAGTACAATATTCATTCATGATAAAAGGATAAAAATCCTCAACAAAGTAGGTTTAGAGAGAACATACTCAACAAAATAAAGGCCATATATGAAAAACCCAGAGCTAACTCTGAAAAACAAACTGAGGGTTCTAGAGGGGTGGGGGGTGGGAGGATGGGTTAGCCTGGTGATGGGTATTAAAGAGGGCACGTTCTGCATGGAGCACTGGGTGTTATATGCAAACAATGAATCATGGAACACTACATCAAAAACTAATGATGTAATGTATGGTGATTAACATAACATAATAAAAAAAAAAAAAAAAGAAAAACCCACAGCTAACATCATACTTAATGGTGAAAAACAGAGCCTTTCCCCTAAGATCAAAAATAAGACAAGGATGTCCACTCTTAGCACTTTTATTTAACATAGAACTGGAAGTCCTACCTACAGCAATCAGACAATAAAAAGAAATAACAGGCATTCAAATTAGTAAGAAAAAAATTCAACTTTCACTATTTGTGGATGAATGATACTATATACAGAAAACCCTAAAAACTCCACAAAAAATCTACTAGCACTGATAAATCAATTTGGTAAGGTTGCAGGATACAAAATCAATATACAGAAATCTGTTGCATTTTTATACACTAATAATGAAGTACAGAAATAGAAATTAAGAAAACAATCCCATTTACTATTGCACCAAAAGTAATAAAATACCTAGAAATAAACTTAACCAAAGAAGTGAAAGACGTGTACTCTGAAAACTATATAGCACTGATAAAAGAAATTGAAGATGACACAAAGAAATGGAAAGACATTCTTTGCTCATGGATTGGGAGAACAAATATTGTTAACATGTCCATACTGCCCAAGCAATCTACAGATCTAATGCAATCCCTATCAAAATACTAACAGCATTTTTCATAGAACTAAAACAAATGATCCTAGAATTTGTATGTAACCACAAAAGACCCCAAATAGCCAAAACAATCTTAAAAAAGAACAAAACTGGAAGTATCACAATCCCAGATATGAAAATATACTACAAAGCTAGAGTAATCAAAATAGTATGGTATGGGCACAAAATTAGACATATAGATCAAGGGAACAGAACAGACAGCCCAGAAATAAACCTGAGTTTATGTGGTCAATTAATCTTCGACAAAGGAGGCAAGAATATGCAATGGGGGAAAAGAGAGTCTTTTCAACAAATGGTGTTGGGAAAATTGGACAGCTACATGCAAAAGAATGAAATGGGACTAACTTCTCCCACTACACACAAAAATAAAGGCAACATGGATTAAAGACCTAAATGTGAGACCTGAAACCATAAAAATCCTAGAAGAGAGCATAGGCAGTAATTTCTCTGACATCAGCCATAGCAACATTTTTCTAGATATGTCTCCTGAGGCAAGGGAAACAAAAGCAAAAATAAACTATTGGGACTACATCAAAATAAAAAGCTGCACAGCAAAGGAAACAATCAACAATACTAAAAGACAACCTGCTGAATGTGAGAAGATGTTTGCAAATGACATATCTAATAAATGGTTAATATCCAAAACATATAAAGAACTTATACAACAACACCAAAAAACAAATAATCCAATAAAAAATGAACAGAAAACATGAACAGACATTTCTCACAAGGAGACATACACATGGTTAACAGACACATGAAAAGATGCTCAACATCACTCCTCATCAGGGAAACGCAAATCAAAACCACAATGAAATAACACCTCACACCTGTCAGAATGGCTAAATTCAAAAACTCAAGAAAAAACAAGGGTTGGTGAGGATGTGGAGAAAAAGGAACCCTCATGCATTGTTGGTGGGAATGCAAACTGCTCCAGCCACTGTGGAAGACAGTATAGAGGTTCCTCAAAAAATTAGAAATAGAACTACCCTATGATCCAGGAATCATAATATTGGGTATTTACCCAAAGAATATGAAAACACTAATTTGAAAAGATATATGAACCCTTACATTTATTGCAGCATTATTTACCATAGCCAAACTATGGAAGTAGCCCAAATGTCCATCAATAGATGAATGAATAAAGAAGAGGCTATATACATACTATATATATGTATACATACTATATACTATATATGTATACATACTATATATACATACATACATACATATATATATATAATTCAGCCATAAAAAAGAATAAAATCTTGTCATTTGCAACAACATGGATGGATCTAGATAGTATAATGCTAACTGAAATAAGTAAGTCAGAGAAAGATAAATACCACATGATTTCACTCATGTAGAATTTAAGAAATAAAACAATTAACAAAGGAAAAAAGAGATAAACCAAAAAACAGACTATAGAACAAACTGATGGTTACCAGAGGGGAAGTGGGCTGGGGGATGCATGAAATAGGTAAAGGGGATTAAGAGTACACTTGTCATGATGAGCACTGAGTAATATATAGAACTGTTGAATCACTATATTGTACACCTGAAACTAATTGAACATTGTATGTTAACTATACTGGAATTAAAATTTAACAAAAAGGAAATAAAGGAAAATTTAGAAGGACTGGAAGAAAGTAATTTGGAGAAAAGAGACAAGGAAGAGATTGAATGAGAGAGAAATGAGTATGACAAACCCTGGGAGTGTATTCCTTAGGTAGAAGAGATGACCAGTGAAGATCCCTTAGGAAACCTCACACACATGTCCAGTCTAATAACCCTTGATGCAGAGCTTAGGAACTAACACAGGGTGTGCACTCTCCAGTAGACCTCTAACTCTCCCTCAGCTACTGTCCCTAGACTTATATACCCTTGGCTCTTTTACTACTAGAATCATATCAAGACAGCTATAGCCCATCTACCATCCACAGCATCTACCCAGCATATGGAAACTCATGCCTCCTTGCCTCTGCTCCCTCTCTTGCCTTCTCTTTTCTCCTGCAAATATAGGTTGTTCCATCTTCCAACTTACCTTGACCTTTTCCAAACATAAAGCAAGTAGCACATTAACATATACCTCCACTTTAGATGATGGTTTGTTCAGCTTCCCCAAGAACTCTCTTATGGAATTTTGTTGGGCCTCAAGACCCACAATTCTGCAGTTCTGACAATTTCCATCTAGGGAATAAAATGCCTCTCTGTATACAGTCCCAAGTTTAACTGAAAACTTGTCTAGGGCCCCTTTCTTTTGCTTCAAGTAAAGGGCAGGAATGGTCCATAGGGAAGGAAGGAGAAGATCCAATCATTGCCTCTGTAAGTCTATAACTAATTCTTCAATTCTTGCTTCAAATAGGCTGGAATGTTTGATAAGGATTCACAGTCACAGAGTAGTTCTCTTCCCTTTAAGTATATTCAGCACGGATGTCTCAGCACCTCTCATTAGACTTTGGGGAAAACGATCACCCATTGTTTTCAGAAGCCCCAGTTGTCAAACTGTTTCCTTGAGAATAGACTTTGAGGCTCTGAGATTTGCATAGAGGAGGGATATTGTAGAGTGTACTACAGATCTACACCTGTGAGGGTTGAATGAAGCTAGACTGGACACAGAGAGATGTTAAACTGAAAAAGCTGCAACAAAACTCTCACCCAACCCTAAAGGGAGCTCTGGGAGGGCCCTTCAGAGTTGCCCCAGACTGGAAGAAGGACTTGAACCCTGTAGGAAAGCGACACAGTTTTGGGGAAGGAGGGGAAGAGGTGATGGAAGAATGAGTTACTAATCAATTCAATAAAGAAAGTCATGATCTTTTTGCCCATTTATCCTTGACTCACCTTTTTCGATGACAATTTGCCATGTCATTCCATACAATTTTATTGCAGAAAACAAAAAATTTATTTTCCTAAGTGAATGCCACACTGATTTCCTTAAAACTTAGAATCACAAATGGAAAAGTGGTCAAAGGTGACATCAAAGTCAGAAGAGACCATTAGTCAATGACCATGTTTTCCATATTAGTAGGGGCATCATTCAATCTAACAGACACAAGCAAAGGGTACACTTCCCTTGACCATCACAGAAACTTTGAATTTATTACCTCTGCTTTCTCTAATTAGACCTCTGGAGACCTGAACAAATAATACAATCAATTGGAACTTGGAGTGGAAACTAGTTCTCAAAGGGCAGTATTGCATTTTCTGTCAAGAGTTGCTCATTATTCCTAATTTAAAAATCTACACCCCATTTGCAATGTCTGCATTGGCACAGACTACACCACAGAAATGAGCTTTACTGAAACTTAAGTATTTCCCCCCACAGTACATCTAATACAGATTCACTTTAAAAGGTAATCTTACTCAAGGGGCGCCTGGGTGGCTCAGTTGGTTAAGCGACTGCCTTTGGCTCAGGTCATGATCCTGGAGTCCCGGGATCGAGTCCCGCATCGGGCTCCCTGCTCGGCAGGGAGTCTGCTTCTCCCTCTGACCCTCCCCCCTCTCATGTGCTCTCTCTCATTCTCTCTCTCTCAAATAAATAAATAAAATCTTTAAAAAAAAAAAAAAAGGTAATCTTACTCAAATGATCTCCAGTACTGGTACATTATATTTAAATTGCAAGAATGCTTTCAAATCTGAGCCTATTATGTGACTTTGGGCAAATCATTTCCCCTCTCATTGTCTTATTTTTTTCTATTATAAGAGGCAGTGAGAGGCAGGAAAATTAATACCTGTTCTATGAAAATTGGGTGTGTTCTAAAGATGAAATGAGTTAAAACCAGCAAACAAACATTAAATTATTCAAAAGTCTAATGTACAGTGATTTTCTGAAAGACAGCATAGTATGATTTAGAAATTTTCAAACTGATTATGCATTGGAATTACTTATTTATTTAAAATGAGATTACTGGGCAATATTACAAAAGATTCTGATTCAGTAGTTCTTGGATAGGGCCCAGAAATCAGCATTTATAACAAGTACCAAGAAAAAAGAGAATGCAAGTGGTTCAGAGCCACGTACGCAGAAATACTTAGAGTAGCATAATTATGGTGACCATGTTCCCTTCCTCATTCTGCTAGTCACTAGCATATGGCCATGGACAATGTCACTCAATGGTCCTGAGCCTCGGTCTTATCACATGTGCATCTGTGATTAAAAGGATATTACTTTAAAAGACTGTATTAAGAAACAAAAAAGATATTCTTTATAAGATGCAAACCACCCTGTAAATGATCACTAGTAGAATTTTGTGACCTTACTCCTAGAGAAAGGAAGTTTAGTGGGAATGAGTAGAGATGAGGTTAAAGTGATACAGCTCTGTAAAGTTTAGGTGAAAAACAGACACTAAGGAAACATGTATACTACTCTTCTTGGAAAGGTGAAAGTGAGTAGTGAAACAAAGAACTCAAGTTTGGTTCTTCTGAAATCCACTGACTCCCAGTGGTGTTCATTTTAATGACATTTTAGATCATGATTACTATTTCTGGGTAGGAGTCACAATTTTTAATAAAGATGCATCTTACCATGATAAGTGATATAAAAAATACAGTTTTTGCTCCAAGGCAATTTTCCACTAGAATGTTCTCCTTGATTTTAAGAAGTAGCAATAGCTATAGATCCACCAGAATATACATGTGAATTAATTATGCTCAAGTGCACAAAATGGCTTCCAGCTTTGATTAAATCAACTCCACAGTATTCCTTTCTTTAACAATCAGCAAACTCAAGTCGGTTACAACTCAGGCTACCTTAACAGGTATTTAAAATGAAAAACACAAACACACTAACTTTGCACCTTATGACATGTGGAAAGTGTTAAGGTTTCTCTTTATTCAATCATCACCACCACCTGGCTGCAGATGATTAACAGCTTTCTTCTACTTAAGCAGCCTTAATATTTATTGAGCACATTCTACTACAGAAAGCTCTATGGAATTGAACTTGGCTGGAAAGGGTAGTTATATATACACTCATAGCATACTCAGAACTTAAAGAGCCACTAGCTCTAACCTTGAGAAGTTCTATAAGACTGCCAATTGCTTCTTGTAAACTGTGCAGCTTGAAATAGGAAAAACATGTATTTCCCTGTCAGGAGGATGCAAAGCTTCACTGAAACTCTTCCTGGGCTTATCCATCTCGCTGCTGTTAAAAATAAGATATTGATTTTCCTCACACCATACAATCTGTCGAAGAAAACTAGCAGATGTACATGCCCAGTAAGGAACAGACTAAGGTTATTATGCTATAAAAATGAGATGTTGGAAAAGTTTTGACAACATGTAGAACTAATTAGTAAGCACTGCTCAGAACACAAAGCAAGCCAAGCTACTATTATATGAAACCTTTAAAGGTTTGTATTCCAAATCTCATCTTAAGTTATTCTGTCATTAAGTGCACCCTGGACCAGCATGCTAACTATTAATAGTGCCTCCTCTGCAAATAAATGACATCCTTGAAGACATATTCTCCCAGAAAACTACTGAAGACAGTTGGATCATTTCAGGGGGCACTGATGTATTACTCATTAGAAGAAAACAGTATCATGAGACAGAAGAAAAATAAAGTAAATATGAAGCGACTTTTGGGCCTAAAAATATCACATTAAAAATTGGATCATTATCTTTCTCTTCACCCAAATCAGTAAACTCAATATATATCAAAAATACAAAGGTACCTTGAGGAGTTATTTTACTGTGAGTTTGGAGACAGTGGGGGCACAAGGCAGCTCTTCTCTGTAGCCCATGATGAGTGTGTTCCGCAGGGCAGTGAAGGGTGGATTTCCCATTTGTAGTTCCTGCTGTAGCATAGCGAGGACCCAGCAGATCCGCTAGCAAATCAGAACAGTGAACATCTGGAATGGATGGGGAGGGGAGGACATCCTGTCCTGATGACATTGCTCATTTCTGCCCTCTGTGGGAGCAATCATTATGTCAGTGGAGAAGAGGACATGGTAGCCGAGAAATAGTCCTCAAAGGCTCTTGGAATTATATGGTGACTCTTGGAATTAAGGTGACCTGTTAAGAATGGAGAACTGATTCTATTGTTGGAATTTTAATTTTTAGTTCCAGGCTGGTGTACCAGGCATCATATTCCTAGTGCATAACCTCAGTCTTCACTGGCACTTTGGTCCTCCATCTTAGCACTAAGTGTCTGCTTAATGAATCAGCTCTGATATTCTATCTCCTATGATGACTACTCTAATAATAGTACTATAATGCTTTAAAGTGTACAAAGCCAACTCCTCCCAGCAACTCAAGAGTGAGAATAAAGTTCAGGTTCTAGGGAGAGTTCAGGGAACCTAGAGGGAAGAGTCATGGATTTCCACTTTAATCCCTGATTCTTAATCCGAATGAGAAATTCAGTGCTTTCAGGCAAGCTTCTCTAGTGCTCAGCATATGCAGATAATTTCACTTTGTTCTTCCCCACTATCCCAGAGTACCTTCAGGAACCCAAGAGAAGGGAGAGAAAAATTCAATGAGATACAATCAGCATTGATGGAACCCTTTCTTCCATCATTCCATCAGGCCTGGCCCCTGTAAAACCTTAAAAAGTTCATTCTGAAGAACCAGCAGAAGGAAATTGCAACCAACTTCAGAGCAGTCTCAAAAGGAGCCCCACCAGACTCTCTTATCCTAAATTTGTAGAAGTGATGTAATTGCATACCTTGATGTTCATACATTACAAGGAGTATCCAACCAAACATTTTTTAATTATCACATTAAAAAGAAAAGTAAAAAAATACACGTTTTCACTAATTGTAAGGACAGAGTGAAAATT
The DNA here is from genome assembly GCF_054177405.1 of Leptonychotes weddellii. Taxonomy (NCBI): domain Eukaryota; kingdom Metazoa; phylum Chordata; class Mammalia; order Carnivora; family Phocidae; genus Leptonychotes; species Leptonychotes weddellii. Next base: position 97,890,850 of record NC_138373.1, read on the forward strand.
ATTACATAGTTTTTTGCTCAAGGAGGAGGAGTATAGTATCCAATTTTATAATTTTCTCCATATTCTATTAGTATCTACCATTTTACAGATAAGAACATTAAAGATAAAGGTATTTCACAACCAATAGTGCTAAAACCAGGCTTCTACATCCAGAATTATCTTCCTCATTTTTATGGGGGGGGTCCATTTTGGAATTCCAATCTGATGCCCACTCAGACTCTTTACTTAGCCCCAATGAATATGACTATTAAGCATTGAGTTGTTCTCCTCTGAAATTGTCATTATTGTTTTCATTTTTTGAACTAAACATCAGAACATCAACTGACCTTTCAGTTCTAACGAATCTATAAATATGTTCTTATTTTTACAGCAAGGATTTCATCTTTAGCCCAATATATGTCTAGTGCTGACATTCTGATATGTCTGGAGTACTTTGGTATGGCCCTGACTCAAGGCTATTTTCACAGGGTCTGAGAAGCCTCTTGGGAAAGTGTTCATCCATAGGGAAGAAGGAAGCAGGCATGACACACTTATAACAAAGGCTTTGTCATTGAAAGAGAATAAGAATTTTGAGTACAACATAGTGGCTGTCACTAAAATCCATCTCCAGCCTAGATACATGTCCAGAAAGAGAGAAAATGATAACTAAAAACCCAAAGAGCAGTTTCACATAAGAGCTCCAGAAATTTTGGTGTATAGGCAGCACTTCTTGGGGATCCCTCCAACAAATTATAACATGAAGGGAAGAGAGGCATTCCACCTCCTGCTCATTTATCTACTATGGGCTTAAATGCATTGGCAGTGATGCCTGGGGGAGCAGTGGCAGAGCTTACTAGAACATTATGGTGCCCAAAGGGATCTCTGGAACCTAAGGGAGAAATAGTAGAGTCCCAATAGGGCATAATTATTCACAAGAACACTTACAACAGCCCTTTGAGTTTCCTAGAAATAGTTGGTTGTGAATAGTGCAGGAGCTGGGGGACTTGAATCTGTAAGTGGGTGCAAGAGCCAATGAAATTTATTTAAAGATTTATTTATTTGAGAGAGAGAAAGAGAGAGAGCGAGCATGAGTACTTGTGGGAACAAGGCGGCGGGGGTGTGGGCCGAGGGGCAGAGTGGGAGGGAGGGGGACAAGCAACCTGCATGTTGAGTGCTGAGCATAAAGCCTGACTCAGGGCTTGATCTCAGAACCCTGAGATCATGACCTGAGCTGAAATCAAGAGTCCCTTGTCTAATGGACTGAGCCACCCAGGAGCCCCCAAATTTATTTATAACTATTCTATTTGTTTTTATTATTATAAATAAGATATTGTAGCTTTATAAATAATAACTTCATTTCTACCCACAAGCTGGAGATGCCTTGGAAATGCAGACTAGATTTTACCGTGCTTCAGCTTCTGTCAGTTGCATATATAGGACTATGGAGGCTGGAATGGGGATGAGAAAAGATCTTTAAGCAGGCAGCACATTCCTGTACAACTGCTGGTCTGCAACCTCAGCAGCTTCCTAGGTGAGATACGAAACAAGACCCGAACACAGAGGGCAAGGAGAAACCAGAGAAAGAAGCAGGCCACTCCAGATTCGTAGCCTGCAAGTTCCATAAGCAACAGACTTGCCGTGGGTGGCCACAAGAGGAGTAGATCTCCACACCTGCCTGACAAAATCTCAAAGTTTATATAGAGGTGGTAACTGGGTTCTGTCATATATTCAGTCCAGATGGTCTGAACAACATCTTGTTCTCTCACAGTTGTGTCTTTAAAAATGATTACCATTGTGAGAATGGTAGGCAGACCATACATTCCAAAGATGGAAAGATGAAAAGTTCTGATTGCCTGCATCCAAATCACAGGTCAACAGGAGGTCATGTCTCCTAGATGACCTCCTCCAACAACCATAATGTCCTACCTAAGGTTATTTAATAACAATGTAGTTATAAGTGATGCAATTATGTGCAGCTGCCTATATCCACTACTTGTCAATGGAATTCTAGAGTTCTATAACATCTGCCAGTTCTGCTGCCTATTTCTTCTACTAGGGTCTTAGCCAATTGTACAAATGAGAATAAAATGTAAATATGACAGTAAAGCAATAGGTAGAAGCCTAACTCAAAATATTCCATCTTCTGCTAATCTATTACCAAGTAAATCAGCCAACACATTTATTTTTTATTGCTTACCTAAGGGAAAATGATACAATCTTAGAGTGTTTCTGGTATATTTATGTATGTTATTGTATGTATGTCTGTGTATAATATATACATATATAACATATATAGTATATATATGAAAAATTATATATTTAGCTTTTATGTACATATTTAAATACAGTTTACTTATACATACATACATATATATTTCTGTGTTTTAAATCATATGCTCCATTTTCTGTATCAGCTCTTCAATAGCTGACTATATGTGACTCTTCAGAAATATTTCCATGGAATGTTTATTGTCAGGTTTTCTTGTTTTTTTGTTTTTAATGGGTGACTCACTTTTGTCCTAGGTTAATGGGGACATGTTGTCTTACTGATTTTTTTTAAATTTTTTTATTCTTATATTATCCCCATACATTGCATCATTAGTTTTAGATGTAGTGTTCCATGATTCATTGTTTGTGCATAACACCCAGTGCTCCATGCAGAATGTGCCCTCCTCAATACCCATCACCAGGCTAACCCATCCTCCCACCCACCTCCCCTCTAGAACCCTCAGTTTGTTTTTCAGAGTCCGTCGTCTCTCATGGTTCGTCTACCCCTCCGATTTCCCCCCCTTCATTCTTCCCCTCCTGCTACCTTCCTGATTATTTTTTAAACTCATAAATCTATCATGTTAGGAAATGTTATCATTTTCAGAAAGGTCAGAGGTAAAGGTGTAGAGATCATCTGCTTGTTAAAGAAAATGGCTTTAGATATTTTAAAAATTAAACAAATGCTTAGTTCTGGGCATTTGCACAAGTACAAATGTAAAATTATAATGGGCAAAGTGATCCTGGTTCAATATAGGTACATTAACCAAAATCACAAGTCAAAGTTACATCTAGATTGTGCAACCCTTTTGTCCAAGTTCATGGGAAAAGCATTAGATAAGGACCCAGGTCTTATCTTAAAGGAGACATAAAAAGTAGTTTTGACCTAGGGCCAAAAATGAACATTTGCAGGCAAAATTAGACAGTGAAAGGACCATTTAAAATATTTTGAGTTTTTCAGATTGGGTTTCAGAGGGTTCTGTGTTTGGAGGGCATTTAAGTTTATCTAACATAGAGATGCTGGTGATCTCTTAGACTCTGAAGATAGAAAAAAGAGCACTGAATGGAGAGGGAAAGAGTATTTTCAGGCAGACCAGATTCTCCCATATGTTTATGTGGCATAATCATGACACATTTAATAACTATTTTACTCCATAAGTTTTGGGCACATAAAATTGCTTAGTATTGGCAAATGCGTTGTAATAATAGCAAGTCTGTGACTTAGTAACTGTTGAACTTGAGTCTGATACTTTGCTTTTCTGAGACCTAGTTTCCCATCTGTAAAATGGAAAATATAGTTACCTCTTAACATCTTTAAATTATGAGGATAAAGGAGAAAATGTTCATGCAAGTTCTATAAGAACGTAAAATATTCTTGATGAAAACTATATTTAGTAAACACTTGACTATGTCCCCACACACAAACATAAAGGTCCAGGACCTCACTGCAAAGTGGCAGTAAGGAAGCGAGGGAAGTAGACGGAAAGAGAGGAAAAAGGAAGGAAGCAAGGGATGGAGGAAAGGAAAAAGAATAAATCAGCCCATCTAGTTTATGAACACGTTTTCTCTCCAAAAAAACCCAAAAACAAAACAAACAGATTCAAGCAGAATTTACTCAAGCTGGTTCTTATAAACAGGCATAATGCTATCCACTGATAAGCCACTATTCGAAAGCCCACGCTAAATAAAACACAAGAAAATTCTTTAATTCATCTGTCGTATGTTTAGAATTTTTAAAACAAGCAGAGGAAAAGCTAGTTTATAGTTTTGTTTTAGTCTCTGTGAATATATCATACTAAGAAAATTAATAATAAATATAAATAAAGTTCAGGTGGGAAAGAAGTTTAAACCTCTTGAAAATAAACTTTTCAAGATGCCCTCAGGCCCATTAGCAATATCATTTACATATAAATAATTGATGCCTAATTATAAATCATTTTTATCTGTTCAAAAGTAGGTCCCAAAGGGCTGCTGGTAAGCAATGCTTTGTTTGACTAGTTCCAATTATTGTATTAATCAAAATTTAATTGGACAACCAAGCTCAGTTTCAATTACTTACTTAATTAACTAACATAATAGAAAACTGACAGTAAAAACAGTGCAATTTTACAATTAAGACTGCCAATATCAGATTAGCTTCCACAAGGAATGTAAACTATTGTGGTGTTAATGCAGTTGCTTTCACTTTTTTTTTTTTTACTTTCCATTGATTCATTTACTTACATGACTTGTTTTTATATTTTGGCCCTTTAATTCTCAAATCTTTCACATTTGTGTGAAATCCTCCAACTTCCTGTTCTCTGTCAAATCACAAGATTGACCTGTTTGTTATTAGTTTCCACATCCAAGCTCAAGGTGAGTTTGTTTAACCAGGTTATTCATAAATATTTGAACTTCATCAAGATGCATTGCTCTGGTCGAGTGATTTACAATGGAGAGAGAGGGAGAGTGACATTGTGACTTCCTGGTCATAGCCCTGGTGTTCAGACAGAAGAAGAACTTACATGAGGAACATGATAAGTTTCCACAGCATTTTCCTAGCCCATTTAACTTTCCAATTCTCTTTCATACTTAGAAAATGTGCTTGGCCTAACTGTTGCTTTCTTTGGGAGCGTTAGGGATTCCTGGAAAGGGTCTAGGGAGTAAGTAAGGCGAGTAAATTTGAAAATTTTCAGTTCTTTCTTGGCTTTTAATTAAAGCTTCTGATCTTTTAAAATGGTGGGAACAGTGCTGTATTGTGTCTGTGGCCTCATTATCAACAGCTGCTAATTCATCTGAGCAGAAGTCTCACTGTGATATTTTGTTTTGGTCATAGAAGAGAGGTAATGCAGGAGAAAGGGATTCTCATCCAGGTATTAGGTGCTCAGCACAGGGAAGGAAAAATGGTGAAGTGGAGACTGGGACTTAGAGTGACCTTCCACTGCAGTTTTCTGGAATACCACCATCCCAACGAATACAGCAGAACCTCTGCTACCATTATGTCAACTCATTCTTGCCCCTTTCCATCGTCACTGCCCCCCGCAAATGGTCACCTCTTGTTGCCATGAGGCTCTAATTTGGGGACCCACTCCAAATGTGTTTGCACAGTAGAACAAATAAAACACTCTTGAGTGAGTATTAGAAAGTTTGGGAAAGTTTTTAGAGGAAAAGCACATTATGCAGTTGCTGGGAGTGTACACCACACTAGTAGGACAGGCTTTCTTTTTCAACTTTTGCTGCCCACTCCCAACATCCTTTATCACACCTGATAAACCTCAGGGTTCTGATAAATGTTTGATGAAGTAATGGATAAATAATCTTAAAGTCACCATAGAAAGAAGCCTTGTCCCTAGGGTCAGATTTGCCAGGCGTCATTGTTTTATTTCTCTCTTTTGTCTGTTCACGAATCTTGCTGTCAAGGGGACTCTCTGTGGAAACTGTTTAAGTTACCACATTGTTAATTCTTACATTTTATCACAACCAAGATGAAAACAGATTCATAGGGAATTAAGACTGACTTGCATGATCTGGTAAGTGCTGTGAATTGTGCAAGACTGTTGAATCTCAGATCTGTACCTCTGAAACAAATAATGCAATATATGTTAAGAAAAAAAAAAAGAAGAAGAAGGCAGCGGGAGGGGAAGAATGAAGCGGGGGAAATCGAGGGGTAGACGAACCATGAGAGACGATGGACTCTGAAAAACAAACAGGGTTCTAGAGGGGAGGGGGGTGGGAGGATGGGTTAGCCTGGTGGTGGGTATTGAGGAGGGCACATTCTGCATGGAGCACTGGGTGTTATGCACAAACAATGAATCATGGAACACTTCATCTAAAACTAATGATGTAATGTATGGGGATTAA
>NC_138373.1:97897033-97913744 GCF_054177405.1 Leptonychotes weddellii
CTGACTTGCATGAAAGTTTAAATGTATTCTGTATCAGTCTGAAATTGAGGAGGCACTTGGCTGAACTCTGGATGCACAGAACATGATATTTCATTAACATTTCCTGGTAGCTTTCAAAATGTTACCCAGCACTGAGGCAACAATCCAGGATTCCTGCTATGGTTAATTTAAAATCTGCCAAAGCCAATGGTCATTCTTTTAAAGTTAGAAAAAAAGCATTAAGTCAGTTCAATGTTGTGGTTTTAAAGACTTCAGCATCTAGTAATGATGAAGTAGGTATTTTGGACCAGCCCTAAGGACTATCACTGAGGGCAACTAGGAAATACAGACACAAGATAAAGCTTGAAGACTCAGAGAGATAACAATGAAAACTATAAGACCAAGACTGGAAAGAGAAAGAGACTCCTCCCTTAATGGGCGGTTTTGCCCTGAGGACATTTGCTGATTCTGGTGCGGCAGCTGAAGACTAAACCGGATTTTCATAACCTTAAAGGGGTAGGGAGCTACAGATGGAGTTTGGTAAACCAACTGCGTGTTGGGTTAGGACCCCAAAATGCTATATCTGAGGAGACAGGGTGACCTAGAAGTACACCAGTCTCTCTCTGACTACAGTCTGATTTCAAACTACCCAGATCCCCCAGAAAATCTCACTATGAAATCAGATTAAAATGATCCCTGAATGCTGATGCTCCCAGGTACATGTAGAAGCAAATAAAAATTGTCCTGGAGGAATATAATATTGTTCCATGCCTCAAATTATTTCTAGAAACATTTTTTTAAAACGAAGTCATACAGAGTCAATGATATAACAAAACCCACGAGGGAATAAGACATGACAAACTAGCAGAAAAGAATAGACAACAGGAACATCCAGAGGCTCCAGATGTCATATGGTAATTATTAAATACCTTGGATTTTTTTTAAAAAAAGTAATTTAATATTAATTTCATTTCAACAAAGAGTTATAGAGTACTATTACAGAGAAACTCAAGAACATAAATACCAGTGGGACATAGTTCCCACTTCCAGAGAATTTACAGTGATTATACAAAATATACATGCATTTTTTCTTCTTTTATTTAGTAAGTATCTTTGTAGAGGGACTGTTAGTCCCTAAGGAATAAAAAAAGGAAAAGAAAAAGAAAAAGGCGGTTTCTATTCCCATTAAGCTTCCACACAAGTATGGGAGAGAGGCATTTGTCAAGGAATGTCAATAATAAGTGTAAAACCAGCCTGTACTTCTCTAAAAAGAGAGGCAAATAAATACTGCTAAAGGTAAATATTAGAAACAGGGAGAACTGACCAAGGTGAGAGAGGAGGAAGCTCTCCTGAGAAAGTGATGATTGGGCTGTGGAAGAGGGTAGGATTTCAGTGGTGTTATTTCTAAAATGACAACACGAGTACATGTCTCCCTGACTTAAAACCTTTAGCAATTCTGCATCCACTATAAGATAAGGTCTGTAACAGGCTTCTTGAATGGACTGAATCAGACAGTATGACCAATTTTCAGCTCAGATGTAGAAACCAATCCAGCCCAGTCTGAATTAAAACTTTAGCTTAGCATCCAATTCAAGGCAAGGGTGTCCTACACCTCCTTATTCTTTTGCTTTACTATAAGGATTTGGGCTAGTGAAAACAGACAAAAGAAAAAAAAAGGGAGAAGAGTCATTTAATCAGATAGGGCGATATATAATTCTCTCTTAACCACCAGTAAGCATCCAAATGCTGGCTCTCTTGTGAAGTGCATTTGTGGGCTCATTGGGGGTATCCCCACATTGTACTATTCATGCAGTGAGAGAAATATTCTCTGGTGAGCCTGCTGTGAACCCTTCCATACCCCCCATCAACAGCTCTTGTCCCAGTAACTCAACCCACTGTGTCTTATCCCTGAGGCAACCTCACCCTGGGTGATCATCTGTGAGGCACACTTGGCCATAAGGATGCTGGGAGTGGAAAGTGTCTTGACAGTCCCTTTGCTCCCACCCTTGCTGCCTGCATAAGGAGCTCTGCTCGGCTTCTCACCTTAAGGATTCTCTGGTTAGGAAATACATACAGCCTCTAGGTCTGTGTATGCTTCCCAAGGATTCTCTCCACTGTGGCAGCTCCACTGGAAGGGTTGACGAGTTTCTGTGGTTCAGTGAGCATCAATATAGGGATGAAATGCTGGCCTCTTCGTTTTGCATATCTTCAGCCTCTCTGAAGGTGTGTCCCTCATTCAGTCATTCTCTGTCTCTCTGTCTCTCTGTCCCTCTCTGTCTCTCTCTCTCATATACACACAGTTTGGGGAGGCGAAGGAAGGATGAAATGAAAAGTATATATCCTCTAAGTATGAGATTCACCTCCTCTATCAATTCCCTCTTCAACAAATTGAGTTCTTATACAAGCCAGAAGGAGGGCTGGGGGAAAGAGAAGGCCTGCTTTGGACTCATTTTAATAAGATCTAAGATCTAATGAGGTGTCTGTTGCTCCTGTTAACAGCAATCGCCCTCAATTTCGGGGCGTTAAACAGATTTAGAGAGAGCAAGAAGAACTGCATTCAACATCCAGTCACATCTGATTTTCTAATTATGACTCAAGACATTCATGATACAACTCCTGACCACTTCTCCCATCATTCCCTACACTCCCACATGCCAGGCATTCTCGACAACCTGCAGTATCTCAAATATGACTTGCTTTTCCTCGGTTCCCTTAACACTATTGCCACCTCTGCTTGAAATCTGTATTGTTTCCTTCTATGTATCTATCATGGCAATATTAAATTGAAGAGTAGTTACTGAACTCAATCAAAATGTATTGACTATCTACTAAGACATGAGAATCTCTGCCCTTTTGGACTTTAGAATCTCATTCCCAACAGTCTAGGAGCTCCATGAGGGCAGAAGGTGTATCTTATTTACTGCATGTTTCTGGATACAAACTGAACACTCTGAAGTACAGAACGGTAAGTGAAGGAACTAGTGAAGCAGATGTTGTAAGGATATAGATGTAAAGCAAGGACCATGGGAACACAGAATAAAAGCATTAGGGAAGCCTTTTAGAGAAATTGATATTTCTTCTAGGCTTTGAAGGGAGGTGCTGTGGGTGGATCTGTGTCCCCTAAAAAAATCATGTTGAAGTTCTAACCTCCAGCACCTCAAAATGTGTCCTTATTTGGCTATGGGGTCGTCACAGATGTAATTAGTTAAGATGGGGCCACACTGGATAATCAATATGACGAATGTCCTTTTAAAAAGAGGAAATGTGGACACAGACATGCATATAGGGACAACACCATGTGAAGGTGAAGGTAGAAATCCGGGCAACGCCGCAGAGGCCAAGGAAGGCCAAAGACAGCCAGCAGACCACCAGATGCTAGGACAGGAGGCATGGAACAGATTCTTCCTTATAGCCCTCAGAAGAAATTAACCCTGAGGACACCTGATTTTACACATGTAGTCTCTAAAACCGTGAGACAACAAATTTCTGTCACTAAGACACCCAGTTTGTGGTATTTTTGTTACAGCAGCCCTAGCAAACTAATACAGAAGGGAAAGGTTTAACCAGGTAAATACAGAGACACATAATACACCTTGGACAAAACCTAGAGTGGAAAGATAGCTGAGTGTGTCGTGGAACAGCTGATATTCCTCAGGAGTGGAACGGATGTTGCAAGGGCCAGAGGGCAAATATATGGCAGGAGTAAAGATTCTATCAGAAGTCTGGAGCCCGACCATCAGAAGATTTTGACCATCATGCTGAAAAGCTTAGGATTTTTTTTTTTAAGATAATAGGGACATTTTACACATTGTGAATTGGAGAGACTCTTAGTCATGACTCATTCATTCATTTAATCAACAAGTACTTACTGAATGACTAAAACATTGTTCTAGGCATTAAGGATACAGTAGAAGGAGAGAGACAATAAATGCATAAAACCAACAAATACATGTCAGATTGAGATAATTGTTGTGGAGGGAAAAGACAGGGTAATAAGTGGGGGGAGGTATAGATAATAGCGAATACTGTTATCAATTGAAAAAAATAAAACAGGATGAGGAGACAGTTCCATAGAGAAGAAGGGGACAGAGAGGAGGACAAAGTGGCATTTGAGATCAGCAGGAAATAGGGAGCAGGCTGGGCAGCATTTAAAATATTAACAGTCCTGGCCCCAGGAGTAGGGATTAGAGTGGTTGGTATTTGCTTTACGGTGTTTGAGGGAACAAGGGAGTCACTGCAGCTGTCATGCCGTGAGCAGAGGAGAGAGTTTTAGGAGTTGGAAGTCAGAAAGTTTGGGAGGAAATGAGATAACCAGAGGTAATGATGAGCAAGAATGAGCATCTGCAAGTACCTGGTTCTTTTCTCCTGGGATTGCACCTGAAAAGGTCTGGCCATCCCCGACTGACCACTGTGAATACAGCCAAGACCCAGGTGTACAGTTGCAGCCGTGGAGCGGCCAAGGAGTTGTGCCCTGGCCCCACCTGCTACTGCACAGACATTAGCATACCCAAAGAAAGGGAGGGTCTGATGACACACCCAGGTCTTCCAGTGAACAAAAGCACTTGCAGCATTGTTGGGTGTATGGATAGTGCTTCTCAATATAAGGGCTGGGTTTTTCACCTCAGAAAAATGATGAATTATTGAAAAGCACTCAGCTTGATTCTTTTTTTTCCTGCAACACATATTTTTTTATAGCATTTAATGCATAGGAGCCAGGAAACTTCGCCAAATTTTATGTATAGAAAATGTTCTCAACATCTTAAGAGTCAAGTCAGCAATAGAAATGATTGAATATTTACATAATTAGAAAGCATGGTCAGAATTTAAATAAATCATTATAGGCACTGTCCCTGAGGAAAGCCCTAAAGCTCCCACCTAGGTCCAAATTAATGCAAAGGGAAGAATGGCACTAAATTACATACCAAACTGCAGCTGTAAGAATTACTCAGACCTCGGTCAATAACCGGGCCAATCTTAAATTACAGAAAAGCCATATTTTGTAGGTACCCATGCCTATCACTTGATTAACATTTACAAACAAAAATGAATTCTCACAGCTCTTTGATGAGGCTTCAAATATTTTACTTTTTTCTATTTGGAGGCAGAGAAATTTGCAAGAGCCACTTTAAAGATTTTTTTTTTTTTTTTAATGATTGCATGAAAATCCAGGATAAAACAGAAAATTGAACTTGGTCCTGTGCTCTGGTTGAGAGGACAATACTTATTTCCAACTTCCCGGAGGCTTGAATTCTAGCCATTGTGGGAAGACTGACAAACCTTATCTAAATTGCCATTTTTCAAAAGCTTGCTGCAAATGTGGGAGGGGAAAACTGTCCCCCTCCCAACTCTCACCCTTATATAAATAGAACACACTCTCATTAGGATTTCATTTTAGATTCATTGGAAAGGACTCAAGTCTCACCTCTGAAGTTTTTATCTAACCAGACATAAAGCATACCTATGGGGAATTAGAAAACATTTTTGAAAAAAAAGCAAACAAACCAACAAGAACTATAAATACTGCTTGGGTCTAAACTCAGCTTCTCTTTTTCTTTTCATGTATTCTCTTGAATAGGAAAAGCAAATAATTTTAAACTCTTCATGACCATCACTCTCTTCTACCTGGAAGCAGGATTTATCAGTTTGAATTAGAAAGATGGTACAATTGGAAAGGATCTTAGAGTTTATCTTGTTTAACCTCTTCACTTTAAGCAGCGTTGCCCAAGAGACTAAATCACTTGCTCTAGGTGACATAGAAAAAAGAGCATGGCCCTGAAATTAAATATAATTTGAGATCCTGATTTGAAGTCTTCTGTTCAAAATGAAATATTTAAGCTCTTAGCAACTGAACCAAACTTCAGAACCCCAGTCCTGGCTTGCTACAGTATCACAATCTCCATAAAGCAGGATAATAACGCCTCCAAAAGGTCAGGTTTGAAATGTGCCTGGCATGGAGGTACTTAATAAATGTTAGCTATTATTATTAAGAAATAGTTTTCAGCTGCCTGTGAACATTAGACCACTCTTACATGCCTCCATATTTATGATATAAATATCCTCCAAAGCTTAGTGCCTCGACAAGAACAATTGCTTAACTGTAAAGCCACCCAGAGATTTAAAAACAGAATATTAGGTAACTGTTCAACTCCATCATCCTTAACCGACATTAAAATAAAAGCATCTGACATCTCAGACAGCCTTTGCTGGCCTATCTGAAGGACACCTGAGATTTTGGTTTAGATTATGTTGCCAAGAGCTTCCCCAGGGAAATAGGCAACTCAAAGTGGCTGACCATGTGCATGCTCAGGAAACCTGGATGGAACTGTTCATCAGCTTTCATGGAGGCTGTGGTCTGATTCTGAGCTGGAGGAAAGATACAACCTAATGTATACAAACACTGTCATTACTGCACCCTATTCTTTAAGTCTTGCCGAATTATGTCCAATGTGGGCTCCCTGGCTGTGAAAGGAGGAAGAAAGAAGAAAAGGGAGACTATTCCTCGTTCTGGATATCCTTCCTTTCCATTCCTTAGATTTTGGGTGGTTGTCCCCTTTATCTTCACAGCATACATCAAGACGTTTATTAAGAAATCATGGGTTGAAAATCTGTCCCTGTGCAAGACTATGAGTTCAATAAGAACAGGAACCATGTTTGTTTGGCTTATTGCTTTTTCTCAATGTCTAGCATGGTGCCTGACAGATAGCAGGCCCCCAGGAAATGTTGTTGAATAAATGAATACATGCATGCCTTCTCTCTGCTGAGAATAAATGGAGTAGCTTCCTATCCTCTCTTTGCAGTCAAGGAATGGAAGTGGGCTGGAGGAGAGTGAACTAATATTTATCGAGTATCCCTTTTGTTTTGTGCATTTTCACATGCTACCCCAGGAAAGTACTACTTCACAAAGGGCAGGCAAGAAAACATAGACCAGCTGCTTGTCTGACTAACAGCCATGTGCATTCCATTTCAAGTGCATTAAATTTGTTTCCTGCTTACTTTTCCTACTGTTCATCTGGGAGTTCTCAAATTTGGAGTCATTTTAGTTAAGTACTAATTAACCAATTAGCAACTGTCAACTTTTTTTCTTTCTTTCTTTCTTTTTTTTTTTTTTAAGCTCTCCAGGACTCTTGGTTTCTTTTCTGTTAAGTTTCTGTCTAGGAACTGGCTTATGTATGTAGAAATCTTTATGTATGTATCTTTGTAAGTGAAATATATGTGGAAAATTCTTCCTATTTTCTCCTACTCCTTAATATCATAGACCCTGACCATATCCCAAAGTCCTTGTCCCTCTTGAAGGTGATAGTTTTTGTTCACCTCAAAATCCTCCCTACCTCACTGAGAGAAAAAAATAAAAGTCTGGCTAGACTGTTTAAGAAAACAGATGTAGTTGGAGAGGAAAAGACATAATTTATAGTTTCTGTTCTGTTTATATTTTATGATACATTTATTTTGATGATAATCATAAACTTAACTCAAAGATGACTGAGCTGAAATAAAAGTGGCAACAGCCATTTGGGGGGAGCACAGAGCAGAGCACCTGTTTGAGGAAGTATCCCATTTCTTGGCTCACTCTAGATGGATCAGGATTCTAGTGACTCTGCCACCTATTAGCTCCATAACACTGAACAAGTTACATAACCTCATTTGTAAAATGAGGATAATAATAGTGGCAATTACATTAGATAATGCATATAAACTGCTTTTCACAATGCCTGGTACACAGCTAAATTCCAGAGGAAAAGCTCTTACAAGTATTCATTCAACAAACATTGAGCATTGCTATACAGCAGGCATAATATTGAACGCTGGGGATACAAACACTTTTTCTTCTTTAGATTTTAAGGCCATTTAGGCACAGAGTTACTTTGAGAAAGAAGTACTCTCATCATTGAGACTATTTCCCATACGTGTATTTACCATATAAAGCACCCCCACCCTTGGACAGGACTCACAGACAAATCAGAGTCTCATCATTTAACCAGTTAATCTAGAGCATAGAAAGTTTGATGGATTCATCAGGATAATGTAAAATTAGGCCAGAACAATTATCTAAATAGACTGGGGAATTGTTGATTATTCACAATAGTTTCTTTGGCTACCTAACATATGAACACCCCTCTGATTATAGGGACTCCCCCACTGTGTAAAAATTCAGGATCTTTCATTGGAGAAATGGAAGGAATCAGATACTATCTCTCCTCACCCTCCAGCAACTGGCATGTGACTGGGACTGCAAAAGTCATATGCTCTCACCTTGGCCTTTGAATCTTGAGAGAACTGGGCAAAAAGACAAGGGCAGTTGGCATTGTATGTCCAGAAGCAAGGGTGTGTGTGATGACGGCTGTCTGGAGTGTCCATAATCATGGCAGCGGCATGGAGGCTCTAACTGGACTGACCTGTGGTCGGTCCACGCTGTGTTTTGCTATCAAGGCTTCTTGATTCTGGCCTGTTTTCTAAGGCTGGTTCTTGTTCTTTTCAAGGAGTCTGTGAGATTCCAACCAATTTTTGCTTAAGTTGGCTAAAGTTGATTTCTGTTACTTATAAACCAAAATCCCAACTGAAATACTATTATTCTTTCCTTTGACTGAGTACACGAAACAGATAATTTGTGGTACCTCTGCTCTAATCTGAAGCTGAGGAGCATTGCCTTTCCCAGTGCCTCAGCAGTGCGCACTTAACTGGCTGCAGGAGATGCTTCTGATGAATGCTGGAAGAAAGACAAAAGAAAGAAAAGATAGATTAGGGATACTGGATATTTCCTAAGACCTACCCTGATGTCTTTTAGACCATGAGTTCAGAGCAGTAATTTTATGTTCATGTCAGCCCTGATGACTTTGGGGCACCAACATGACTCTGCTCAAAAACACACACACTCACACACCAGGCAAGGTCTCCAGGAAATATTCTATTTAGTTATTCATGCATTTAAATTTTAAAGTATAATAAATAAAGATGAAAACTTAATTATATAAATTGATAGCCAGTGACAGTCATTAATAGGCATGCAGACGCCATTATTTTAATTTTTACAGCCTTAATCTTTACTCTGTCTATTCTACTCTCTATAATGGAGGAATGCCAGAATATGAATTCTATTCCCTCAAGGCAGAGGTCAGTCCCTTTTAAGAGTGATAGGGTGAGCTAGCTGAGGGGCTCTTTATGCAGCCTTCTCAGCCTGCTGTTTGTGAACTATTACATTCTCAAGAGTTTTCCAAAAGTGCCCGTGAGAGAGAACATACCTTAAACCTTATCAGCTATCCCATCCATTCTCAAGGGGGTAGCACATTGTGGGGGAAACAGAGCTGAGTACGTGTAACATAACCTCTCTAAGTTCAGTCACTGTCCCAACTTCCACCAGATAAAGAGGTTTGCTCATCTATATCTAAGGTCACCTGTAGCTCTAGTTTTATTGGGGATCATTTAATACGTGAGTGGAGGGCTGAGAATAGGAGTTAGGAAACAGAGAGAGGGAGAAAAATGGGGACACCGGTGAAGAGGAAAAGAGCATCAGCACGCTGCCTGGTGCAGCAAGGGCAGGCAGGAAGTGTTGGGAGAATGGAACTAAGCCCAAATGGAAGAGTTGGGAAATGCCATTTTCAATTTCAGTCCTCACCTACTTCCCACCCTCAGTGGGAGGGCTCCCTGGGCCACGTTGCTTGGGTGGAAGCCTGGATGAGGCTGGAACTGTACCACTTGACTTATCCCAAGGAGGCTCCAAGGAAGCCCTTGGGCTTCTCTGAGTCCAGCTTGACCACATGAGATGCAATGGAAATAAAGGACAGGCTGACTGACATGGTCTTCACCCAGGCTCTCCCAATGAAAAGCTGAATGAATCTGAGCAAGTTTTTTATGCTCCCTAAAGCCTTAATTTCCTCATCTGTAATAAGAGGATAATTACACAGCCCTGTAAAGCTGTGGAGATTAACAATATTTTCTTTACATTGCCCGGTGTTGCAAAGAGCAATCAATAATCAGCAGGCAACATTATTATAATCACTGCTATTATTATCCTTAACTATTGTCACATGTGTCTTGAGGAACCATGGGAGGTGTTGGGATGGCAACTTTTAGAACTGATTTGTGGATATGGACCCACAACATCTGGAGAAGTTACATGGAAAGGATTTCCAATTACTCTATCTTAGTATTTAAAGGTGTGAAGAAAAAAAAATAAAGGTGTGAAGACATTTCTAGAAGGACTGAATAGACTTCAAATTGTATGGAGGGAGTGCATCCTGAAAGAAAGCTTCAGCTCAGCTCCAAAGACAGGTGTGTGCCACCGTGTGGTGTTATACAGGTTACTTTCCTAACACAGACCCAGAGGAAATGAATAAATTCTTTGAAAGTGTTTTGTGGGAGGATTAAATGAGATAGCATCTGAGAGGCACTTAGAAGGGTTCTGGAGGCCACGCTACCTGAATGCAGTCTCCTTCCTTTCCTGAGTAACTCTAAGCTGTTTAATTCTTCGGCTCCAAGCAGCTGCTGGAACCTACTGGCAAGTGGGTGTAAGTGAAGCCTTGAATTCTGCTCGGTCTGAGGAAGAAACTGCAGGGGGCTTCCTCTCCCATGGCTTGGGCAAGTAATCAGTTAACAGCACTGAGCCTAAGGGTCAGAACTCGAGCTGGTGAACATAGACAAGATCTGTGCACAAATCTCTAGGGGAAGGCCAATGCTCATGTTATATTACTAGAAAAGTACAAATGGAACTTCCAAATGAATAAGGAGCAAAAGATGGAATGAACAGCAAATTAAATGAAACAGCAATAATTTTTAAAAGGAATAGAGCATATGGCTTTTGTGATATTGAGGTATATTCCCTCTATCTCTACACTGTGGAGACGACATGGATGGAACTAGAGGGTATTATGCTAAGTGAAATAAGTCAATCAGAGAAAGGCAATTATCATACGATTTCACTCACATGTGGAAGTTAAGAAACAAGACAGAGGATCATAGTGGGAGGGAGGGAAGAATAAAATCAGATGAAATTACAGAGGGAGACAAACCATAAGAGACACTTAACTATAGGAAACAGAGGGTTGCTGGAGGGGAGAGGGGTAAGGGGATGGGTAATGGGGTGATGGGCATTAAGGAGGGCACTTGATGTGATGAGCACTGGGCTTATACTAAACTCTACCTCTGAAACTAAAAAAAAAAAAAAAAAAAAGAATAAAGCAAACTGTGAGATAAAATAACCAATAAACTTAAAAGGAAGGCATAAAATTGGTATATTATTTATTATGCTACCTGTAAGTAAAAGACTTAAAGAAACTGTCAGATTGTGTTAAAAGCAAAAAAGACTTTTATATTATTTATGAGTAACCTGCACAAAATAAAGTAACAATAAAATTATTTTATAAGAAAGGAGACAGGCAAAGAAACACCAGGCAAATGCAAACAACAAGAAAGCAGGAACAGCAATATTAAAATCACTCAAATGGGGTTTAAGGTTAAAAGCACTAAAAAGGTTAAAGAAGAACATTGTATCATGGAGTTTCAGCAGGAAAGGATTAAGAGAATGGAGTAAATGCAATATTTGGACAGATGACAGGAATTTTCCAAAACCGATGAAGGACTGATACCTTATCCACTTATTATCTATATCTATAGCACTTATTCAAGAATTTCTAGGAACCCCATAAGTAGTAAACTACATCATACACAAACTGCTTAAAAACAAAGACAGAAGCATTTAGCCAGACAGAGCCATATTTTGGCTGTCTTAATACAGCAGAAAAGTGATAGTAGCCAGAAGACAATGGAATGATCTCTTTCACAAAAGAAAATAACAAAAAATGGGAGAGGAGGGAGAATGAAGATTAAAAATTCTAAGGTTGTAGCACTGCTAGGGAAGTGGGGAAAAGTCATCATTGTTATGCTGTAGTAAGTTTCCTCACTGGAAATAAAAGGAAAAAAACAAGTGTCTGCTGCTTAGTAGGAATATACATTAGACCTAAGTTTGAAAACACAAGGTAGGAAAAAGATCTGCAACACAAACACTTCAACAACAGTGAGGGGGTCCCCATCAGACAGTGTAACACGGTAAGAAAAGAGGCATTATTAAAGATGAAGAGAGACATTCCATAAGAACAGATATTAATCTACCAGGAATACATAACAATGCTAAGTGTATATGAATCTATAATACTGTTAGGACAGACCACTGCTACCCCTGGTAGAGAACTTGACTGGATCCCACTGATTAGGAACTTCAGAAGGAACCAGGGTCAGGTATAGGGTATGCAAACTTACTGCTAGAGGTATGCAAACCCCTAACATGAGTTATTTTGATATCTGGGCAGTGGCTAAAGTTTACTATTATTGTGTTGGTAGTTTTCAGACTATAGTTAGAAACCTAGAGTGGAGGCTAAGAAACCCTGGGTGCTGACTTACACTAGGCAGCAAAATTTTAAAATGCAACCATCCCTCTGATTTCTGGTGAAAAATATGGCTCAAGGTTAAGGAGATTTACACAAAGATACCTTTCTTGTCTTCAACGAACTTACATTCTGGGAATGACCAACCTATAAAGGTAACTAAAATACAAGGTTATGATAAATGTCATTAAGAATGGAGAAGTGGGCACCTGGGTGGCTCAGTGGGTTAAGCATTTACCTTTGGCTCAGGTCATGATCCCAGGGTCCCAGGATGGAGCCCCACGTGGGCTCCCTGCTCAGCCCCACCTTGGCTCCCTGCTCAGCAGGGAGTCTACTTCTCCTCTTCCCTTTGCCCCTCCCCACCACTCATGTTCTCCCTCTCTCTCAAATAAATAAATAAAACCTTAAAAGAAAAAAAGAATGGAGAAGCAAGATTATACAAAGCTTAGGATGCTAAGTATCATAGAGTTACAAATAAAGGCAAAGCTAAAGTATGAAAAAACAGATTCAAAGCCTCTAAGTCCAATGCTGGGTGAAAGAAACCCAGGCTTTTACTTCACATCCAGTGCGGGAATTGCCACAAGGTTAAAATGCAATAACATCAAATCTCCATGGGTCCTATTAGTCAGGGCATCACACACCCTTGATCCATGCATTTAAGTACAGTTGGAGATCTATTCTTTAAATAATGGCTTAACAAAAGAAATATGCAGAAGATCAAAAAGTAAAAAGTGGGGAAGTTTTGTGGGCCCCTCACTTCATGCAGCTTTCTGTGAAAACTGTCTTGCTTGGTGGAGGAGTCAGATTTCTACATTCTCTGCTGAGCCTTCAGGAAGTGTGCATCTCTTTAGAGGGGATGAAAACACAGGGCTCCCACTGCCTTCAAAGCACTGCCATGGTGAGTCATCCCAAAAGAACAAAAAGAATGCAGTTGAGACGAGCTGCAGCTTCCCAAATAGCATCTTACAAGCCCCTCCATGTAAAAACTGCAGGGCAGAAATCTAAAGAAAGCACAGGAGAGTTCAGAAAATGACTGATAGAATAGTCTATTTAATTACCATGGTACCTGATGTAAACCAGGCCCAAATGACCCCAATAGCCCCCTTTTTCCATCTATCTGAATATAAATCAAGCCAACAGCTCTGTTTAAGATGTAGCCTGATATTTCCTGCAGAAATGGCAAGCCAACTGAAAGCAGTAATTGTTTGTAAAAGTTATGTCCAAAACAAAACTAAGTTCTTTTCAGTGTAACTCTTTAATTCTGTATATTATTCTTTGCTTGCCCAGGGAGGATAGAGATTTGGGTGAAGAATCAGAAATTACTGTCAATGTTTATTATATATCCTGTGTCTATGGAGGGAAGAAGGGATTAAAAAGTTAGCTTAGCTACCCAAGCAGGATATTTTCAGAACTATGGTTTCTGATGTGCGTGTGTCCTGACAAATTGAGGACATACTCTATGCCAGGCACTGACAATCTACTGGGGATATAATAATGAACAAAACAAAGTCCTTAACCTCAGAAAGCTTAACTCCTAATTGAAAATGCACAAAAGAGAGGGGTGGAAAGATGGTGGAGGAGTAGGGGACCCTATTCCAACCGGTCCCGGGAATTGAGCTGGATATCTACCAGACCACTCTGAACACCCATGAAATCAGCCTGAGATGTAAGAAGTTAGATCTGGATCTCTACAAACAGAATATTGCAGGCAGTTGGTTTCGAGGTATGAAGCAGGGAGCTGTGATTCCGCAGGCAGATACTGGAGGATAAACGGCAGCGGGAGAGAGCCCCGCTGTGGGGATCCTGCACCGCTGGTGAGGGATAGCCTCCCGCGCTGGGGACGGGGCACAGACCTGCAGACCAGTACCGGCGGGGAAAGGACTTTAGGGCAGCCCCCCGGGACTGAAACCCCGAGCGGTGGGGCCATGCACACGAACTGGGGGAGGCTGGCGGTTTTAGAAGCACAAAGGGCAGAGATGTGCCCCCGAGCCCTGATCTGGAGGTGAGGACTGGGAGCCCTCCTGAAGGGCGCACAACCCAGGATGCTGCAGTTTATAGTAGCACAGACAGAAATGGAGACAGTGTGGCCTGGAGAGCTCACTGAAGAACAGACTGTGATCTCTCTGCTCTGAGACAGAGGGTTGGAAATGGTCTCTTCTGCTCTAACCCTCGGAAGAGACATGGAAAGCCACCAGGGAAAGCTGCCAGGGAACAAAAGCCCCCCAAAACTGGTTCCCACTGAACCCATCCCCCACCACAGGGGGGCAGGGCAACTCTGCCCAAATGGGGTTGCCTGAGTAACAGCGCAGCAGTCCCCTCCCCCAGAAGACAGGCTGGGAAAACAAGAGGCCAGCAACCCTAAGGTCCCTAGGAAATAGGTGCACCTTGCTTGGGTTGTGGTCAATAATTTGGACTCTGTACATTCCCTCAACCACCCCTCAACAGAATGACTAGGAGGAGGGACCCCCAAAATAGGAAAGACTCAGAGACTATGACTTGTGCCACATATTTACAAATGGATGCAGATATAACCAAGACGTTGGAGATGGAATTCAGGCTGGCAATTGTGAAGACAATAGCTAGAATGGAGAAATCAATTCATGGCAACATAGAATCTCTAAGGGCAGAAATGAAAGCTGAATTGGCAGAACTTAAAAATGCTATCAATGAGATCCAATATAATCAATCTAACAGCTAGGGTAAGCGAGGCAGAAGAAGGAATTAGTGACCCTGAAGACCAATTAATAGATAAAAAGGGAAAAAAGGAGGCCAGCGTAAAACAACTCAAAATCCATGAAAATAGAATCAGAGAAATAAGTGACACCATGAAATGTTCCAATGTCAGAATTATTGGAATCCCTGAGGGGGTGGAGAGAGAGAGAGAGAGGACTAGAAGATATATTTGAGCAAATCCTAGCTGAGAACTTCCATAATCTGGGGAATGAAACAAACATTCATGTCCTAAAGGCAGAGAGGACCCCTCCCAAGATCAAGGAAAACAGGCCAACACCCCAGCATGTAATACTAAAATTCACAAATCTTAGAACCAAGGAAACCATCTTAAGGGCAGATAGGGGGAAGAGATTCCTCATGTACAGAAGGAGGGATGTCAGAATAACATCAGACCTACCCCCAGAGACCTGGCAAGCCAGAAAAGCCTGGCAAGACATATCCAGGGTACTAAATGAGAAGAACATGCAGCCAAGAATACTTTATCTGGCAAGGCTGTCATTTAGAATGGATGGAGAGATGCAGAGCTTCCACGACTGGCAGAAACTGAAAGAATATGTGACCACTAAGCTGGCCCTGCAAGAAATATTAAGGGGGTTTCTATAAAAGGAGAAAGACCCCAAGAGTGATATAGAAAAGAAATTTACAGGGACAATCTATAAAAACAAGGTCTTCACAGGCTACATGAGGACAATTAATTCATATCTTTCAATAATCACTCTCAACGTGAATGGCCTAAACGCTCCCATAAAACAGCACAGGGTTGCAGATTGGATAAAAACACAGCCCCATCCATATGCTGTCTACAAGAGACTCATTTTGAACCTAAAGATACATCCAGACTGAAAGTGAAGGGATGGAGATCCATCTTCCACGCCAACGGACCTCAAAAGAAAGCTGGGGTAGCAATTCTTATATCACACAAATCAGATTTTAAACTAAAGACTGTAGATTCACAGAAGGACACTATATCATTCTCAAAGGGTCTATCCAACAAGAAGATCTAACAATTGTAAGTATCTACGTCCCCAACATGGAGCAGCCATCTACATAAGCCAACTGTTAACCAAAATAAAGAGTCATATTGATAACAATACGTTAATTGTAGGAGACCTCAGTACTCCACGCTCAGCAATAGATAGATCATCTAAGCAGAAAATCAACAAAGAAATAAGAGCTTTGAGTGACACACTGGACCAGATGGACCTCATAGATATATACAGAACATTCCACCCTAAAACAACAGAATACTCATTCTTCTCAAGTGCATATGGAACTTTCTCCAGAATAGACCACATACTGGGTCACAAATCAGGTCTCAACCGATACCAAAAGATTGAGATTATTCCCTGCATAGTCTCATACCATAATGCTTTAAAACTGGAACTCAATCACAAGAAAAAATTTGGAAGAAATTCCAACACTTGGAAGCTAAAGACAACTCTGCTCAAGAATGTTTGGGTCAACCAGGAAATCAAAGAAGAACTTAAACAATTCATGGAAACCAATGAGAACGAAAACACATCAGTCCAAAACCTATGGGATACTGCAAAGGCGGTCCTAAGGGGGAAATACATAGCCATCCAAGCCTCACTCAAAAAAATAGAAAAATCCCAAATTCATCATCT
>NC_138373.1:97914244-97998421 GCF_054177405.1 Leptonychotes weddellii
GCCCTTCAAAAGATGAATGGATAAAGAAGATGTGGTCCATATATACAATGGAATATTACTCAGCCATCAAAAAGGATGAATACCCAACTTTTACACCAACATGGATGGGACTGGAGGAGATTATGCTAAGTGAAATAAGTCAAGCAGAGAAAGTCAATTATCATATGGTTTCACTTCTTTGTGGAAATAAGGAATAGCATGGAGGACATTAGGAGGAGGAAGGGAAAAATGAAGGGGGGGAATCAGAGGGGGAGATGAACCATGAGAGACTATGGACTCTGAGAAGCAAACTGAGGGTTTTAGAGGGGAGAGGGGTGGGGGATGGGCTAGCCCAGTGATGGGTATTAAGGAGGGCACATACTGCATGAAGCACTGTGTATTATACAAAAACAATGAATCGTGGATCACTACATCAAAAACTAATGATGTATTGTATGATGACTGACATAATAAACTAAAATTTAAAAAAAAACGTACAATAATTATAAACTATAATATAAAATATGTTGGGGGAGGACCTATGCTATAAAGAAGGAATAAAGAGTCCCGCATCGGGCTCCCTGCTCGGCAGGGAGTCTGCTTCTCCCTCTGACCCTCCCCCTCTCATGCTCTCTCTATCTCATTCTCTCTCAAATGAATAAATAAAATCTTTAAAAAAATAAATAAATAAATAAATAAAAAAAAAAGAAGGAATAAAGATTGGGAGTATTAGAGAGTGAGGGAATTGCTGTTTTTTTATGTAGGTGGTCAGAGAAGGCCCTAGTCCAAAGGCGATATTTGAGTAGAAACAAGAGGAAATGAGGGAACCAGCCAGCAGGATATCTGGAGGACTAGCAGGGACCAGAAATCCAGCAGAGGGCACAATAAGTGGAAATGAGGTAGAATATGCTCAGGATGCTCAACGAACAACAAGGAGGCCCCTCTGGCTCCTGTGGCTAGCCAGAGCAGAATGATAAAGGGGGCAAAGAATAAGGGGGTTAAGAGATAACGTCAGAAAAGGAATGGGAGATGTAAGATCACAAAAAGTCTTACTGTCCATGGTAGGAACTTTGGCTCTTCTTTTGAATGAATCCTTTGGAGGATTTTGAACAGAGCAGTGACTCACATTTTAAAATGATCATCCCGTGCCCTATGGAAGTTAGACAAAAGTGGGACAATAGCTGAAGTTGAGAGACCAGAAATGCAGAAGGGTATTGCAACAATCCAGGCAAGAGGTAGTGGCAGCTTAATACCACATTAGTGATAATGCGTTGTGGGCACTCCACAGAAACAGGATGCACCTCCATTCAAACTTTGGTTCAGATGTCAAGACTGATGATCTTACACACACACACACACCCCCCAAAAGGGCATGAAAAGGTTTACTATTCATATAACATGGCTTTTTGGAAAGAACAGGACACACCTCTTAAGATGGCCCAAAAATGGCCTGAGAGAGGAGGAAAAGAGGCACTTGGGATTCTGTGGTGCTTGGTAAGTGGGACTGGATGGAGAGTGCCCACACAGGGGTTTGAACCTACCTCTGGTGTCCAAGGTTGGAGCACTTGGGGCTTTCTCATCAGCTTTCCTGGATGTGGGGCAGAAGGGGTGAGGGAACGGTGAGGCTTAAAAACTGTAAGCAGTCAAACACCCAAAATGGAGTCAGATTCTTTATTATATAATAAAGAATGGTAGAATTGGTAAGAAATGATCAGATTCTAGAACTGTCTTTAGGACCGAGGTGTTAATATTTACACCTGGAATGAGACTTGGGGTGTCAGCATAAGAGAGAAGTTAGGGATAATTCCCACTCTCACTATATTTTGGTATATAAAAATTTTAAAATAAACCTAAAAAAAATCAATAATAAAGTTGTGTTATTTGTTCATGGGGTTTTCCCTCCTACTTCTATATTCAAGGTTTTATTTAAATATAAAGACCATGTCCTTTATTTCTCTTTAATCCTCTTTGACCTCCCCAACCATTTTTTCTGGAAACTAGGACAATGTTCTACAAGCAGGAATATTCAAAAAATACCTATTGGTTGAAAAGATTTACAATGATATATTATTAGAGTATTATGTTGACTTAAAACTACATGCTACCTTGCTTAGCACTCAAATCAAACACTGACTTTAAGTGACATTCCCTTAAATATCCTAACTTATAAAACTGGGATTTCATATCATTATTTGTCACAGATACACTTAAATATTGGGGTGAAATAAAGAATCTTTTACTTACAGCTTTCATTTCAAAAGTGACCTTTTATTATTTTATAGCTAATTAAGGAGGCAGCTGTGTTATAATAAAAGTGTCCTAAAATAGGAACCTAGAATTCTTGGTTTTATTCCCATTTTTGCCATAAAGCAGGGAAATGTGTGGTTCTGGGTACATTGGTTCTCTTTTCTGAATCTCATCAGTAAAATGAGGAAACAGGATTCAGTAATTCCCTGGGTTATTCTTCCAGTGGCACTATGTAACTACTGACAGCAAACGTGAAAGTTTCAAGAACACATGTGAACAACTGCATGGATTCACACAATTAATTGGAACAAAACCCTTCACCTTTGTCTTGCCATGTACAAATGAAATGGTTTTATGGTTGGAGAAATGCAGAGGAAACAGGTAGTCCCCAAGTTAGAATATTTTATGAGAACTATTTTTAAATGTGTTTTTTAATGACCACGTATGTCTCATAGAAAATAAGAAAAATACTAAACAGTATAGAGAATATTTAATGAAAATTAATAGAATGGATTGGGTTCTATATTCCTGATCTCTTGAAATTTAGGAAGAATAAGCTCAATAAACCTATGTTATTAAAATTTAATTTTCAAATGCTTTACATACCTACAGTCAAGTGTTTTATAGGTTACTCTTTTAAAAACAAATGCAAACTACCTAAAATCATGTTGGTCCTAGATTATTAATCTCAAATATAAAAGTATTATTCAATATAAAACTGTCAAAATTATGACTACTGGTTAGATAGCCCATCAAAAGAAAAGACAGTTTTACATGTAATTAAAAATATATAAGTTAAAGTTTGGAAAATTATGGCTAAAAATAATATAAAGCTATAATTCAATCTTGTCCTTTTGACAACTAAGGATGCACTTTCAGAATTGATAGAAAATTATTTAGAAAAAAAGAAAGTTCTGTCTCAGAGACAGTACAACTCACTCCCGTGGAAATTACTCTCTTAAATGTCTCCAGTGGTTATTTGATGTATCCAATTCTCTGTTCCATGAGAAGATCTCAACCTTCATTTTGCTCAATGCCTGACAAATTTGTAATTACTTTGATAATTCAGTTTCCAATTCAAGTCCTATCATGCCTTGCATTCTAGTTGTTTTTCATGGACCTGTCCGTGTTATCACAGATGGCTTTTTGGAAAGAAAGGCTGTGGTTGCTCATCTCTGTGTGCCTAGAACCTGGCACAGTATTTAGCACGTGAGAGGATTTGAGCAAATGTTTGCTGTGCTAAATCAATGGGTTCTGTCCAAAACCAGTGATTGGAAACTGAACCAGCAAAATAAAATCTAGTCGTTTGCCAAGTGACTTAGATTTAATGATTAGAAACACTAAGTTGGGTTATAGAAGAGCTTCTTCAATATTTACTAAAATGGAAGATATTTTTGCCTAAGAGGGAAGACTGGGAAATTTGTCAGCAAATCTGAGCACAGAGACGGCATGTCTCATGGAAATAGGAAAGAATCAGTGCAGGCTGGAAGCCACATTAGAGACAGGTGAGTATCAGTCCTCCATTACAGCTAGAAGGGAGTTTCTGTAGTTTCATAAAATATTCTTAGAAAAAAGAGCTCCCATGTTGTTTGTATTTTATTCTGGTTTGATTTTATCTACCTTAGAATCACGGTAATTCTTAAAAATTCCAACTTCAACTGTGCTGAAGGTTAATAAAGTTAAGATTTTTTGTTCTATTACTGGATCACAGTTTTAAAGAGTGAATAGCAGCAATGATAATGGAAGTGAGGGAACCCTAGGGGATAGATACAGGTCATGGGGTTAGATAAAATATTGCTTGGAGATCCATGTCCCAGATCTGCCCTCTGTTCAAACCTTGGGAATTCCATGTTTTATTATAAGGATCAGCAAGTGGGGCTGATACTAACAAAATAAAATCTCCCCATAGCAGAGCTTAGCTCAGTTTGTGTAACCTACTTCTTCTTACAGCTCTCATACCTTGATGGCCACGACCAATCATCAGCACTAGCAGCATTTCTGGGGCCCACCTTGACCTTAGGCAGGAAGGATGTACATACTAGCCCAGCGCTCTGGGGTTCAGTTTTAAGTCACCTAATGAAAATCTGACTCTAAATGTGGCTGCTGATTTTGATACCTTAGATTTTGTTCAAAGCTATGTTCTAAGACATAGATTCTACTTCAGCACCCAGTTAAATGTTAAGGGGCTTGAAAACCAAAGTAGTGCAAGGCTAGGCTTGGCATTCTGATGGAAGAAAGCAGAGTGTTTCTAGGATATAACTCAAGGAATGGCAGTAGATAAATATTCACTCAGAGCAACATCTAAGGAAAAACATCACAGAGTGGCCTTCCCAGCTGGCAAAGCATAGAAGAATCATGGTATTCAGAGATTTAGGCTGGTAAGCAAAATTCCTAACTACTTGGGTCCTATGCTTGTTTCTAAACCCTGGACACTTTTCTTTTCTTTTCTTTGGCCTTAATATACCATTCTAGCTCTGAGGCAAGACAAGGCTCTGGAAGCTTTACCTTGATAAGAAGCAGTAACTCCTTTAGACCTGCATTAGACCAATTCATTATTCAAGAAATCTTTATTGCCTATTTATTGAATTCCTTATATAATTATAAGTGATTGTTAGGCACTGCTGTAGGCATTGTGATAGTAGCATTAAAAAACAAAACAAACAAACAAAAAAAACAAGCACAATTGCCCTTTTGAAGTTTAAATTCTGATGGCTTTCTTCCTTCATCTACTGCATGATACCAGCCCTCCCAGAAAGAGTCTGTGGTTGCAGCCTAAGCCTAGTGTCCACCTCCAGGAGCAGTGGTTAAAGGGCTTACTGTGATCCCTGGTCCTTTGATGTGTGTGTGTTGTGTTGGGGGGAAGGGTGGAGTTGAGTAGCAGTGGGCAATTATATTTGCTGTCCAAATATCAATCAAGGAAATGCAAGAGAATGTTGATGCCATTAATGAATCTTCTCATAAACACATCCTTATATGATGAGAAAACAGGTTCCTAAGGGGTACAAATGATGCTGTTCTAGAATCGCCTACTGTATAATGCTGTTGTTGATGTCATAGCTTTTATTCGTCAAAGCTTAATTAAAGAAACAAACATTTTGAGGTTTTTTAAGCAGAAACTGACATGATGCAGAGAATGAGATGCTTACAGAATAGTTGGAAGTTGTATAAGTGGTTTTCTGTCTGGGCCTCTAGGAACAGTTCTAGAATAGGTCATCACTGGAGCTATGCCAGGAAGAAGGGATACCACTGCAGCCTCTGAAACTGCCACTGTTCAACACACAGAAAATTGGATGATGGACACTGAAACATTACCTGAGAAAATCTGTGACCACAATGGGGGGCACGGAGGGACAGAGAGATGGCTTCCGCTTTGCTTTTGCCTTCCCAATTTTCTGCAAGCGCATCTAAATAGTGGAATTAATTTGGTGCCAGAACCTTAGCTGCAAGAGAATCTAAGAAGGCAAAATGGAGGCTGAGTGATCCAATTCATAATATCCAACATACTGCTTAACCTCCAAGGTAAATCTATGAAAGTGCACTCCTGGGTCTTCACCACACCTAATGAATCAGTTTCTGGGCACAGACACTGACATATTAATAAACACTTACCCTGAGTGATCCTCATGCTTAGGAATTATTTTTTTAATAAGGAATTTCTTAAAAGAAATATTAAGCCATGCATATATATGTAATTTAATCTGATGATCATGACTGTACTCTGAATCAGAAAGTGAAATGCTTATCACCTTAGGTAATTGTTCACTTTGCAATGCAAAATGGAAAAAAAAATTCTCTGCTCGGTGTTTTGCTCTGTCTACTTCCTCATGTAATTGGGACAAATATTGACAGTTTGGTGGCTGCATTTTATTACAGGAGTTTGCCTAGTGCTCTCTCTGGGGATATTTCAAAGTAATGTCCCATGCAAACCTCAAAATTTATTCTTTTCTAGTTTGCAAGCAAGGAACAGTTTAGCATCATCCCAAGAAAGAAATTTCTCATTTAGGAGAGCAAAAATACATTTTCTTTCTTCATCTAAGCAAGAACTTCCATTGAACAAATGATTGCATGCAGCTTCTGATGATTTATTGATTTAAATGTATTAAATTGCTCAATTCAAAAATAAGTGGGAATTTATAATTCAAAGTGAAACATCAAATCAACCTTGCATATAACCTTGCTCACAGTGCCTTAAACAATGGATTAATGAAAGATGAATTCCCTGTGCTGATTTACTTTGCTAAAATAATGCCTCTGTAGCCATTTCCTAAAATGACTTAAGTATTTCCCAGAAATATTCATGGTTTCTGAGGTTTCCTTAAATGTGAATTTCAATCATATAATTAAGAGATTGTTTTAGTCATAGTAACACTGGCGGCTCTAACAAACAACTCACAAATCTTGGTGGTTTAACACAATAAAGGGTCATTTCTCATTCATGTCATGATCCAGCTGAGGATTCAGTGGTGAGCCTTGCACATTAGTGATTAGGAATCCAGTCTCCTTGGATCTAATGACTCTACCATCTTCTAAAGCAGGGTCAGAAAATATTTTCTGTAAAGGGCCAGATTATAAATATTTTAGGCTTTGCCAGTCAAGAGGAAAAAAATCAAAGATATTATCTAGATATTTACATAACAAGAGAGAAAACAAATTTCAACAAATGTTATTTGGGTGAAATTCAAAATATAGTAATGAAGTACATAAGTACAATTTTTAGTAATACAAGTCTACTAATAAAAAATTATTTTGTTGGGGGTTATACTTTTGCTTAATGGAGGTTTAAAATTAGTTTCCCTATTATCAAAATGTTGCAAATGTTTATCAATTAATGCTGTTCTGTAATGAGTTTTTCATATTTCATCTTTTCACATGGATAAGTTTTGCCAATACAGATACCAATCCATGAATGTTTGATTTTAATTGACCATAGTTTTCTCTTAGATGGCATTTTCAGGATACTATTAGATTTTTCTCTTGCCTTTTAACCTATCATTACACGGCAGACTAATCACTTGTGATTGAAGATTAGAAGGAAGCTCCTCAATTGAATGATTATATGGATTATGAAATACGGAAATTTCTTTTGTACTTGCATGGAGATACCAAAAAACACTGTTGGAACAGTAGTTTGAGGTGGAAAAACACATCACTGCAAATTTCTGTGGGATTGGAGATTTTGGCGTTTTGAAATTCTAGTTACTTAACATATTGGTTTCAGGAATAGAATTTAGTGATTCATCACTTACATATAACACTCAGTGCTCAAACACAAGTGCCCTCCTTAATACCAATCACCCATTTAGCCTATCCCCCGCCCACCTCCCTCCATCAACCCTCAGTTTGTTCTCTATAGTTAAGAGTCTCCTGTGGTTTGCTTTTCTCTCTCTCTTTTTTTCCCCTTCCCCTATGTTCATCTGTTTTGTTCCTTAAATTCCACATATAAGTGAAATCATATGGTATTTGTCTTTGTTTGACTGACTTATTTCACTTAGCATAATACACTAGCTCCATCATGTCACTGCAAATGGCAAGATTTCATTCTTTTTGATGGCTGAGTAATATTTGTGTGTGTATGTGTGTGTGTGTGTACACCACTTCTTTATCCATTCATCAGTCGACGGACATTTGTGCTCTCTCCATAGTTTGGCCATTGTTGATAATACTGCTATAAACATTGGGGTGCACATACCCCTTCGAATCAGTATTTTTGTATCCTTTGGGTAAAAACCTAGTAGTGCATTTGCTGGATCTCAGGGTAGTTCTAACTTTTTGAGGAAATTCCACATTGTTTTCCAGAGTGGCTACACCAGTTTGCCTTCCCACCAGCAGTGTAAAAGGGTTCCCCTTTCTCTGCATCCTCACCAACATCTGTTGTTTCCTGTGTTGTTGTTCATTTTAGCCATTCTGACAGGTGTGAGGTGGTATCTCATTGTGGTTTTGATTTGCATTTCCCTGATGATGAGTGATGTTGAGCATCTTTTCATGTGTCTGTTGGCCATCTGGCTGGCTTCTTGGGGAAAATGTCTATTATGTCTTCTGCCCATTTCTTAAGTGGACTATTTGCTTTTTTAGGTGTTAGTTTTGGTAAGTTCTTTATGGATTTTAGATACTAACCCTTTATTAGATATGTCATTTGCAAATATCTTCTCCCATTCCATAGGCTGTCTTTCAGTTTTGTTGACGGTTTCCTTTGCTGTGCAGAAGCTTTTTATCTTGATGAAGTCCCAATAGTTCATTTTTGCTTTTGTTTCCCTTGCCTCTGGAGACATGTCTAGTAAGAAGTTGCTATGGCTGACGTCAAAGAGGTTGTTGCCTATGTTCTCCTCTAGGATTTTGACGGCTTCCTGTCTCATGTTTAGGTCTTTCATCCATTTCGAATTATTTTTGTGTATGGTGTAAGAAAGTGGTCCAGTTTAATTCTTCTGCATGTGGCTGTCCAGTGTTCCCAACACCATTTGTTGAAGAGATTGTCTTTTTCCCATTGGATAGTCTTTCCTGCTTTGTCAAAGATTAGTTGACCATATAGTTGTGGGTTCATTTCTGGATTTTCTCTTCTATTCCATTGATCTATGTGTTGTTTTGTGGATGACTACAATTTGTAATAATGCAGTCTGGAATGGAGATTTTGGTTTTTGTTTTAAATTTACTACACAGAAAGTATATAAAACAGCTTGACATCACTTGTGACTCAAACAACATTAGTTGTTATGGAAATGACTTTACGCAGTGTTTTCCACACATAAGTGCTATTTTGCCTTGAAGTTTTAGGTTGAATTCATTAAACATTATGAATACTATAGAAAAAGTTGACTTCCAGGATGCCTGGGTGACTCAGTCGGTTAAGTGTCTGCCTTCAGCTCAGGTGGATCTCAGGGTACTGGGATCAGGCCCCTTATTCTCTCTCAAATAAGTAAAATCTTTTTTTTTTTTTTAAAGATTTTATTTATTTATTTGACAGAGAGAGACACAGCGAGAGAGGGAACACAAGCAAGGGGAAGGGGAGAGGGAGAAGCAGGCTTCCCGCAGAGCAGGGAGCCCGATGCGGGGCTCGATCCCAGGACCCTGAGATCATGACCTGAGCCGAAGGCAGACACTTAACGACTGAGCCACCCAGGCGCCCCAGTAAAATCTTTTTTTTAAAAAAGCTGACTTCCAAAGTTATTCAGTATTTGATAATAGTGGCTGAGTATAGTTTTCCTTGTTCAGAAAAATTTCCATTTTTTGACTCTATTTGTTTTGACAATAAAATATGAACACTGCTAAACCATCAGACTGCTCTAGTAGGGCAAGTCAGGATATCTAGCTTTTGTTCTTCATAAAAATTCATGGAACTGATGATGGACAGATCTATGAGATCAAATGAAGTACACTGCTCGCACTTCTGTTTCAATAACACATGATAGATTCAAATATTTTCTGCAAAATCCCTGCTCATGAATAACATAATGAACAACCATGGGCTTTAAATACCTTATTTTTTCACTACTTTTGTGAATTTGTCCAACTAAGCCTTTCTCTGCTCCATACATACTTTTACCATATCAGTTGTAATACGTCTTAGCAGATTCTACTTCAGGTTGTGTTGAATCTCATTGTCTCTGGAAATGTGTTCACCTGTCGTTGCTCAACTCAGATGGTTCAGTAACTTTAAAGTTGGCATCAAATGAATAATTTAGTAGTGCAGGTAACATTTACTCTTCAAGAACCAAGCTAAACCACTCAAAATTATTTGCCTTATTATTTTAAATCAACTATCAATGTTGTTCCCAATATCCTCAAAGATTTGAGCAACTATTCTCATCAAAAGAGTAACAGTTTGGAATTCATTTTCTCTGGACACATTTCTTCAGCTTCTTCAACACAATTTATTTAACCACATCAGTAATTAGCTCTCTTTGGGTGGCCAGCAAATGAGCCACTGGGAAACTTAGTTATGATGTAGCCTCATTGTTTTTTGTTTTACTTTTGTGAAGAAAGTCTACTATAGTAAGATACTTTGTTTTACATTTTCTTCTTTTTCTGGACATTGCTTTCCTGTCACTTGGAAGTATTTTAATGTGTCTGGTAATATCAAAGCATATTGCATTAGTTTCCTTTTGGTGCTATAACAAAATGGCACAAGCTTAGTGATTTAACACAACACAAATTTATGGTCTTACATTCCTGTAGGTTAGAAATCTAAAGGGAGTCTTATTGAGATAAAATTGAGGTGTTGATAGGGCTGTGTTCCTTTTGGAAGATAGAGTCAACAGTCTGTTTACCTGCCTTTCCTAGCCTCTGCAGGATTCCTGAATTCCTTGGCTCATGGTCCCCACGAGCAATCTCATTACTCCAACTTCTGCTTCTATCATCCCATTTCTTGTAACTTTGACTGTCCTGCTTCCTTTTTTGTAAGGACAACTGCAGTTACATTGGGACCACTAGGATAATAATGGTCTTAATGTCTTTCTGGAATGGCAAGATTCTGAACCAAACAGCTAGAACTGCAAGTCTGATGTTCCAGGATTTTAAATGAAATAGTTTAAAATATCCCTTATGTTCCTAGTATGAAGGGCCATTTTATGTCATGTTGGCATAAATTGTTTTATAAAAGGGAAAGTGTTCTTAATGGTGTTTCAATATTTGTGCTGATACAAAGTAAGTTATTACTTTGCACTAGGTGGTTTGGCCACTGAAAGAATACTGTATTGCCAGGAAAACAATCTTATTTCTTTAGGTAACAAATTTACGTTTTATCGAGTTCTTTGCTTCTGTCCATTGATTTCTAATTGAGTTTACGGTTCAGGCTGGGAATTGAGAAGTTATTTGTAGTGGGGTAGGTAAACCTCAGCATATCATATAAAATGCACTGTGTTTAAAAAAGAACATTTTAAATCCCTCTTCACAAACACTAAAGTAAAAAAATATGTCTTTCTGGGTTGTAAACAAGTGGTAGCAGTAGTAGAGTATTGTAGAGTCAATGTTAAATAAAAGCCCAAACTGGAATGTGCAGAACATAGAATTTGATTAATTTGTGGACTCATCTTTATTTTTGTGCTTAACACTTTTAAAGACAAGATTCCTGGAATAGATCAGTATATTCTGTTAAAGACTTACAGTGATCCATTTTGCTTATACTCTTGCATCACAAAGGACTCATCCAGGGACCATGACCGACCTGCTGGTGTGTGTATATATTTACAAAAACAAAAGAAACAAGCCATCCATTGGGATATAAGGTAGCAGTCACAAACTGAAGACTGCAGGTCACTGAGGTGCCATACCCTGATTCCCAAAGTTGGTTACAGTGGGTCTTATTGCTTTTGTGACAGGATTTATTCAGACTGCTGCACTCTTCATTTGATGTAACGAAATGCCATTAATCTACTTATTTGTAAATAAAGTTCTGTATCTAGATTAAATTTTTAAAATCTCTCTCCCTCTCAAGATCCTTAATGTCACTGCCTCTATAAAATCCTTTTTGACATGTAAGGTAACATTCACAGGTTCAAGGAATGAAGATGTGGACATCTTTGGGGGAGGAGGAGGTTTTCTTTCGCCTACCACAGCTAGAAGGTTATTGTATGCTTTGCCACCTAATTTGAGAACAGAATAATCCCCGCTCCATTGTGCCTTAGAAGTGTACCATTTGATGTTCACTTTTCTCTTCATTTCTTGTTTTGACTTGATGAGTATGCACTATGTAAAAAAAAGTAAAATGTCACAGTACAATGATATGCACAGCACTCAAAATGCTGTCCAGGTTTACCTGCATCACTGCAGTATATGGTGCACGAGTCAGCAGGGTGCAGCAATGAGAGCACCACATGCATGTGGTCTCCACTGCAACTATTCAGCTCTGCCACTGCAATGCAAAAGCAGACACAGACAATATATAAATGAACGCGAATGTGGATGTGTTCCAATAAAACTTTATTTATGACATTTCAATTCAAATTTTATATAATTTTGAATGCTGTGAAATATTCTTATCCTTTTTTTTTTTTTTTAATGATAATAAAATGTAAAGCCATTTTAGTTTGTGGCTTCTACAAAAGTAGGCAGTGAGCCAGATTTGGCCTGTGGGCTACAGCTTTCTAACTTTCTTCTAGGATCTCAGAATCCTCTACTGCTGGAGGCTGTGTGGGGTGCGCTGGTATTAGGCTACTTTATTTCTGCCCGCATTCCATTAGCTAGAACTCAATTACCTGGCCACATCTAATCAGGTTGGGAAAGGTAGTTCTTCTGTGTGTCCAAGACAAGGGAACATGGATATTGATGAACATTAGCATTTCTACCATAGCCTGCTGTTTCCAGTAACCAAATTTTCATTTTATCCTCTTTTTCCACATATAGATTACACTCACTTCTAAAGTCCAATTCAAAGTCCAGGGTCTAAGGTAATGCATGTCCTTTACAACACAGCAGATATAGTTTCTTATAGTCCTATGACCTATGAGCTTAGTATCTGTCCCTGACATCCACCATAATAAATAGTTCCATATGGAAAGAGTAAAAAGGGGAATACAACAGTTAGTGGTCTGGGGTAATACAGCTAGACAAACACTGTGAAGGCTCCCAACCTTGAGAACAAGAGAAGAACCATGATTCTTCCCTGAGTCTGCTCTCTGTAAGGAACTCTTGCACATTACTCTCTCTGGCCCCTTGACTCTACCCTTTGCAAGGTTCTTCCTTATCTCTTGGCATAGCTGAAGTGTGTTGTGTCTTCCTTAGGGATGCAGAGCTTTGACAGCCCACTGTCCTTCTAAAGATTATTTTAATGCTTTCTAATTACAAGCTCCCTTGGAGCACCCTCATGGTTTTATGTGCCGTACAATTTCCTCATGAACAAAGCTTAAAATTTATTTGCTTGCAATAAGTACCATGTGCCTATAACCACATCCAAAGATGCTTTCCAGACATTGGTCTCAAATCAGCTTGATTTTATTGTCTAATTCCTCTACTTGTTTTTTTTCTTAATTTAATGGTGGCTAAAAATGGCTATTAATGTGATGTTTGCTGAAAGAGGTTTAGTTACTTTGTTTAACAGAAGTTTTTTGGTTACTCAAAACTTTTCTCAGTCACATCCCTGTTTGGGGCCTAGAGGCCACAGACATTTCCAACCCTTTAATGGCCACATTTTTAGATTTTTTTTTCTATTCTCTCTCACTTCTGCTTGCAAAGCGGCCAACTCTTTCCTAGGCTTATTTCTTTCTTGTAATACCCTGCCCAGTGCAGACAACACTAGTGAGAAGGATACATTATTACTAACACTACACTACTTTGTTTTCTAACCTGTTTCACCAGAGGTACCTAGTGATAAGCACATGGTCTACCTACCAAATTATTGCTGGCAGCAGATTGTGGCAAATGTCTTTTTCATAGCATAACACTTTCCTGATTTTCAGTCTGCTGACCACCTTCCTACTGATAAGCCATAGTCTTTAATTTCCACTGGAAAATGTAAGTATTAGTTAGGCTGTGCTGTAGCAAACAACTTAAAATCTCAGCAGCTTAGAACAATTAAGTTTTATTTCTCATTCATGCCATAATCTGATTTGGTATTCATTGGGCAGCTATCTATGCAGTCACTGAGACTCTAGTCCTTGGAAGATTTGAATGAACAATTTAAGATTCCAAACCTAAAAATTCTGAGAAAATACTACAAGGAATGACACAGGAATTTAGGTATAAGAGAGACATTTAAACAATTTAGGGAAACATAAACCAAAAATTAGATCCAGATGAGGAACAAGAATGGTGGGATGCCAAATTGTAGAGGCCTGGGCCAAAGCTCTTAACTATCTCCTCAGATTCTCCTGTGACTAGGACTGATCGAGAAAGTCCAATCAGCAGATCTGCTTATTATACTGGCCTCGCTATAGAATCCAAAAGGTGGCAACGAAAGGAAACCAGGGGGATGTCACCCTCTCCCTCCGAAGAGCACCCTAGCATGAGTTGACCAGGACCTCAGGAGGGGGGAGTGCCTACTCTAAAATTAGGAGCTGTCACTCCTTTCCTGTATTGATCATCATGTTCAGTGTAACCCTGGGAGTTGGTTTAAAAGTTAGGAATAACTTCAATGCCTTTTGTTTTCTTTTGGAACTCATAAACTTATTCATATTAGGATTATCGTGTATTTGGTTCTCTGGTGAACTTTCTTTGGTTTAATTTATTTTCCCGAAGTCACTAGTCTCAGTGACTACATACATACATACATACATATGGTCTCTTTGACAACACTGTATATTATTGTCAGTAAGAACTCACTGTGTGTACCCACTGGTGTGGTGACCTTACACCTCTTCCGGGCTGGTCAGACTGCACAGGGACATTCAAGCGAATGAAACCCTCTTCCGGCTCAGCAGAGTCCCCTGGGCTGCGCATGGAGGGGGCGGTGGGGGCAGGGGGACTCTGGCCCGACCTCGCCCTCCCGCCCTCTGCCGCAGAGCCTCTGCGCCCGGGGCCAGTCTCACTCACCTCTTGGCCGTGGCTGTGAGTGGGCCTCCCGGTGGCGGGGAGGGCCCTTCTGCCCCCCGCGGTGCCCCGGAGCGCTCCAGGTGGTCCCCGGGGTACGGGAGGCAGAGCGGCGGCTGTTTCCGGTTCCCAGCGACCCCTGGGTCACGGGGCGGGTGGGGTGGAGGAGGGGCGGGTGGGGTGGAGGAGGGGCGGGTGGAGCGGGCAAGGCAGGCACACCGGCCCCTTTGCGGGGCAGGCGGCGCGTTACCTGTCTGCGCCTGCACGCTGGGGTGTGAGCGTTCGTTGTGGGTGGGACCGGGGACACTGCGCTGGGCCGCCTGAGGCCTCCCGCTGTGCGGCCAAGTGTGGGTGCCTGGGCTCTTGCTCCTTCTGGAAACGCCAGGTCTTCCGACCAACGAACGACCCGTGTGCGCTCTGCAGGATTTTGACTAGTGCAGTGAGGCGGGGCAGCCTGCGCCATCACTGGCCTTCGGCCCGCCAGCGCTCAGGATGCCCTATGCTTGCCCAGGCGGCACACCCCCCACAAAGCCACGTCTCTGATCCTCTTTGCCGCCTTATGGGGGATGATTGGTGGGATGACGCACCCTTGGTGAGAAAGCCTTTGCTGGTCTTTGGAGACGGGGGTGCCTTGGGGGTACCAGACCACTCAGTTGCTGCCCTTCTTCCCAGCATAGTGGCCACCCATGCGGCTATGGTTGGGTGAGGGCAGGGCCCCTCTCCTTCGCAGGAGGGGTCCGGAGGCCTTGGCAGTGGGGCTGAGAGCTGCTCTTACAAAAATAAAATTAAATTAAATTAAGAAGAAGGAAAAGGAGAAGAAGAAGAAAAGAAGGAAGAAAGAAGGAGAACAATGCACAGTTGTTAGGGATATATAAACATTTTTTCGAAAGTGAGCCTCACCAAAATTCAGTCAGTAAGTGATAGAACAGGGATGCAAACTCCAGTCCAACACATTCTTGGTTATTTATTTATTTATTTTAAATATTTAATTTATTTGTCAGAGAGAGAGCGAACCCAAGCAGGGAGGGAGCGGCAGTCAGAGGGAGAAGCAGACTTCCCATTGAGCAAGGAGCCCAACATGGTACTCTATCCAAGAACCCTGGGATCATGACCTGAGTGGAAGGGAGATGCTTAACGGACTGAGCCACCCAGGTGTCCCCACATTCTTGTTTTTTGTTGTTTTTTTTTTTAACAACTTTCAGATCTTTCAGAATATTTAGGAGAATTTTGGATAACTGGTCTTGATACCCCTCCAATAACCAGAAGACACAGACATCTTTAAAGACATAGACTAAAAAACAGATGCTTGCAAAGCCTGTCATTTCTGTGAATTGGGGTAGAGGCTTGACGCCCAATATTGTCCCAGTGAGATGGGGAACGGGCCACTTTAGAGGACAGTGGGGAAAAGTGGCTGTAAGTAGGCAATATTGTCTTAGAGTTTGATACAAGGATATGTATGGTTGATTTGCTACAAAGGAAGCGAATTCTGCTGTTATTTCTATTTTAGATTTTATGAAATCTAAATCTATTCCTTTCTTACAGTTTCGGTGGGTAGGAATCTGGTTGTTTTGCAATCTTTCTCAAACTTTTCTGAACTGATACCTCATGTTTTTCTGCAGGGCTTTGGCTAAAGAAGCACTCAGGAGACCTCCCTCTGATCCAGCTATAATGTATCCAGAGGAGCTAGGACAAGACTGGACTTCCCAGATCCCTGGTGAGCTAGGTTTTGCAGCTGCCTCCAGGCTCTGCAGGAAAATGTATGTGCCTGAATAATAATGTACGCAATGGGCTCTGGAAGAGAAAAGTAGGGAGTATGACATATACCCGCTAATGGGAAAGGATTGACTCATTTTGGGGATCTGACTAAATGAAAATCTTCTGGGAAGAAAATTCAACAGGCTAATTGGTAGCAAACTCGTGGTTTTAGGTTGCTGTTAACGTGGCTTTTTGTAAAACAACAACAAAAAATTACTGGTGAAGTTCTTCTACCAGCCTCTTTGGAGAATAATATTACAAAAAATAGGTAATACTTATTGCATACTTACATTGTTAAACACTGTACTAAGTACTCATGAATAACCATGAAATCCTTACAAAAGCCCTATGAGGTAGGCAATATCGTTAACTCCATTTTATAGGAGAGCATACTTAGGTTTCTAGACCTGTAGAAGATATCTGAGCCAGCTTCTCTGGGTTCTGAGGTGGCAAATCTATGCAGCCCCAGGGATTTGGGATATACTCACTTTCCTCTAAATGTCAAATAAGGAAAGAAAATGCTAGGTGCTGGGTTTGGTTGGCTCTGTCCCTTATGCCGGTGAACCCTAAGAATGCATTTCTAGAGCCTTATGGTCTTAATATGTACAGCATTAAGACATTTATAGATCTTTAAACAGGCAGAGGCTCTTCTGTGGATATGGGCCCTCAGCTTTAATTGGTTTAGGGTAAACAGGCAGAAGGTTTGGGGGCTAAGGTAAGAGGGGGGCAAGTTTCACTAGGTTGGGCAGCATGGCTACATGTAGATTCAGAGTTTGCAAATGTGAGTCTCCCTCAGTCTGGATTTCCTAAAATGCTTTTGGGGTTTTGATCATGAATTCCCTCTTTGTTTACATATAAGAAATAGAAAAATAAGTCTGTTTAGGGCAACAAAATTCTGAATACCCAATAGGCTTTGTATATTGCTGTTGGAGGTTCCCCCTGGTATCTATAGCTTAGAGCAGAGGTTGACAAACTATGGCCCGTGGGCCAAATTGACCTGCCATTGACTTCTGCCAATGCAATTTTATTGGAACAGAGCTATATTCATTCATTTTATATTTTATATGCAAAATTCTGTATTTATATATTGGGTCTACAATAGCAGAGTTGAGTAGTTACAACAGAGAATGTATGCCTAAAATGCTTTCTGGCCCTTACGTAGGACTTTGGACTCAAACCCACTTTTAGTCAACTCTCTGGACCCCATGTGAGCTAAAACTTCTTTTTTCTCTTTTAGTCTAAGGCCTGAGTTAGAAGCCAGCTATAGGCAGAATCAGGTCCAAGATGGAGGAGAGACAAGAATCTCCCGAATTCACCTCCTTCCACGGACGCAGCAAGTCCTCAGCTAAACACAGAGCAACTCCTAAAAGAAACCCAGAAAAGAGCGGAGCAAATCCTACACCTACATCGCCCACACTGAAACAGATAGGAAAGGCTGAAACACGCTCACCCTAAACCTCACCCATGCCAGTGCCATGTAGTCGAGAGGAACTCCCAACTCCCAGCTCCTCCCTGAGGATCAAAAGGATTGGTCTGCATATCAAGCACCCCAACTTTTAAGACTCCCACCTGAGGGATAGATCCCCCAAACACTTAGCTCTGAAAATTAATGGGGCTTATGTGCATTAAAACACACAAGACTATAACTTCTCAAGAGGACTCACTGAGGCTATCTCCCCAAAGCTCAGAACTGAGAGAGCAGGCAAAGATTGTCCTTCTCCCAGTCTTTCCCAGAAAGAGGCCTATTTGCATGTGTTAGAAGCTATTGCTTCAGGATCAGGCTTCTAATTTAACATGCATCTAGTGGCTGACTGCCATCCTCCCTTGAGACCAGAAAAAAAAAACAGTGGACAATACCTCTGCCCTGTCCCTTGAGCCAACCCCAAATTGTCAATATATCCCTGGAAAGAACTCACACACACATCTGGCACCCCAGCATTTGTGGCTGTCACCCAAGGGACAGATGCCTAGATCACCTGGCTCTGATAGCCAATGGGGACTACGTTCCTGTGTCCCCACAGGACTGTAGCAAACAAAGAAACAGGTCTTAACCAGCTATCCTCCCAGGGCTCAGCAGTGAGGGAGCAGACAGAGATGCCCATCTCCCATTCTTTCCCTGAAAGAGGACTATTTGCATATTCAAAACTCCTCTCTTAGAGAGTCAGGCTTCTAATTTAGCATTCATCTAAGGGGATGACTGTGATCCTCCCCAGAGACCAAGGAAGTCTGTGGACACCTTCTATATCTCTCCCCTGCCCTCTTCTTCTGGCCCACTCCAAGAAGCCAGTATCTCCTTGGAAGGAGCCTGGACACTTGTCCGGTGCCCCAGCTTTTGTGTCTACCATTTAAGTGACAGGCTCCTGGAACACCTAGCTCTGATAGCCAAAACAGCTTGCATTTATATGTCTCACAAGACTGTAGCAAAGAAAGACACAGTTAATAACAGGTGTAGGGGCACCCAACCTCCCCAAACGGAAAACTTCAGGAAGCAGATGGCTTCACAGGTGATTTCTACCAAACATTAAAAAAAAAAAAAATTAATATCAATCCTTTTCAAACTCTTCCAAAAAATAGAGAGGAAGGAATACTTCTCAACTCATTTTATGAGGCCAGCACTATCCTGATACAAAAATCAGAAAAGGACAGTACAGAAAAGAAAATTACAGGCTAATGTCCCTGATGAACATAGGTGCAAAAATACTCAACACAGTATTAGCAAACCAGATTCTACAGTACATTAAAAGGACCACACACCATGATCAAGTTGGCTTTTTTTTTCAGGAAAGCAAAGGATGGTTCAACATACACAAACCAATCAATGTGACACCCCACATTAATAAAATGAAGGATAAAAATAATATGATCATGTCAAATGATGCAGAGAAAGCATTTGACAAAATTCAACATCCATTCATAATAAAAATTTTCAACAAACTGGATATAGAAGGTATGTATCTCAATATAATAAGGGCCATATAGGACAAGCTCACAGCTAACATTGTATTTCATGATGAAAAGCTGAAAACTTTTCCTCTGGATCAGGAATCAAAGAAGGATGTCCACTCTTGCCACTTTTATTCAACATAGTATTGGAGGGCCTATCCAGAGCAATTAGGCAAGAAAAAGATATAAAAATATCTAAGCTGGAAAGGAAAAAGTAAAATTGTTTCTGTCTGCAGATGGCATGGTCTTATCTATAAACTCCAAAGACTCCACCAAAAAGCTGTTAGAACTAATAAGTGAATTCAGTAAAATGGCAGGATAAAAAAATCAATATGCAAAAATTGTGTTTCTATACCCTAACAATGAACTATCAGAAAAAGTAATTAAGGAAATAATATCACTTACAATTGCATCAAAAAAAAAGTAAGATACCTAGGAATAAATTTAACCAAGGAGATGAAACACCTATACACTGGAAAACTCTAATACATTAATGAAAGAAATAAAAGAAGATGAACATAAATGAAAAGATATTCCATGCTCATGGATTGGAAAAATTAACATTATTAAAATGTCCACACTACCCAAAGCAATTTACAGAATTAATGCAATTCCTATCAAAATTCCACTGGCATTTTTTACAGAAATAGAACAAACAATTCTAAAACTATATGGAACCACAAAAACCCACAAATTGCCAAAATAATCTAGAGAAAGAACTGGAAGCATCACACTTCCTGATTTCAAGCTATATTATAAAGCTGTAGTA
Source organism: Leptonychotes weddellii (assembly GCF_054177405.1). Classification (NCBI taxonomy): domain Eukaryota; kingdom Metazoa; phylum Chordata; class Mammalia; order Carnivora; family Phocidae; genus Leptonychotes; species Leptonychotes weddellii. The sequence goes on from NC_138373.1 coordinate 97,934,394, forward strand.
ATCAAAACAATATGGTATAGGTGTAAAAACAGTAGAAAAGTGGTTGCCAGGGTTGGGGAGATAGGGAAGGGTTGGTCAAAGAGTACAAACTTTCAGGGATAAGATGAATAAGGTCTGAAGATCTAATCTATAACATGGTGACTATAGTTGATGATACTGTAATGTGTAATTGAAATTTTCTAAGAGAATAGGACTTAAAAGTTCTCACCAAATATATATATATAATACTATTAATATATTAATATATATTAAATTTATATCACATTAATATAATGATGAATGTGTATTTAACCAGATGGCAGGAATCCTTTCAAACATATGTCTAATCATCCTGATGTATACTTCAAATATATTACAATTTTACTTGTCAATTATACCTCAATAAAGCTGGAAAAAACCTGTAGCATAAAAAATATTAATAGGGATTCTATTCTACACTAGCCACTGCACTGTGTGGAATTTAAAAGATGAGTAAGACATGAATCCTGCCTTCAAATATGTTCAGTAGGATGAGCGAATTAATGTAAGTGAAAGGTAATCAGGAGTAGGAGGAGGATGAGAACATCTTACTGGAAATGGATCAAGAGAATACGGATTCAACATCTGATTAAATTTTTGCAGACAAATGAGGTTTGTTAAGAAGAAAAGTGAAGGCTCTTCTACCTTATAGAAATAAAGCATATAAAAGGACGAATTGAGGGGTGCCTGTCAGTTAAGTGTCTGCCTTCTAAGCATCTGCCTTCGGCTCAGGTCATGATCTCGGGGATCCTGGCAGCCTGAGGGCTCCCTGCTCAGCAGGGAGTCTGCTTCTCCCTCTTCCCTCCACCCCCACTCGTACTCTCTCTCTCCCCTTCTCTCTCAAATAAATAAATAATTAATCTTAAAAAAAAAGAAGAAAAAAAAGGAAAAAGGAAGAATTGAAAAAAGGAGAAGCTACCAGCCGAAGGCTTCCAGTCTTCATTGCTTCCATGCTCAGTCACATGCCTACTATCCTGCCTGGGCACCCCAGCTAGCAGCAAAGAGATAGTTTAAGGCTTGGAGTTGACTGGCCTATGTAGTCTTTCCCCCTCAGAATAATGACCGTGATATTAGCAAGCAGAAAGAGTAATCGCATGGAGAGTAACTTTAAAAAAGTAATTTTTAAAGAAATACTTTATGTTTTTTTTTAAACAGTTCATGTTTGCTAAAAATAAAAAAGAAGCAGTTTTCTGTAAGGAAAAAAAAAGAAGGTAAAACAAAACTCTGGGTTGGTTAATATATGTCACAAACAGAATAAAAACGAATGTTCAGAAAACATGGGTTAAATGTGTCGATTGCAAGAACTCTGTCTTTATTGTTAATCCTCACTTAGTGAGGTGTGCTACTGTGACCCACTCCATGTCAAGCGAGAATTTAACTGAAGTGATACAATTCTGTCTCTATTGGCTTGGCTCTGCAGTCAAAATGACTCAAATTACTAAAATAAAACGAAGTTGTTTTATTCATAGCAAGGCAAAGTTATCTTCCTTTGGCATTTCATTTAGAATGATGAGATGATGCATGAAGTCCTACACTAAGAAATGTATTTACTATGGACGAAAAGCCCAAATTACTAGAAAAATTCAATTTGTAGTGGAAAATACATGCTACTGGATTCTTTATGGAATAGTAGTATGCCACCAAATAAAATCCGATTTTACACAGCATTGAATATGCTGTTAGAAAGATGATTTTGTAAACACATTTGGGAGATTATAAATGAATGAATATAAATGAATATAAATGTTCTCTTAGTTAGCATTTTGAAGTTTTTATGAATTTCAAATATATCAGAAGAGATCACTTGGTGAATGTGGAGAACATTTTTATTCTTTGTAAGATAGAGAAGCCCAGTGAAGGAGTCCCAGTTTATGTTCTCAGTTTCTTAACCAAGTGTGTCTTTGGTTAAAGAAATTTCTCCTGGAGCAGAAGACATGAACAGACACTTCTCCAAAGAAGACATACAAATGGCTAACAGACATATGAAAAATTGTTCAACATCATTAGCCATCAGGGAAATACAAATCAAACCACAGTGACATACCACCTCACACCAGTTAGAATGGCTAAAATTAACAAGACAGGAAACTACAAATGTTGGCGAGGACATGGAGAAAGGGGAACCCTCTTACACTGTTGGTAGGAATGCAAGCTGGTGCAGCCACTCTGGAAAACAGTATGGAGGTTCCTCAAGATGTTAAAAATAGAGCTACCATACGACCCAGCAACTGTACTACTGGGTATTTACCCCAAAGACACAGATGTAGATGAAAAGAAGGGCCATATGCACCCCTATGTTCATAGCAGCAATGTCCACAATAGTCAAACTGTGGAAGGAGCCGAAATGCCCTTCAACAGATGAATGGATAAAGAAGATGTGGTTCATATATAGAACCGCATGGAATATTACTCAGCCATCAGAAAGGATGAACACCCACCATTTGCACTGACATGGATGGAACTGGAGGAGATTATGATAAGTGAAATAAGTCAAGCAGAGAAAGACAATTTTCATATGGTTTCACTCATATGTGGAACATAAAGAATAGTGCAGAGGACCATAGGGGAAGGGAGGGAAAACTGAATGGGAAGGAATCAGAGAGGGAGACAAATCATGAGAGACTCTGGACTCTGGGAACCAAACTGAGGGTTTCAGAGGGGAGGGGGGTGGAGAGATGGGGTAACCAGGTGATGGGCATTAAGGAGGGCACATGTTGTGATGAGCACTGGTTATTCTATGCAACTAATGAATCATTGAACACTACATCAAAAACCAGTGATGTACTATATGTTGGCTAACTGAACATAATAATAAGAAGAAAAAAAGAAATTTCTCCTGGAATATGTTGTTTAGTTTAAATTGGAGAAATTTAATACTAGAAGTAGAGGGTTCTAGAAGGATATTTGAAGAGGAGCTTGTTGGTATGGCCCAATGAGTAGAACTAGGACCAACATGATGTCAATTAACTTGAAATTTAAGGAAAATAGACTTCAGCTGATGTTCAGAAGAACTCAAATAGAGTATTTCAAAAATGGAATGCATGGTTTCTGGAGGTGGTGAGTATCCCACTTCTGGATGTGTACAATGAGATTATTGCAATATGATAATCTGACTTTGAAGAAATATAAGAGGTTATAAAAGTAACCATCTATGATAAATAATAAAGTTCTTGATAATAAAAATTAAACTAAAAATAACATATTGAGGAAGACATTGGCAAAAATATGTCAAAGGATTTCTAACAATTAAACATGACTATCTAATTCTGACTTATAAGAAAAATATCAAAGCACAAGCCTTATATGAACAAGAACATAAGGAGAAAATGACTGTACCTACACACACTTAACTTTACAGTATTTAAAGAAATTCAAGTTAAAATAGTAATGTATCCTTTTACACCTATAAAAATAGTGGAGGACTAAAATTGGTAATATAGGATAGGTCATTTTAAAAATAATCCTATACATGGCCAGTGGAATTGTTCATTGGTACAGACTTTAGACAAACAATAAAACAAGCAAACCACACCATTAGAATTGTTCATAACTTGCTTCATTAAATCTACTCTTGATAATATAGTCTAAGGATAACTTATATGGTATGAATTATAGTAGCATCTATAATAATAAAAAAGTTAGAAGGAAATAAACTACATTTCTAACAAATCAATGAAATATTTACAGGTCATTAACATTTTATGAACATTTAATAATATAAAGTTGTTTACAATAAAATGCTATGCCAAAGGCAGAAATAAAAATGATACGATGACTCAACAATGTAAAATATGTAAGCATGGGAGCAGAGAACAAACAAAAATCAAAACAATAGCAAAGGTGATGAGATCATCCTGATGTTTTTTCTACTTGTGTTTAAAGGAGTAGTATTCATTTAAATAAATTATTAGAAATAGAAACCTTTTAAAGGCTTTATTACTACATATAATTGTCTATTTTTTAGTGTATGTGCTGCTGAAGAAAGCACACTACATATAATTGTCTAAAGCCTAGCTTCCACAAATCTTATGACTTCCATACATATCTGTCAAAAATTAACTGGCTTATGGGGGCGCCTGGGTGGCTCAGTCGTTAAGCATCTGCCTTCGGCTCAGGTCATGATCCCAGGGTCCTGGGATTGAGCCCCGCATTGGGCTCCCTGCTCGGCAGGAAGCCTGCTTCTCCCTCTCCCACTCCCCCGCTTGTGTTCTGCTCTCGCTAACTCTCTCTCTGTCAAATAAATAAAATCTTAAAAAAAAAAAAAATTAACTGGCTTAGTTTGGGGAATAGAAATGCAACTTCTATTTAATTTAATCAATCTGTAAATTCATTTATGTGAATGCCAGCAATTGACATTTGAAATATCTGAAGTATATAGAATAAAATGATAAACTAATATTACCAACACAGTTATGTACCCTGAATACTTGGCGCTTCTCTTCTACCTCTCAGAGACAACCACTATCCTCATTTGATGTTTATCATTCCCATGCACTTTTAAATACTTATACTTGCATAAATATATTCTTACACAATACACAGTTTTGCATATTTTAAAATTTTATATAAATACTGTGTTATGTGTGCATTTTCTGCATTTTGATTTTTTTTAGACATTGTTTCTGAGATTCATCCATGTTGCTATATGTAGTTCTTATTCATTTTCATGTTCTATAGTATTCCAAAATATAAACATAACATATTTTATCAGTGATCCTGATTGACATTTGAGTGGTTTCTAGAATTTTGTTATTACAAATAATACTACTATGAATATCTATTACACCTCTTTTTGTACATGTGTATGAAAATTTCTATAGAGTAGTACCATTCCAATAGAACTTTCTTTAATGATAGAACTATCATTGTGCTGTCCAATATAGTAGACTAGCCAATAGTCACAGAGTGGCTATTGAGCCCTTGAAATGTGCTCATGCAACTGAGGAACTGAATTTTAATTTAATTAATTTAAATTTAATAGCCACAAACGACTCTTGGCTATTGTATTGGACAGTGCAGCTCTAGATCACATGCTTCAGAGTATGTGCTGGGTCATGAGGGGTATATATCCTCAACTTCAGGTATTGCAAAGCGGTTTGGAGATGTGTATAATGTATGATACCAATACTAGCGTGCAGGAGCTCCTGTTGTTTCATATTTGTACCAACAATTGGTGCTATCCTACTTTTTTTTTTTTTTAGAGAGAAAGAGAGACCACATGCACATGTGTGATTGGAGGGGGAGGGGCAAAGGGAGAAGGAGAGAATATTAAGCAGGCTCCACATCCAGTGTTGTGCCCCACACAGAGCTCGACCTTACAACCCTGAGATGATGACCTGAGCTGAAGTCAAGAGACAGTCACTTAATTGACTCAGCCGCCCAGGTGCCCCATGTGCTATCCTCACTTTTTAACTTTATCAAATTTTTATTGAATTTTGTTATTGTGGCTTTAATTTGAACTTACCTAACTACTAGAGAGCCCAAGAAAATTTTCATATTTATTAGTCATTTTGGGGTTTCCTTTCTTGTGAAATACCTATATATGTCTTTTGTTCATTTTTCTATTGGATACTTCTGCTTTTCTTCTTTTTAGGAGTGTGTATGTGTGTGTGTTCTGGTTACCAATCCTTTGTGATTATCTGTAATGCCAATATTTTTTCCAGCCTGTGGCCTGTCTTTTCATTGATTTCATATAACAGAATTTATAATTTTATGATATATGTCTTTTGAGTCTATTTTAAAATATTCTGAGGTCAAAAAGCATTCTCATAAAATTTTTTCATAAGTTTGTGTTGCTTTTTGTATTAGGTCTTTAATCTCCATGGAGTTAATTTGTATGAAATAAGGATATGCTTTTGTTCTTCCATAACCAATTTCCACAGGCCCACCTCTGCAGTGTAACCTCTGTCACATATCAAGTATCCATATGTGTTTGGGATGTTTTCTGAGGTTTTGATGCTATTAGATACATCCATCTGTCATCTATCTTGTTTATTTCTATAGTAATACTCTCAATTTCTACAGCTTTATACTATCTTGATGTATTGTAGAACAAGTCTCTCCTACCCTCAAATATAATTCTTTAAAAATATTCTTGGCCGGGGCGCCTGGGTGGCTCAGTTGGTTAAGCGACTGCCTTCGGCTCAGGTCATGATCCTGGAGTCCCGGGATCGAGTCCTGCATCGGGCTCCCTGCTCGGCAGGGAGTCTGCTTCTCCCTCTGACCCTCCTCCCTCTCATGCTCTCTGTCTCTCATTCTCTCTCTTGCAAATAAATAAATAAAATCTTTAAAAATATATATATATATTCTTGGCCATTTGGGGTGCCTGGGTGGCTCAGTCAGTTGAGCATCGAACTCTTGATTTCAGCTCAGGTCATGATCTCAGGGTCCTGGGATTGAGCTCTGCATTGGGCTCTGCACTCAGCAGGGAGTCTGCTTGAGATTCTCTCTCTCCCTTTCCCTGCCCCTCCCCATCCCCTGCTTGTGCACGTGCTCTCTCCCATAAACAAACAAACAAACAAATAAACAAACATTAAAATACACATTTCAAAAAAATTTTCTTGGCCACTCGTTTTTCTATGAGAGTTTAGGATCACCTTAAAAGAACTGTTTTTTAATATATTTTTTCCTCATTAGAACCACTGGGGAGAATTGACTGTTTAAAGATATTTAAACTTCCTATCCATTTTTTCATTTAGTTGGATCTTCTTTAATGTTAACTTCCATTGGTTCTCACTTCTCACCCTTGTTACCATCCTAGTCCAAATCATTACCATCTTGTCCAAAATTCTGCACTATGAATACACCTCCGGCTGCCACACTCAGCACATCTCACCCTTCCTGCAATTCCCCTGTCTATTCTCCACACAGGAGCAAAAGTGATCCTTTTAAATGTCAGCCCAATTATGTTACAGCTATGCTCAAAAGTCTCTAATGACTCCCATCTCACTAAGAATAAAATGGAAATATCTAACCTTGGCCCAGGTGGATCTATGTGATCTGGTCACCAGCCACTCCTGTGATCTCCTGTCTGCTTGCTTGCTCCTCTCAAGACACATATAAGCATGTGCCCATTTCAGATCTGTTCACACAGTTCTCCCTGTCTGTAATTCTCTCCGTCTAGGAACAGAGATGACTCACCCCCTCACTCCATTCAAGTATTTGCTCCAGTGTCACTTTACATAGAGAGGACTTCCTGCACACCCTATCTAAACTATCACTCCTGTCCATATCACGACCCCAAACCAGCTTAATTTTTCTTCATAGCACTTATCCTCACCTGACATAGCATCTATGTATTTGTTAATTTTCTCTCCTCACCATTAGAATGTGAACTCCATAAGAAGGCAATATGTCCGTGGATGCTTGTGTTCTGTACACACTTTATTCACTGTGGTACTGCTCTGGATGCTTCTGCTCCACAGTGCCCTGATGCTTCACACACTGCCTAGAACAGTGTCTGATAGACAGTGGGGCCTCCACAAATATTTGTTCAGTGTGGTTTTATATTTTCTCCATAAGGCCGTGCATCTCTTTTGGTAGACTTATTCCTGGATTCTTTATATATTTTTTAGAAAATTATATGTTCTATTTTTTTTTCTTTTTTCCTTACTTACAGCTGTGTGTTTGTAAAAGAGAAAGAAAATTACTCAAAAATGAACTTGGTATCGTTTTGACTTCTACATATAGTCACACTCTAATTCCAGAGTGTTTTTTTAAAGCACCTAGCACTAGAGATAAATGGGAGAGCATGTTTTAAATGCAGTATTTTGGTGGTGACAGTAACATTTATGCCATTTGTCATTCAAAATAAAGACTTTCAGAATCTGCCCTGTAAACCATCTCTACAAACAATGATTTAATCTCAATACAAAGACCAAAGGTTTGGAGGAAGTTGTCTTCTCAATTTAAGCATATATAGGAAATTGCAACTCATGATTTTACTCAAAACTCCTCCAGTGGTTCTATTCTTTGTCACTTTATTTCATCACAGATCCAGAACCACTATAGCTTAAGGCACTCCTGCCTTTCTACCTGCAGGTCTATTAAGTAAGGGCAGTTACTCTGCAAAGAGGTGACAATTCCTTTATGGAAGATATTGAATTCTAGGGCAGAAAACAGTGCATCAATAATGAAAGGTCAGTAAGAACACAATGAGCCAACTTCACAGCAACAAAGGGACTGCCGAGGGTGAGTGTCCAGGTACCTCCATGAATAAAGTGTGTATAGAGCACGAGCATTCACTTAACTGCCTTCAGGTATCCTTTTCGCAGGAATCTCAAATCAATTTACTATTGGACCACTAACACTCTACATTTGAAAATATAAAGACAAAACGTCTTGTTCTAAAAAAAGTTGGTCTCATCAATGCTTAAGCACTAGGTCAACAGGACTGCGGCCACACACAGGTCTGCGGGATCCGCTGACCTGCAGAGGAACTCCAAACTAGTCAGCAACATGGAGGTATGATAGATGGGGTAATGCTTAGTGAACTGAAGCTGATTTTCTATTCAGTACATGTAACCTCAGCTTTGTTCAACTGAATAACTTCTGCTACTCTGATACTCAGAGTATTGATTACTGTTTTAGAGCTTTGATATATTGTTCATTTTTTTAAAGGCAATTATAGAGTATTTCAACTTTGGCTATAGATAACCAAGTTAGTGGGAGGATGAAAGAGTTCCATGATATTGCAGTATAATTGAACAAACCCGTGGCTCTCTTTACCAGCATATAGGGCACGGGGGGGCGGGGGGCGGGCGGGGAAGCAGTATGGCAGTCTTTTGAAAAGGGAGATAAATGATACAGATTGCCATACGTTAGTTACCAAAGGATTGCATTTAAAGGATTCTTGTGCTTTTCTTCTCAGAAAGGGAAAATAAAGGAAATGTAAAAACGATTGTCACCAAGAGCTGCTCTTAAAAGAGCCAAGTACCCCCAAATTAAATTCATGCTTCTTAGCTTTCACTTTCCCATAATGTTGGCATAATTCAACGATGGCATTTTGCCAATTATCTCCAGAGTAAGAAGTAGGGCATTAACCACCTCTTTTTCAAGGAACAAAGTTCTTAAGAAGCAATTGATTACTGCTTGTCAGGGTAAACAGTAATTCTCCTGGGATATATTTTTTATGGTATAAATCTTGAAGGGAAAAAATTCAATCTGAGCATATTCATTGCTTTAATAGTCTTTGGAAGAATATAATCTTATTTTTTCCCTCTTTTCAATGTTATAAGAGTTTTCTTTCACTTAGCAGTTTTACCAGGGGTCTGCAAACCACCAAAATCCTCAGAGCCCTACTAAGGTTTATAACAAATTGGGAATATGCAATTCCAGCCTTGCTTCTTCTTCCAAAAGCCATAAAATATCTAAATGATGCATATATATGAATATATGGATGGGGATGGTGTGTGTATATATACATTACACATACATACCCACATGCACACACTATTTCTTACTGTCTTCATTAATGCAAATAAAATATATTTTTTCAGGAAGATTTAATATGAAATCCAAAACATATATAAGGAAAAAAATCACATGGAAATAACTTCAAATTAATATCTTCTTGGAGACTAAATTGCTATTTACCATAGTAAATAGTAGCAGGAAAAAAAAGCCCTTGTGCTCTGTTGAAATTTTAAATTAAATATAAAAAGGCTGCAGAAAAAATAATTTATGATAAATCCAGGGAATATGGAGAGATACTTGAATTCACACATTCAATAAATATTACACATGCCAAAGTATTAAGACATTTATAAATTATCCTTTAGCTCAGCTAGTGTAAGATTGTTTCCATAGCAATGGTGCAGGGATAGTGAAAAGCCACTTTACCATTTCTGTAGTTTGGAGTAGTCAAATACTCTCCATTTCCATTTTCTTCTTTAAAGTAAAAGTCTCTATGCAGCTAAAATTTAATTTGATAATTTTTGTATTTGCTTTTTACCCTAATGCAAAACATATAGATAGGGCAGTAATGGATTACATGTCCTTTATTGGGGCATCAATCTGTTTACTTTTTTTTCCTCCTGAGATTCTAGTATATCAATAAATTTAATAGGTAATGTCATAATCCCTCCTAACATTGGAATTCTGTACTTTTTTATATCAAAATGTGAAGGACCACTTCTTGAAGACATTCCCAACCCTCACATACTTCCCTCCTTATGGGTATCAGTCAGAGTCCTGGCAGGAAATGATGGCACACACAAGCTGGCTAATTAAAGAGAGTTTAACAAAGGGACCATTTATAAAGATGTGACAGGAAATAGGGAAAGCAACAAGAAATGGGGCAGTTACCTCCTGAGGACAAAAAGGCCAGAGTTGTTACTATCCCTAAGCTGGAAGAAGCAAAAAGAAGAAGGTATCAGAACTTGGAGAGGGTAGCTAACCATAGGGGACCATGTGTCAGGAGATGGAGCCTTCAGTGAGGTGACACCACTAATCATGGTCGTGATCTGGCAGGAAGGGAGCCAGCAGAATAAAAACCCCAGATTTAACTCTTCCTGACATCTTGCCAGCAGTCCCCACTGGTAAAACCAAGCCAGAATCCAAAGGACAAGGGAACCCATTAACGTGGTCTATATAGATCAGTTCCCAGGATACAGACAGGGTAGAAAAGGTGAGTGAGAGGATCTCGAGCGGCAGAATGAAAGTATGCATCACACTCCCCACTTAGATATAATTTAGTGAAAATCACCTTTCAGTTTGGAAATAGCATGGTGGGAGTGTTTCATCAGCAGAACTAGGAAGCAGTTTGTATGCTGAGGCATCTGTGGGAAAAGGAATACATGTAAACAAGACACTCGGACACGTTATAAGGTAAGAGAAATATTTATTTAATTTTGCACAAGAACGAGCTTATACTGAACAAATCCAACCAAATAATATTAAGTGCAGTAAAACAAGGAAATAGGGATGACTTTTCCTGATAGAAAATATTAAGTAACCATGCCTGTGCATTATTTTTATCATTACAATAACTTGTTTCAGATTTCTTTTCGGAGTGTATACTGTACATAATACGTTATAACTTCTTTGCTTTGCTTCTGAAAATATAATTCATTCACTGCCTTGCATTTTATTTTTTTTTGCAGTGAGGAACCTAACTGATTCATGAAGATTCTGATCTAGAGAAAAATTTTCTGCACCAGTGAAGCTAGAGGCTTTCAAAGCTCTGATGGGCTCAGGCTTTATATCCAGGGGTCATGATGTCATGGTGTGTATTCTACACCCATTCTTCTACCACGGTGATGTCAGACACAGTAGAAGCAGAATTCTGGTCTCATTTTGCCCCAAGAATTTTCCTTTAGTGATTTTCTCAAGCTTCACAAATTTCATAATTGAATGTTCACTCAGCTATTAACAAAGCTGCACTTATCTGCCCACAAATCATCCACCTTAAGTTTTAACTTTTTTTTTTTTTTTGGTCTTTTTAATGAAAGAACATTCTTTAAACAGAAATCTCCCGTGAGACGTTAACTTCACAGTTCCTGAAGGCACTGTGGATCCACTGAGCAACAGATGTGGCCATTCTGGAGAAGAAAAAAGAGGAAAGAAAAGGATGGTATAAGCTGTTCAGTCGTTAGTAAATACTCACACTTACTGATTGGTGCACGTAAATCTAACTGGGGCTTGTTATTTATGCACCCCAGCAAATTCAACCTCCCAGTCACTTCTCACGTCTCTGCTACTGCAGAACCAATTATGCCCAGTTATTTGTGGCAAATCAGAGACTAGCTTTATTTACCACATGGCACCTTCTTAGATCACATTTGTTCTCTTAATTATTCATCCACAAAATATGTATTGAGTATATTAAGCCTTAGGTATATGGATGAATAAGCAGAATGGTTACTACCCTCATAGGGCAGGGGTTACAGTTTGGGGGGGCAGAAAACTAATAAATACCAAGCAAACATATTATCAAAAATTGTGAAAAGTGCTAGAAAAGAAATAAACTAGGTGATGTCAGGATACTAATAAAAGACTGGCTGGGGCACCTGGGTGGCTCAGTTAAGCTTCTGCCTTTGTCTCAGGTCATGATCCCAGGGTCCTGGGATTGAGCCCCGCATCGGGTGGGCTCCCTGCTCAGCAGGGAGTCTGCTTCTCCCTCTGTCCCTCCCCCTGCTCATGCTCTCTCTCTCTCTTCCCCCCTCCCTCCCTCTCTCTCTCTCTCAAATAAATAAATAAAATCTTTTAAAAATAATAAAGAAAAGACTGGCTACTTAGATTAGGTGGTCAGGGTGGACTTCTCTGTAGAAGTGATATTTAAACCAAGACCTGAAGGCAATGTGAAAAGGTTGGCCAAAAGCACAGGGAACAGAATGAGTACAGGCTTTGAAGTGAAAGTAGTTTTGTTTAGTTAAGCTGAAAAAAGGTCTGGGTGAGAATTTTGAGTTGGTGAAAAAAACAGTGTAAGGTAGGAAAAATAGCAGGGAAGGGCCAGATACACATAATTAGTTTTTCGAATAAAATACCAAAATAATACAGTGCATTACAAAAAAATTAATATCTTACTCTTTTGAGTCATTGCACTCTTACTTTCTTCAACCAGCTAACTAATAATGATGATTATGTTAATATTGTTACTACAATCATAAGATGATAATACCCTACTTCTTGAGTGCATACTCTGTGTCAAACACTTTGCTAGGCACTTTAAATACATTATCAAATTTCAACCTTACAGCATTCTCAGTGGGTCACTATTAATATTCACACTTCCTAGATTCAGATACTGAAGATCAGAAAGCTTAAATATCATGTCCAAAATCACACAGCTAACAATGGTACAGCAGGAATTAAAATTCAGGTTAGTCTGACTAAAAACCATCCTCTATTTGATATTTCCTCTCAGATAAGTGACTTTAGCTGCTTTAAAAACGTATTATACTTTTACGATAAAATCAAAAGTGTCTGTTCTATAAGACAAAAGATTTTGATACTTTAAACTTTTTTGAAGTATACCAAATGAGGGGAAAACTAGTCTATTTCCAAGAAGAGTATTATCAATTTAAGCCAATACTCTTCTGTTCTTAATTTTTATAAAGCAGAGCTCTTATTCTGACAATGAGAGGAAGTCTCAACATCTCTTGGATCTCCAGTGGCATTTTAAAGCTTTGTCATCATGCTCAGAGGCAGGTTTTCTACCCATAACCATTACATCATCTTTCCCAGTCCAGGCACCCACTGATGTAAGGGATATACCAGTTCCTGAGAGTATCAGTTCCTCAAATTGTATGGCTTTTGAGCAGAAAGTGAGGGAATTTCTGGAGCTTTCTGCCATCGAGTATGTGAAGCTAGCATTAGAACCCTATGGGTGGAAAAATCATTATTATGGTTCCTATGAGTATGTTTTAGGAAGGGATTTTCCAAAATCTTCCAGGAATGTTTTCCAAAATCTTCCAGGAATGTTTTTCTTATTCCATATCCATATTTTCTGTTACGATAAGATAAATGCTCTATAAATCATATACCAGTGGAAACTCCTCAATTAGGGAAACATAGTTCATACAAGAATGAATAATAAAATATCCTATTGGAGTTCCAGTTTCAGTAATGGCATAGTTGCTTATATAAAACTAACCTTCCCCGCAGATTACTATAAAGGGTCTGGACAAAAATAGAAAAAAATAACTATTTGAAAGCAATAGATAGTGACCAAAAGCAGGCGGACACTGGAAAGATTTCAATCTGTGAAAGAAGGGAAATGTGTTGTGTGAGATTTATTTTTCCTTTGCATTTCCCCTTAGGGCACTTTGTAGTCTCTGCAGCTTAGGCTAACTACAACTCAGGCATAAAGACACAATCTGATAGGCCTCAGATGTCAGAGGACAACTTTTAGGGCTGCCAGAGTGGTTGTAAATTCAGAAAGAAATACCTAGAAAGGAGGGAGTGAATCAGCATATAAACTCCCCTCAAATCCTTGGCTGGTCTTTGAAATACAGAAGAGACTAAAGAGATAATGAGTTACAGCTTGAAAGTCGCAAGATCTGGGCAGAGATTTCAAATGTTGCTTTCTGTGGGTAGCAGTGTTTAAAATCTGTGTCCTTCCAAGTTAGGAAGGATTGATAAAAAAAAAATTCAGGCTTTTCATTGAAAGCCCAAAAGGGCCATGATTAGGAGTAAAAACAATGTCTCAAGATTAAGAGACTCACCCTAGAACTAAGGGTAAATCTGGAATAGACCCACCTAACCAGAGTAAAGTGAAGCTTTCTTAAATGCAAGGTGATAGGCCAGAAATTTGCAAACTGCTAGAACAGTCTTCAGAGAAAGCTAACAGAACATATGATCTATGCCATATATCATCCATAGTATCCAATAAACCATAAAAATATTAGATATCATGAAGAAAGACAAGAAAATGTGACTTTTAATCAAGAGAAAAAGTAGTGAATAGAAATGACTCAAAAACAATCCAGATGGAATAATTAGCAGACAAGGACTGGAAAGTATCTATTTTAAATATGTTTGAAGTAAAAAAAAAAAAAAAAAAAAGATGGTAAATCTCTATAAATAGAATTAAATGGAAATTTTAGAGTAAAAATTTCCAGTATTTGAAGTGAAAAACTCATTGAATAGGTTTAACAGCAGATAACATGACAGAAGGAACAGTCAGTAAATTTATAACAAAAAAATAGAAATTATCCAATCTAAAACAAAGAGAAAAAAGACTGATATAAAAATAGAGCTTCACTGACCTTCAGGATAGTATTAAGCCATATAACATATGAGTAATCACAGTCCCAGAAGAATAGGATGGAGAAAATTGCAGAGAAAATATTTGAAAAAATTTGAAGAAACCATGGTCAAAATTTTCTCAAATTTCTCGGAAAAAAAAAAACCCAAAAAACAAAAAAACCTACCAGCTTAGATACTTAAAAAGCCCAGCAAACACCAAAGAATAAAGTCACATAAAATATCACATCTAAGTATATCACAGTCAAACTTCTAAAAATCAAAGCTAGAGAATTGTGAAAGGAAACAGGGGGGAAAAGACATATTTTATACAGAGGAACAAAAATACAAATGATAGCTGAATCCTCATTAGAAATGATGGACACGTGAAAACAATAGAGTATCACCCTTAAAGTCCTGGGAACAAATCTGTGAATCCAGAATGCTATATTTAATAAAAATATCCCTAAAAATAAAGATAATTTCAGATAAATGGAAGTTAGATCTATTAACCAATGGATCTATAATATGGAAAATGCTAAGGGAAGTTAAAACTGAAGGAAAGTGACACCATGGAGACTCAAATATGTGAGAAGAAATGAACACTAGAAATGGCAAATATGTGGATAAGTATGAAATATAGCATTTCTTCTTCCCTTAACTTCCTTAAGAGATATTTGGCTGACTAAAGCATAAATAATAAGGAATTTTAGGGTTTATAGCTTACTGAGTTACAAAATATATGATTATTTATTATAGCTCAAAGGCTAAGGGGGACGGAATTCTATTATGTTGAAGTTCTTATATTTTATGTGAAGTAGTATAATATTAAATCTTATTCTACTCTAATAAATGAATGCTATAGATTGTAATCTCTAGATCAGCAACTAAAATAGTAATATAAAAGGCTATAGTTAAAAGTTCAAAAGAACAATTAAATTTAAATAATATAAAAAGTTAATAAACAAAAAGAAGGAAGAAATGGAGGAATAGGAATATGGAAAATGGATAGGACAAAAATAAAACAAATGGCAAAATGGTAGCCCTATATCCACCAATGCCAAAAAATTACATTATATGTAAACAGACTAAACACTTCATTAAAAGACAAAGACTGTCATACTGGATAACAAAATAAGAACGAAGTATACATTATCTATTAAAAATAGAGTTTAAATATAAAACCATAGGTGGGTTGAAAGTAGATTGGTCAAAACAAAATGAATATCTGAAAAAAATTGACTTCAAGTCTAGAAGGCTTGCTAGAGAAAAGGAGGGCATTGCATAATGATAAAATGGTTAATTTACCAGAAGACATTAAAGAGTACATCCTGGGCGATTCCATTTATATGAAATTTTTAAAAGGCAAAAAAAATCTACTACAATGAAATCAAATTGAAGTTTGCTATAGTAAGTTGGTATTGCCTGGAAGGGGAAAAAAAGGTACTTACTCAAGTATTGGAAATATTCTATATTTTGATTTTTAAGACTCATCACATTATATATATAATAACTATGCATTTCACTATAGTTAATATTACCTTGATAAAAACTAAAATAAAAGGTGATCCACTGAAACTTAGTCTGATTACTAGGAATAGTAACAACCTACTATTACAATGAATAAAACTAGTTATTTTTACATAGTACAAAGTAAGTTTCCTTAACACCTGTTATTTCTGACTACATTTATTCTATATTTTTAAAAAGTTTTAAAAAAGTCATTGTCACTATTTTTGTGCTAAACTCAAATCAAGATTAGAAGATAGCTGGCTTTGGGGCGCCTGGGTGGCTCAGTCATTAAGCGTCTGCCTTTGGCTCAGGTCATGATCCCAGGGTCCTGGGATTGAGCCCCGCAACGGGCTCCCTGCTCCACGGGAAGCCTGCTTCTTCCTCTCCTACTCCCCCTGCTTGTGTTCCCTCTCTTGCTGTGTCTCTCTCTGTCAAATAAATAAATAAAATCTTAAAAAAAAAAAGACAGCTGGCTTTTAATTTTCAGTTAATATATTTATATATAATACATGTATAATATATTTTAATGTTATTTATATTCAGTAAATTTAGTTTTTATTCATTTATTAATCATTTACTGTATAATTAATATATTAATCTGTTTACAAATTATATAGATTATAAATAGATGTATATATAAATAATTAATATATTTTTAAACATCCCACTACCATCAGTATTTTAGTATGACTTTATAGAATTCATTTGCATACTCTTTTATTTTCAATCTTCTTGCAATTAAAGTGTAAATGTAATTACATATATATATATATTTTTAAAGATTTTATTTATTTGACAGAGAGAGAGACAGCGAGAGCAGGAGCACAAGCGGGGGAGTGGGAGAGGGAGAAGCAGGCTTCCCACTGAGCAGGAAGCCCGATGTGGGACTCGATCCCAGGACCCTGGGATCATGACCTGAGCCGAAGGCAGACGCTTAACGACTGAGCCACCCAGGCACCCTACATATTATATTTTTAGCTTAGGTTTTATTTTAAGCCATTTTTTCCAATGGCTGAGTAATATAATCATATAATTATATATATATATTACATAATTATAGTATAATATATATTGCATCATAGAGTTACTAGAACATATTTAACTATTTTTCTATTTTTGGACACCTTGGTTTCTTCCTTGATTTTATATGACAAATAATATTGAGGTGAATATTGTCATGCATATATTTTAGAATATTTCTTGAGGTTATATTCTCAGACCTGGGGTTAATAGGACAAAAATATTTGAGTTGGGATGGGGAGTAGGCAAAGAGGTGTATTGTGGCATGTTGACACATGTTTTTTAATGTCATTGACATAAGTACATCTCTGTCAGCACTGGAAATTATTGTGAGTTGTTTGTTTTTTACTGTGGTATGTGAAAATAATAATTCATTATGTTAGTTTACATTAGAGTTTTAATTATTTAAAAGTTGAATAATTTCCTCTTTTTATTTTTATTTATTTATTTATTTTAAAGATTTTATTTATTCATTTGACAGAGACAGAGACAACGAGAGCAGGAACACAAGCAGTGGGAGTGGGAGAGGGAGAAGCAGGCTCCCCTCGAGGAGGGAGCCCAATGTGGGACTCGATCCCAGGACCCTGGGATCATGACCTGAGCCGAAGGCAGATGCTTAACCACTGAGTCACCCAGGCGCCCAATTTTCTCTTTTTAATAGCTGCATTTTTTAGCAAATTGTTTATTCATTCCTTGCTGATTTATTTATGGGGGAAATATTGTTTTTTCTTGTTAACTTTTATATGTTTTTTAATTTAACAAAGCATATCTTCTGGAAGAATATCTTTCCAGTCTCTTGTTGTGACTTCTCATTTTGTAAATTTTGTTTATCTATAGAAGCTCTAAATTTTCTTTGAGGAATACTTTATCACTTCTAAGTTAGAATAGACATCTCCCTTCTAGAATGTTGATTAACATTTGATTACATCTTTTTACTTCTAGTATCTAACATTTCTTCCATGTAGAATTTGTTTTGATAGGGCGCCTGGGTGGCTCAGTCGTTAAGCGTCTGCCTTCAGCTCAGGTCATGATCCCAGAGTCCTGGGATCGAGTCCCACATCGGGCTCCCTGCTCAGCGGGAAGCCTGCTTCTCCCTCTCCCACTCCCCCTGCTTGTGTTCCTGCTCTCGCTGTCTCTCTCTGTCAAATAAATAAAATCTTTAAAAAAAAAAGAATTTGTTTTGATATATGATAGCATATAAAATTACTTCCCTCAAATTGCTGCCCAGCCATTCCAATGTATATAAAATAATCCTTTCTTCCTTTATTGATCTGAAAATCTCTCCCAATCATACACGAAAGTCTCCATTTTAATGTCCTCATTGATGGGGCATTTGTTTCCATAGATAGATCTAGTTTCTATTCTAATGTTAGTACAGAAGTCTGCTTTCAAAACTTTAAGTCTGCTGTTCCTGATAGATGAGGGTAAAGTTTAGGAAGTTAGGAGCTTCATCCTTAAAACTCTAATTTTCTTCATACCTCAATTATTTCAGTATTACATCTAGAGTCTCCCAAGGAATTAAAAGTAGCCCCCTGGCTTCCAATTTCCAAATGGTCTGTTTGGTAATTATTTATTAAAGGAAATGACCTTCTATCCCTCCTCCCTTCGTATTCATTTCTCAACTGGACACATCCCTAGTTATTGTTTGAAGCTCAAAGCATAACTGCCTAAAAGCACTCTGACCCATCAAAGGGTTCATTGTCTCTTTTAGACTTAGGAGAGACAATCTTAGTAATCCATTTTTGACTCAAGAGTTTAACCTTTGAATGGAGGAACATTTTTTTTTAACCTAAGCAAATTAAATCTGGAGACATCCTTAAAAAGACATCTTTAAACCACCACCCCCCTGCTAATTCCTAATTCCTCAGATCTTATCTTCAATGTCATTTGCTCAGGAGATAACTGGTGCACATGTTATGTGGTCTTTTAGCACAGTGCTCCTTTCCTTCAGAGCATCCATCACAGTCTAGAATGCTGTCTTATCTGTTTCATGACTTAATATCTACTTACTGTATTATTAACAATAATAATAGCCAATATTGGTGTTTACTCTGAATGTGCATGAAATGTGTAGGAAACTTTTTAATGGATCTTCTCACTTAATTCTTATAGCAACCCTCTCATGCAGGTACTAAAATTACTCCTAGTTAGGTACTATTTTTATTCTTATTTTTCAGGTGAGCAAACTGAGCAAACTGAGAGAGATTAATGGACATCCCCTGAGGTCACATTGCTAGTATGGCTGGCCAGGCTTTGAATCCAGGTGGCCTGATTCTATGCACTGCATTCTTCACCTCTAGTGCTGTCCAGCAGAACATTCTGTGATGAGAGAAATGTTCTTTATATGTTCTGTCTAATATGATAGCCACTAGCCACATGTAGCTATTGAGCAATTAAAATGTGGCCAGGGTGACTGAGAAACTGAAGTTTTAATTTTATTTAACTTTAATTAATTTAAATAGCCACATGTGGCTACTGACTACCATATTGGACAGCATAGCTCTAGACAACAAGGTGCTAGGTAATAATTTCCAGAAACAGTTTTATCTGTTTTCCTTATCATTACACTCCTGGTACTAGCATAATACCCAGCACAATGTGTTTATTGATTAGAATGAGTAATTCATAGGAGAGTAGGACAGGGAGATAAGAAGTAAAAATGGTGCTCTGAAAGCACCAAATTGTGGAAAATGCTCACCTCCAATGGAATATCTGTAGCCTGTTTTGCATCCATTTTATTTTTAAAATAACACAAAATAAATATAATAAAATGTGTATTTGGGATAAATTTGGTAAAGTAGCACATATTTTTATAACTCATATTTAATAAGAAGGGAAAAGGGAAATAGCATCAAACAGTAACTTCTGAGAATCAGCACTGATCTGACAAAAAATGAATTTAACTCTAAAATACACTTTCTGGAATACATTTCTATCATGAGGCAAAAAATCCTATTTGTTTATAAGGCAGTAAATGACAATCATACTCATGCTCTTCACCCCAGAAAACACTCTCATGTTTTTCTATTACTGAATGCATTTTTTTTTTATTGGAAATATCTGTGTGAGCCATATTTGTGTGTTTTTCATCCTATCACCTCCTATATATTTTTGCTGTCACTTCTCAGAACAATAATCTTAGATTAAGAGTGTACATGGGGTGCCTGGCTGGCTCAGTTGGTGGATCATGTGACTCTTGATCTCAGGGTTGTGAGTTCGAGCTGCATTTTGAGTGTTGAGGTTACTTATAAAATATTAAAAAAAAAAGAGTGTAAAGGGATTTAACTTTAATTGGTAATTAAATGTCAGAAACTATTTCCCTGTTGGTCATTAATGCTGAAGTTTCTAGATATGCACTGCTATGTGTACTCATATTAAATGTATATTAAAGCAATACTGCATATACATTAGTCACTTTTAGTAGTAGTAGTAGTAGTAGTAGTAGTAACTTTCAAATTTGCTAATGCATTTTCAGAAAACGCATTAAATGTTCACCCAAAAAGCTTTGCTTGATTGACAAAAATTACATTGATTGAAAGAGACAAACATTTCGGTTTGAAATAGATAATAGTATCTCAAAGCTTAAAGCATTTTATATTTCTTTGTCCTGTTATGTCAAGCCACTCTAGTAAGAATTTGTGCTAAGTGAATCTGAATTAAATTGCTCTATTGAAAAAAAATTAATGGAACTGTGCACTTACAAAAAGAGAGTTAGAGATATCTAGCTGTGGTATGTTGGAAAAAATCTGAATCTTTGCTTTCCTGTGTTGTTGTTATTAAGCCTTCAGTTTATTTACTTAGTTTTAGTGTTGATTCAAAAATTATGACTGTGAAATACAGTGACCACTAAATCAACATTTGTAGGAACAATAATCAAGTAGAATGCTTTCAACTTTGCCAGTATGTATGAACTCTACACATAGTCTACATTATCTGTATTTTCGTTCTCATTGAAGTAAAAGACACACGCTCTATTTTCCTGTGGGAATAAGAAGAAAAATCTTTATAATGATTTTTCTCCAACTGTGGGAATAAAATAAACAACAGATCTTAAATTTTTCAACCCAATGTAACTGACCACAACAAACCAAGAAATATGCCCATTTTTCCATATTGATTTTCACTTTGGAAAATGTAATATATTTACTTTGTCGATATATCTTACAGACCTCATAAAAGGACCAGATAAAAATCAATAAAATAATATCCATCATGAAAGAAGAAACATGAAGTTTGTGTTGTAGTTTTTTTTTTTTTAAAGATGTGTACAGTTAGAAAATTTAGGGCAATTTAAGTAGGTTCTTTCCGTTCCGGTGACATAAATAACTGATCATTCCGGTTTCTGATCATGCACTTCCTTCTCCTTGAATATGCTTTGAGGATGCACAGGGCAGTTAGCCTTGGCACTAATAAAGCTGAGTGGCCCTCCTCCCACCTCTGTTTCAACAATAAATAGGAAAAAAAAAATGCTTCCCATTGGCCTAGGTTAAGCACATTAATATGAATGAGCCCTGGGTACCGTTGGCCAAGTGTTCCCTCCTTGGATTTAATAGGCTTTACCTTGCACTGGCAGAGAGTACACTCGGTGCCGTGTTTGATCCAAGAGGACCCAGTGAAGCGAACCACGTTCATCTCATCCAGGCAAGTTTTGGTGATGTCATTACGAATGGTGTCGGCCTGGCAAGGGTCAGTGACACAGCGCCGGCAGCACTCGTTCTCTGGGAGGACACTGAATTCACATTCCACTTCTGGGCAAGGCAGAGGCCAACAGTCAACTTCCCCTTGCTGTAAGGAAAGCAGATGCAGCAGGGCAGGGAGAAAGGAAGTGAGGGCGCGGAGGGAGGCACAGTGGAAGCCGCACAGTGTTTACCGAATACTCAGTTTATTTGATGGATATTTATACTCACACCTTCAAAGCCACGAATCTTGCAGGGAATCTACAAAAGTCCTACCAGAGGGCTGAGGTCTATCCTGCAGCTGGACTTTAAGAGCGTTCAAGGATTAAACAAGAACAAGGAACAAAAGCAAAACCCTTTCCCTTAAAACAATCAAATTTGCATGCTCTTATCTTTTCCCTGACAGAAGAATTATTTACTACGGAAGAACGTTTTACTTAAATTTTTGCATATTAGGTGCTTTTTTCATTCCTTTGATTATTTCCCCCCTACCTTCTCATTTATTCCCTTCTGTATAAAGAAAGTTTTGTCCATTTACAAGAAAATCAACTGAAATATGAAGGGAATTTGGCAGGTTTTCTTTGTTCATTTATATGTTTCTCAGGTTAGGGATTCTGGAGGGGAAAAAAAAAAACAACTAGCTGATTTCAGGCTTCTCTATTTCACATGGGAAAATTGTGTGAATTGGATCTTTTTAAAATTTAGCTCCCACCTCTCTCCTATTTTCTTCATAATTCTGAATCTCAGGGTCTTGGAGATGAAAGCAGCCTTCAGGCACAGAAACTAACCTTGTTCTTTCAACTGATTTTTGGGTTTAAAGTATAAAAAGGAAGCAACAAAAAAGCATTACCTTAAAAATATCCTCACACAAATAGAAAGGAAACTAGCCATGACTTTAAAAGTAGCATCTGGGAAACTTTCTTCTATAAAGACACATAGACCAATTTTCCTTTTCATTTACGCTCCTCAAAAGAATCAAGAAGCTTGGTCAAATGAGAAAAGATTGGTGTTTTCCTGATCAAGTCTTTATTTTCTTCTTTCCTATTGTTTCCAGTAGAAGTTTTGTAAATATATACATTCAACTCTAATATTCTAATAAGTATTTATTGCAAATCCATACCATGTGTAAAACAGGGTGCCCACTAGAATAGTACTGATGGTAAAAATACTTAGAAGGAGAAAAAGTGTCATTTTTTGTTTTTGTTTCTGTTTTTATGACCGATAGAAATGGATTAACAAAAGTTCTACTTGGACAAAAAAATTACATTTTTCACAAATGCTGTTCTGCTTATAATGGTGTGTGAGTGAACCTAAGCTGAATGGGACTGGGGATGCTAGGAGAGTCTGTTCTTCTTCGGAGCTCTGGAAAGACATGCACGACATGCCGTCCAACATTTACTCCGAACGTGCCTTCGCGGGTCCTGACCGTGTGCTCGCCATTTGTCATCCTAACCGGGCTCACTTTTTGTAACCACCAGCGCCACGGCCAGGTAGGTGCTGGGAACTGGCAGATGTGGGAGGGCAAGACTGTCTCCCTCGTTAGATTCGGGCCGGAACTTCCCCCGCACTTGCAGAGGCTAAACTTACCAAACAGCGACACTGCTGGCAGTCCTGGACCCAGGTGTCCCCACTATTGTATAAGGTGTCCCCATTTTGATGGAGGCACTGACTGCTAAGCCTTGGGTCACATTCAGGGCAGCAAAAAAGATCAACCGTGGGATTCTCGCAGTCACAGACCATCCGACGACACATTACGAATCCATTCTGTATGAGAAAGAAGAAAGCAGTTACCAAAAGCCCTCCCTTTCTCAATATACTACATCAGGGTAATAGCTTTAGAGTTACATTTTGTAGCTACCACACAGAAATTACCCAAGCTGGAGAACTTCCAATTTCCTTTCCAAACACTGCTTGACCAGCAAATTTTCAGAAATGACCGGTATGAAATAACCACTACACATCCTTATGTATATATGAATGTGGGTAATGTACATGTAAAGGTACATGTAAATATACATGCACTTGTTTATTAGTATAGTAATTAGACTACCTATAGTAATTAGAATACTACCTTGTTTTATGTGAGGGCATGTGCATTTATATTTAATAGTCAACAAGCTGGGGAGGGTATGTGCTATGGTGAGCGCTGTGAATTGTGTAAGACTGATGAATCGCAGACCTGTACCTCTGAAACAAATAATACATTATATGTTAAAAAAGACAAAAAAGATAGTAGGAAGGGAAGAATGAAGGGGGGGAATCGGAGGGGGAGACAAACCATGAGAGACTATGGACTCTCAGAAACAAACTGAGGGTTCTAGAGGGGAGGGGGGTGAGGAGATGGGTTAGTCTGCTGATGGGTGTTAAAGAGGGCACGTTCTGCATGGAGCACTGGGTGTTATGCACAAACAATGAATCATGGAACGCTACATCAAAAGCTAATGATGTAATGTACGGTGATTAACATAACATAATAAAAAAAATAGTCAACAAGCTTTACCTATTGTTAAGTTTATGGAATATATTAGACCTTAAGTTTGTATACAAACTGTTTTCAATTTCTTTCATAATAATTGAGCCCTTCATACAGAGTGTTATTTATCTAACTATAAATTAAGTCTCTATCATCGACTGGGTAAATAAAGTGGAACATCCCTTTAAAACTGAAACACAGTCTAAATAGATCGTTTTCACTTGTAGGCCAAAGTATGTCCATTCTGGCTTTGTTTATGCATTCATTCAAATATGATATTGTTAATATGGAAGCACTAGCATAGTTAGCAGCAAAGTTTTATCAACATGTGCAGATAAATGCATTGTGGCATTTCCACAGGATGGAATACTATTCAGCAATAAAAAGGAATTGGTTACTGACATATGTAATTAATATAAATGAATGCTGAAAACATAATGCCGAGAGAAAGAAGCCAGACCAAAAAAAAAAAAAAAAAGTATGTACTATATGTACTACCTACTATAGAAGGCTCTAGAAAATACAAATCTAACCTACAGTGACCCAAATCAGTGTTTTCCTTCAGGCTGACGGTACGGGACTACCTACGAAAGGACAGAGACAACATTACGAGCAGATGAAAATGTCCTTTTACACTAACTGTGATAGTGATTAAGTAGATGCATGCCATTTGTCTAAGCTCATCAAGCTATATATTTAAAACATATGCAAATTACACCCCAATAAAAATGATTAAAGTGTTTTATTTATACCAACCTGACATGAACACACAGAGCACCGGTCATTTTCCAACACCCAAATCTGACCATTGTGCTTAATTTTTCCGTCATGGATGCAGTCCCCTGTGCAGTTCTTTCCATGAGGACATCGGCAATCATATCCACCATCCAAGTTAAAGCAAATGGTATCATTGGCACAGCTATGCCTCCCGGTCCCACACTCATCGATATCTACAGCCAAGAAAAGGCAGCCGGCAATGTGCTTAGGATATGCTCGGTTTCAAACAACTGCAATCAGGCAAGTTGTCTCCTAACACAAAGCATTCAACTGTAAATTAATTTTCATCTTACTGGCATGCATTTCCTATTAAATGCTGACTAAAGCAATGTTAATGATCCGGGGATTTCACAGGAACACATTATCATGCTTGACTTCAAACACCAGATAACCTTGGTTAGATTCTCCACTTTTGTATCTCTGTAAATACCATTAGGCTTTATGGAACACTTATATTTTTTGAAAGTAAGAAGAGAACTCAATCTATCAAACAAAAAGCAGTGGCAGTTGAAATCCTAAAAGTGCCTTTGAGTTTTTATTGGGAAAATCATCCTCAAATGTTAAAATGGTGCTTACCCCAAATCCTTTCTTAGTGGGAGATGAAATGGCATGGGGCCTCCGAGGCATTTTTATTCAGCTTCAAGCATCCACCTGTCACCCCTGTGTAAGCTCCTCCCAGAGTTTCGCCCAGGTGAGGGCGTTCTTCCCATAGTCAGGCATTTTTGTACCGTCCTCACACACTGCCCACCCCCCACCCCGCCCCGCCACAGAGGGCAAGTGACCACCAGCAATTACCATCTCGCTCACAAATCATCTCCCACTTCTTAACTTTTCCATTTCAGACGATCATTTTGGCTCCTGCCTGACTCAACTGTCAAGGACCCATTCCTCACCTGACCTCACCTAGTCCATGGCAATCACAGCCTACAGCATTTTCATACAGATGAAAAGAAAACATATCTTGACCCACAGATCAGGTCCTTAAGAAGAGATGTGATTCATTTTATTTAGCCCCATAATTTAAAGGTCACAAGCCCAAATACATTTCAGGGATATTGTATGAGTGGCAGTAAGCAGTTATCTCCTACTTCATCTGTTTCCTCCGAGTAAAGGTCAAGAAAGAAAGAATTAAATCACAGCAGAAGAAGTGGGTTAGAGAGAAGATGGAATGGATAGCTTTTCACCAGGGGAACTGTATACTGATTTTCTTAGAAAATTTTATTTTATTATTTTTTAAAGAGTTTATTTATTTATTTATTTGACAGAGTGAGAGATAGCGAGAGCAGGAACACAAGCAGGGGGAGTGGGAGAGGGAGAAGCAGGCTTCCAGCAGAGCAGGGAACCCGATGTGGGGCTCGATCCCAGGACCCTGAGATCATGACCTGAGCTGAAGGCAGACGCTTAACGACTGAGCCACCCAGGCGTCCCATGATTTTCTTAGAAAATTTTAAAGATAGACTTTAGTAGATAACGTTTCTTAAATTGTTTGGTTTCAACATTATAGAAGACGTGGCCCAGTCAAGGTTATATTTTAGCCATATTTAAATTCTTAAATATTAAGTTCTGTCATATATGCATTCCTCAAAATGAGCCATATGATATATTTCTCTCTATTTGCCTTGATTTTGATCAGTTACACCTCAACAAGACCAATGAATTGACACAATGGCTGAAAGATTTTTGTTATAACTATAGTGAACACATTATTATAGCCTGATTTGTCAAGGATAATACAGTTTATAATTATAGAGTATGATCAAAAGCAGAACTGTTAGCGAGCATGAGGATATATTTCACATTTTTAAGCATTGATATATATATATAAATTATATATATTTATAACAATTATATATAAATAGATTTGTTCAGGTCAGAGAAATTTGGCTGATGCTATTTAGAGAAAGAGGAGCAAGAAGTGAAATTTTATAAAATAGCTCTATATTTAATCTACTCAGAATAATAAAGCATATTGATGACTTGATCTTCATTTCCTATTAAATATTATTATAATTAGGAACTATAATAAACAGGAAAAACATTAACCATAGTTATTTGGTCTCTTTGACCACAAACTGTACAAATATTTCTTACTACAATAACCCTTTAAATATCCACTATACAAATATTATTCCGTTAATGGCAATGACTGGATTTTTACAATCATTTCATTTTGCTTGACATTTAAAATAAAAGCTCTGCTGTCAGGTAATGCATTTTTTTTCTTAAAGGCAGAGACAATCCTTGGATTTGCTGCAGAAGACAAAGAAGAGGTGTCCAGCCACAAAAGGAACACGTGCTCTGAAATCAAGTACGTTTACAATAAAGAATTAGAGTAATAAGTTACTTACAACAATGGTTGATATGTACTTGTCATACCTGGAGAAATGTGTAGGCAGAAAATCATTATGAACCAATGATTACCTTTTGCTATACAATGGGATTTGAATTAATTTGAATTCATCTCCCCCCCCGCACCTCCCGCCCCCCCCACCCCCCGCTTGTTATTTACACTGGTTTCCCAATGCAGAGACTATTCTCAATTGAATGGTAGTACAGAGTTTTGGAATTCATTGTTACATATAGTTTTATTATAATGCAAAATTCCTAAATTAAATATACACAAGGAGTGTATATTCTGCTTTGAAAAACCTACTATGATATATAAAAATTCCAACTTTAAAAATACTGGTAACTCCTTTAGTGAGTTATTGAAGAAATAATGTTGCTAAATCCAATGGTCAAGTCTCATTTCAGATCTAACTTATCTAGCAGCAGCATTTATGCAGTTCATTCTCCCTCCCTAATAAATTTTCTTTACTTGCTTCCTATCACATTGGTAGCTCTTTCTGGATATTTCTCCTGCCCACATACACACCTAGTGGCAATTAAACTATGAATAAGATTTGGCCAAGCTACAGGAGGTAAAGAGTGGTCTAGGCAGAGATACGGGTGTACTTGAAAGCCCAAAGTTTAGAGTCAGCAAGATGTGTTAGAAGGAATGAGTTGAATGTCCAAGAGGAACAGAGTAGTTAGACAGTGAGCTGAAGAGGTACTCAGGGCCCAAGTAAAGGTCATGTTAAGAAATCTGAACTTCAGGGGCGCCTGGGTGGCATAGTCAGTTAAACGTTTGACTCTTGGTTTCGGCTCAGGTCACAATCTCATGGGTCATGATCTCATGAGTCATGAGATTGAGCCTAGCATTGGGTTCCACACTCAGTGTGGAGTCTGCTTGAGTTTCTCTCTCCCTCTTCCTCTGCTCCTCCCCTGCATATTCTCTCTCTCTCAGTCTCAAATAAATAAATCTTAAAAAAAAAAAAGAAATCTGTATTTCATCATAAAGAGAATAAAATGTCATTTTAGGGAATTGCAAAAAAAAAATCATAATCAGATTTTTTTTAGAAAGATACCTTTTGCTTCATTTTGGAAAAGGGATTTGAGTGGATTAGAATTCATAGGCTGTTTCCATAGTCCACGCAAGCAATGGTCATATAACAAAAGCAAAAACTTACACAGTGGTTGGTATGTGCCCAACTCTAAGTGCTTTCATATGATTCATTTAATCCTCACAACAACTGGAGGGTACAGTTATTCTTCCCATTTTATAGATCAGGAAGTTGCAGCATAGAAGTGTTGCATAACTTTCCCAAGGTCTGGCAAGGTACAGAGAGTCCAGGCAAGAATCCAAGCGGTCAGGCTTAAAGTCTGTGCTCGTAAGCACATTGTTGTACTGACCGTTAGCAGTGGAGAGATGCACAGAAAGAAACGACGGGGAGAGAATCTTCCAAAATAGAAAAAACAAAGATAAAGCAACTTAGTGATTTGTTAGCTTCAAAGATTAGGGAGAGGAAGTGGTCTTGAATGATGTTTAGATTTCTGGCTTGGAAAATTTGGCTGATGCTATTTAGAGAAAGAAGAGCAAGATTTCGCTGTGGAGTGAAAGTGGGTGGCAGGATGAGGAAGGGCATGAGTTAGTTTAGGACATGTTGAATTACACTTTCCTCTGGGCTTCCAAGTAGAGCTGTCCAGTAAATAGTTGGATATATGGGTCTGGAGTTGAGAATATAGAACTGGGCCCAAATATGGATTTGGTGAAGCTATATTTTCATCATTTCCTTTCTCAGAAATAGTCCTTTAGAGTCAAGTTCAAACTTCTTAGAAAGGCATTGAAAGCTACTTCTTTTGTTCATCTCTCTTTCCCTTTCTCAACTTGCTAATAATCATATCATACTCAAAGTCCTAATACAAATGCTAGACACTCAAGCCTTTCTTGTTCCTAAACAGGAAATCATTTCTTCTTTTTTTTTCCTAACAGCTCTAAATTTATATTTTTCTCAAGTATTTGTTATTTTCAGCCTTGTAGCTTTCTCCTCTATTAAGAAAGTCACTACACTCTATCTTGTGTGACAGTTGTTGTACATATCTTATCTCTCCCCCCAACCGAGAGCGGTGGCCCCACCTCCTTCATGTTTCTATGCAGCAGATGCCGGCAAATCCCGTAAGGTACTTGGAACTACTTGTTGAGGTGAATTGGATTCACTTCATTTTTGTCCTTTTTCTTGACTTAGGTTAAGAATTTACAATATTTGGATTGTAAAGATGCTATCCTATAAACATTATTTTTTTGGTCTTACAAGTTCAAAAACCTCACCAAGCTTAAAAATAATCCAGAAATTAAAGCTTTGGGCGGTGGGGGGAGTGGGCATGTAAATAAAATATCCTTGTGTGAAAAATATACTAGGCTTTATTCTCAGAGAGAGACATATTTTCAGGCATAGTAGAAATGATGACATGGAAAAGGAAAATGGTACTCAGGCACATTATCTGGGGATTAAATATCTATACCTCTGAGATAAATGGATGAGCAAAACAGCATATAATTTGTATGAATGCAGCTTGTAAACACGCATGTTGTAGATTATTCAACTGCAGCCTGAAAAGTAGTGAAACAGTGCACAGTTATTTATTCATGTCTCCAAATATATTTATGTATGTCTTCAGAGTAATTGTGAACCTACTGCTGTGACCTTGTCCACTTTGAAATGCCTTTTTTTAGCAACAGAAAAATGGCACCTGTTCAGATATAATCATACTCTTAAAACTGTATCCTTCTAGGGTGCCTGGGTGGCTCAGTTGGTTAAGCGACTGCCTTCGGCTCAGGTCATGATCCTGGAGTCCCGGGATCGAGTCCCACATCGGGCTCCCTGCTCGGCAGGGAGTCTGCTTCTCCCTCTGACCCTCCTCCCTCTCATGCTCTCTGTCTCTCATTCTCTCTGTCTCAAATAAATAAATAAAATCTTTAAAAAAAAAAACAAAAACAAAAAAACAAAAAAAAACTGTATCCTTCTAAATACTAATATTATAATTCTACAAATCACTGAAATTATAGCAAATGGATAAGTGTTTAGAAGAAGCATTTTAGTATTTTTTTTATAATACTGTTTTTTTTTTAAGGAATCCTTCAGAGCACATTGTCTTCTGAAAAAGTCGTAGGTTTTTCTGATAATCATTATAAATTCTATGGACGATAACAGTAGAATCATCTTTCCAGAGTTATATTTAAAAAAAAAAAAGATTTCCCGCTGTTTCTGTGTTTAAAGAATTTCCTTGAAAAGTCTATTTTGCATAAGCATCTCATACAATCCTTTAGTACCCCATCTTCATCTTTATCATGTGCTATTTTAATGCCTAGTTTAATTTTCCTTGTTACTTTCTGAACACTCATGAGTGCACTATGTTTTTTCATTCTGTCCTGATCACTACTTTATATGTTTAGTTCTAACATAGGACTATATCTACTATATATCTTACTATATATCTACTTCTAACAGAGGTTATGTTCCTAATGTACTTCTGATTAAATATTATGTGTGTATCTATGTATCTATCTATCTATCTCAATTTTTATCCATCTCAATCTTTTTCAATGGACAAATCAATACATTATCTACAATGTGACAAGCACTGTCCTAGGCACTGGTGGTTGACAAGCACAAAAAATCTATGACTCTTCAAGCTTACATTCTATAGAAGATAATAAGCAAGTAAACACATAATATATGCAATCATTTCAGGAGAACTTATAATTTCTATGAAGAAAAGTAAAGCAAGAAGAGTGTCAGAGAAGGATGCTGTTTTAAGTTGGGAGTCTAGGAGAAGCCATTTTGGACGAAATCTGAATTATAGGAAAGAAAAATGCAAAGATCTGGGGAAAGACATTCCAAACAAAAAGAAGAGCATATGAGAATATGAGCATATACCAGTTTGGTATATTTGTGAAATGGCAAGAAAGCCAAGTACCCATATCATGTAGATCCTTGTAAGCCATTGTTGGGGTTTGGATTTTACTCTGAAGAGAGATGGAAAGGCTCCAGGCATTGGAACAAAATTGGAGCATGCTCTTACTACTTCTGATTTTAAGAAATCATTCTGAGTGCTATAGAAAAAAAGACTCTAAGGGAGTCAAAGGCGGAAGTAGGGAGACCAGTTTGGAGAAAGCGACACTAGTCCAGACAGAAGATAATGATGGCTTAGACCAACATGGTAACAATAGACATGGTGAGCAGTGGTAAGACTGGGAATATATTTTGAAATCAAAATTATGAGACTTGATATATTGGCTATGAAGTACAAAGAAAAGAAAGAAACAATGACTCCAAAATGTTGGTCTGGGCCAGTATGTTTTAGGGCCTGTAGGAATTACAGGGTAGATCAAGAGTTGTATTTTAGTCATTAAGTCTGAGTTGTCTTTTGGAAATCCAAGTTAGATACCCAGTAGGCAACGAGATATATGCATCTACAACTAGGGAAAAGGTCTGAAATAGCAATATATAAATAGCATTTTAAACTATGGAACTGGTTGATTTAGTTTGAGAATGGATAGAGAAGATTGCCAACCGCCCTCTGGTGCTTGAACATGTAGTCCTCTGGAGAGGGAAAGGAGAGGCCTATAGGCTAAGAGAAAGACAGGAGAGAGTGTCGTCCCCAAAGCCAAGTGAAGAAAGTTGTTCTGAGAGGAAGAAAAGATCGACTAGCTCAAATGCTTGAGTTGTCAAGCAAAGTGACAGTAACCGAGTGGTGGATTTGGCAAGATGGAAATTGTTAGTAATCTTGAAAGGAAAGCATTCAATGGGGCAGTGGGACTAAAGTGTTGTTGGAAGCAAGAGAATGGAGATAACAAATATAAAAGACTCTTTCAAAGAGTTCTGTTCTAAAAGGGAGCAGAAAAATGGGGGAAATGTTTGAACAATCAGGTGATATCAAGGGAAGTTACTTCTTTTTTTACTTTTTGCTTGTTTTTATTTATTTTTTATTTTTTTAAAGATTTTATTTATTTATTTGAGAGAGAGAATGAGATAGAGAGAGAGAGCATGAGAGGGGGGAGGGTCAGAGGGAGAAGCAGACTCCCCGCTGAGCAAGGAGCCCGATGCGGGACTCGATCCCAGGACTCCAGGATCATGACCTGAGCCGAAGGCAGTTGCTTAACCAACTGAGCCACCCAGGCGCCCCTTTGCTTGTTTTTTTTTTTTTTTTTTAAAGATGGGTGCTACTCCAGGCTGTTTGTATGCTGATGAGAATGATGCAGCAGAAAAAGAGTATTTATCATATGGAAGAGAAAGTGGATAGTCCAAAGGCAAAGACCTCAAGCAGGTGAGAGGAGGTGCGTCGTAAGGTACTATGGAGGGTTTAAGTTTTGATGGGAGAAATGAAACTTAATTCAGTGAAACAGGAGGAAAGGGAAAGCAGCAGTTACAGATATAAATCAGAGTAAAGCTAGTATAGCTCCTGGGGCAAAAGTGCTTCTGTTTTCTCAGTTAATTAAGCAGCAGGGCCATCAACAGAATGAAGAGAAAGGAAGTGGTACCTAAGATTTGAGGAGATTAGAGAAGGTATGAAATGGCTGTACTGGAGAGTTGCAGGGGAAAGTAACTAAGGGAAAAAAATTTGAATGCTGGGTAAAGCGGATGGCCCTTGCAGGAGGAAGTGTATAAGCTAGTCCCCAGTGAACCTCACCATTTACTCTTCATGCCCTTGAATGTGGGCTGGCTAGACCTACTGACTCACTTCTAACAAACAGAATGCAAGAAATGGATGAAATGGCACATCTGCGATTAAGTTATAAAAGTTATTAAGTTATCCAAGCAAGCACTGGCTCTGCTTGGATTTCTTACTCTCGGGGAAGCCAGCTCCCATGTCTTGAGGCAGCCCTGGGGAGTGGTTCCTGTGTTAAGGAAACCAGGCCTGCCAAGAGGCACATGAGCCATCTTGGAAGCAGAGTCTCCCCTAGCGTCCCACCCCACTCCCACCCCAGACAAGTCTGCAAGATGAAACCACATGCCTGACCAACAACTTGACTGCAACCTCATGAGAAACCGTGAACCCAGAGGCCTCCAGCTAAGCTGTGCACGGATTCCTCACCCACAGAAACTGTCAGATAATTTTTGTTGTTTTTAGCTGCTAAGTTTTGGGGGTAATTTGTTATGCATCAATAGATAACTAAGACAGCCCTCTTGAGATTTGCAGTCATAAACTTCAAAGACAGCGAGTACCACTGGAAATGTAAAGTGAGATAGTCGGCAGAGGTATGTGTTTTTTCTCTTCACATTCTGATGCACAGAAAGGGTGTGCAAGGGTACCGAGCAAAACGAAACACAGGTTCCCCCTGGGGAAGCGGAACGGATGGCGAAGGAGAGGGATGAAGTTAAGATGCATTTTCAGCTTTAATCTATGTATTTGTGTGTGACTTGAATTATTGATAATCAGCTTATATTCATTCTTTGTGTGTGTAACTTAAAGTAAAAGACAATCTTAACAAAAAGGTAGCACTTTTAAACAAACAAACAAAAAAAGTAGACTTCTTCCCCTTGAAAAAAGTAGTTTATCAGGGAAGTGCAAAATCACACTGATTTGCCTCTTGATGAGCAATCCATGGTTCCCGGCATTCTCTACAGGGCCAGAAGGATTCACTCCGGGACATTCAGGAAGGCAAGGCAAAGCCCTCAGACCACAGTTAAGTGGTTATTTGCAAATGCCAGGTTTTAGCTCCTGGTAAGGCAACAGCATTTCCATTCCCATGCAAAAAAATCCAGATGAACTCTCTGCTTAAGGCCCAAAGCTCTGCAGCTGCTAGCAAAGTGCAAAGTGCACTGGAAACATCCATCACCCAAGTCCGCTTCACTTTTCTCTGTGTGAAAACCCTTTGAGGTCCAAGAATAAAAGACAGCTTATCATTTAGGTGTCAAGTACTGTTAAGTTAGATTCTCCAAGGCTTTCACTGCTGTGTCATTTTAGTCCCATTATTCTCTCAGGTTGTTAATTTATGAAGGTGTAAATACAAATGGAGAAAATTATAACTTCTTGAGGTTTGCTCTGTGTTCCGTTCCTGTGCCAAACTTCTGATGGCAAATCCTTTCAGTCTGGGTGGTTTCCCTGGCAATTATTCATGAGGCTTTGTATAGCCTGCCTGCTTTCTAAAAACCATGCCCTTTAAAAGGGGCTACAGAGGGGCAGAGTTGTCAATTCACTGAAAATAATTCAAAATTAATGGTAAGTAATTAAATATGACCTGATTAAATTTTCCACTCCTATGAGATTGAAATCTCCTCCGAAGCCAACATTCTGTATCCAACATTCAACATTCACTAAACAGCTCTTACTTTGCCAGCCAAGTGATACGTTAGGAAGAGCCCAGAGTAGCACGTACTGTGAATATTATCCTTGGCCATATCATTATCATATTTCCTCTCCCTCTATTTTCCTTCTATCTTGCTTGCCTCATCTAGTTTTTCTAGTTCTTTTCGGGTCAGCTTTTTGCCTGCTGCCATTTAAAAATCTTATCTGATACTGTGGGTTTTTTCATTTTAAAAACACCCTTCAACAGTTGCAAATATCCAAAGAGAACTGGTTTAGTGTCACAAATTTTAAACATCTAAAGATCAATTAATTATCATAATTAGCAAAGTTTAGATTGTAACATGTTCCCAATCATCCTTGTATAAACACACAGCAAAAATCACCAATAACTTAAACATTAGATCAATGTCTACTACTTACACCTTACTGCATATTCTTCAAGTTCAAAAGGTGTTCTTAAACTCTAGTTCTTCTCTTTGTACTGACCTTCACAAGATTCTCCACTTGGTGAAAACATCCCATTGTCATGGTAGCCATCTCTGCACTCACAGTGGTACCATCCAGGCAGGTTAATGCAGTTAGCACGACTGTCACACTGAACAAAGCCATCAGAGCACTCGTCAATGTCTGTTTGGCAAAGAAAAAAACAGGATGTTATACAATTGCTGCTTTTCTCTGCCCAAAATGAAAAATATTCTGCTAGACAGCTACTAGATGTTTTAGTGCCAGCAAATCCTTAAAACTGAGGAAAGAGAAACTCAAGAATGTCTACTTGGTTGTTGAAAGCTATAGAGAAAGAAGGTAGTGGTATTAGTAACAGGAGAGATAGCTGGATGGCTTCTCTGTTGCAGAAGTCATCCAAAATGGGTAAAATGAAGAGAAACAATCTGAGGGTCAATTAGTGCTGCTCACCATATATTTCTCGCTCTTCTTCTGGACACAAGCGAGGATTGCCATGTGAATGCATGAAGCCAATTAGGAAGTGGCATGTGTCACTTTAAGATGCAGCCTGTGATTCCATGTACCCTTCCCCATCACAACGACCGGCAGTCTACAGGGGCTCTAAAGATCAGCCTGAGTCCCTGAG
Organism: Leptonychotes weddellii; assembly: GCF_054177405.1. Taxonomy (NCBI): domain Eukaryota; kingdom Metazoa; phylum Chordata; class Mammalia; order Carnivora; family Phocidae; genus Leptonychotes; species Leptonychotes weddellii. The sequence goes on from NC_138373.1 coordinate 97,970,272, forward strand.
TGAGGGTGATGTGGGGCATATTCCTCCCCTAGTCGGGATGGACATGGAGTATGAGCAAGAAATCAAGCTTTTTGCTTTAAGCCATTGAGATGTTAGGATCTTTTACTACTATAAACATAACCTACCCACCCTGACTAAAATCTCATTCATCTCCAGTAGCAATAGCAACATGCTTTATACTTTCGAGAATACATACCATCGATGTCACTTTTTAATGGGTTTCATATATATTACCTCATTCAACCCTCAAAAAAAAAAAGTCTTGCCAGGTAGATAGGGTATTGAACATATGAAAGAAAAATGAGGCAAAAGGAAATTATGGGATTTAACCAAGGTCACCTGACTTTCAGGTGTGTGTTCCTTCCTACAAGCAGACACAGGCTGAAATCGGGAAAACTGTCTAAACAAAAAGAGCTAGGTATCTTCAGTCTCACATATTTCTTCCAATGGTTTATTACTACTCCCAAATAGTGTGAGCCCTTTATTCTCCTTTTTGGGTCAAATGGCATGCTGCCATTTAAAAATCTTATCTGATGCTATGGGTTTATTCATTCAGTCTGTTAATGATGAGAATATCCAGCACCAATCCAAGTCTCTTCCTTTGCTCATAGAGGAAAAAGTAATTCCTGGAGTTGCCTTACGGAGTGCCCCCTTCTTCTGGGTGCTCTGATTGACTCAGAGCCTCATAAATGATAAGATGGTAGCACATCATCATAGCTGCCAAAAGTATCCACATGAACCCTACTTCCATCTTGACAGCCCTCTGCCATGACTGAAGATTCCACTCACCAACAGCGGATAGCCCTTTCTTATATGCTTCCCACACCTCGTCTCAGTTCCTGCTGCAGTGACCAGGCATGACGGTGTCCCTCATGTTGAAGGGAAGGCCTGCTGCTTTTTAGAGTCTTCCCTCAGCTGAAGACAGTCCACTTCAGCTCCAAAGAATCTACTTGCTTCCTACTTCAGTCTCATTTAACTCCAAATTCTTGGAAGTATATATTCCTTTCATTTTCTTTTTTAAATTTCTCGTTTTCTCTATTCAGTTTTGAAAGAGACAACTTTTTTGAGTAAATCAATAAATAGTTTTTTTTTTTAAGAGAAATAAGTCATCACTCATTTACTTCCTGACAAGCCCAGAGTCCCTTCACTAAAACAAGGTGCAAGCCATTCTCTTAGATTAAGTAATAGGCTTGGCCTATTACCTAAATTTACCTAAAAGGTAAATATATTATATACATATTATATATATATAATATCATTGCAAAATTTTAACATCATTTCTGAACTAAGAATGCTTTTGCCTCTGTAATTCCTCTTCTGAAGAGTTAGTTCCTACTGTCAGTAATTCCTATTGTCAAAATAATTGTTAGTGGTCAAATCAGCTAACCACTGACTTCTTGACAAATAGCTGATATGGATTGCTTCCATTTACGGAGGCCTCCTAGGCTTTATGAAACAGCCTATTTGTATTTCAGGTGCCTCCCTAACTCATGAATCTCCAATTATAAATGGGGCTAAAATGCTATGCTCATTTCCGCTTAATACAGTCTTTTCTTCTAGCCCAAATGATGCAGAAAATTGATTATGTCATTTCTTAAGTGCAGGGACAAAAAAAAACAGGTTGGGATTTCAGCTTTAGAAGTGAGTTTATTGGAAGAAAGTCCATGAGGGGGATGTTGTAGAGCATCTCGTTTTAGAAGAATCTGGTCTTTAGTGTTGGTGATTTGTAAGTAACTATTAATGGAACAGATCCTTCTCCACCGAAACAACTTTCGCATGTATATTTAGCCTTTAACTTAGTCCTTTTTTATTGCCTGAACACAGTTGCGGGGTTAGCTTGGATCTCATGACATCGATATATATTTCAATTTTTACTTCTCTCTTACTTTCTCTCCTCACTCTTCCCAATCACTAGACCCACTCCTTACTGCCTTGTGCCCACTTCTCTCTTGCACATTGCAGCACCCTTCCCTGAGCTACAAACATGCTCATTAAAGTTTAATAAGAATGCTATGCGTTATATTACTTCGTGCTCTAAAGACTGGGGATACAAACATATGCTGCACAAAATGTATTTTCCTTTTTTTAAAAAATGTACTTTCATTTCCTGTTTGTGTTATTATTTATTACTACTAAGGAGTATTTTAGAGGATGAATATGCAAATATATGCACTATTCATTAATTTGCCATTCAGTTTTTATTGAATGCCTATTATGCGCCAAGTACTAAGTACTGGGGAAACAAGGAAGCACAAAGCAGAAATAACTTCTGCCCTCACTGAGATTAATATACATCTAAATTGTGCTTTATTTTAAGAGAATTAAACTTATAAAAATCTGAATTTACAATCATATGGGACAGTGATTCCCAACAAGTCATATGTCTGGCACCAGTGGCATGTTATTTAGGTGATAATACAGGATTTTAATGGCTACGTATTTATATTTCTGAAATTTTTCCATTTATAGCAAATGATACTAATAGTACTGTGGTGACATTATATTTAAATTTAAAAAGTGAGAGATATTACAGAAACAATATTAAGTAAATATTGGTATAAACATTATACAAATATAACAAAAATGATGAAGCTGGTATATAAATGGCTAAAGTTTTGAAAACACCAAAATACAGTATGGAGCAATTATTCACATTTCAGAAAGATTTGCTGAGTAATTCTTCATGTAGTGAAATACCTTAATTCCTTTAAAATATGACTCAATTTATAAAATACTTAGGATGTCTATGCCATGCTTCAAATTATATACTTGCTGTTATTTAGGATAGTGAAGAAAAACTAGCCAGATAATATGTAGTACTTCATTTTACTCTTTCATGTTCCTGCTAATATTGATTTGTGTATGCAAACTTTTCTGCTTTGGTGAAAGTCAGCAGAAAATGAGTGTGCTTGAATCACTGAAGTATGCGCTTCCCACCAGAAGGCATGTTTGTTTGGTTCATGGTTCTAATTAAAGCCAAAGCTAAAACAGCTTCATCTGTAAGCTATTTGATGGTATGTATGTTCTTAGTTATTCAGTAAATATTTAGTAAGTGAAGAATGGAGATGTGATCCACAATTTCAGAAGTAAGTATATTTTGGGGTGCCTGGGTGGCTCAGTCGGTTAAGCAGCTGCCTTCAGCTTGGGTCATGATCCCAGGGTCCTGGGATAGAGCCCCGCATTGGGCTCCCTGCTCCGCGGGGAGTCTGCTTCTCCCTCTGCCTGCCACTTCCCCTGCTTGTGCTCTTTCTCTCTCTGTCAAATAAATAAATAAAATCTTAAAAAAAAAGTAAGTATATTTTATCTATACACAAATTTGAATATTACTATGAGTTTTACATATAAATGACACACATATTGTGCTGCGCATTTTGAAATACGCATATATTGTGATTCATATAGAAAACAGTAAAGACAAAATTTCAAAGAATTAATTTCTTGGGTATTTTCTTTTGGTCAGCTAAAACCCAAACTTCGCATTATCTAATTGAGTTAGATACACAGGGAACAGCAGACCTAGGAGAGAAAAATGTTATTATTTCATTCCAAATGAGAACTACCAGGTTTGAACAAAGTACCTTCCAAACTGAATAAAAGTATTCAAAAAGATTAGTACAGAATGTATAAGCTCATATGATTTAGTCTTGATTATAAGGATCTTAATTCTGTACTCTGTAGGTACATTATATAGAAAACTAAAAATACATTTTATGAAAACCCATGATTTCATTACATATTCTGTCTTAGAAAGGAACTAGTTCCCGGTTCCCTAGGGACAATTAAAACTTCCTCAGTAGCAACATTTAGAACAGTCAGCTAGTGATGATATTAAAATGCTGTCCCAGAGCACAGAGAATCCAAACTCCAAATAATATTTAGCCATCCAACAGCAGTCATGAACAGTAGTCATACTCCAGGGACCAAAATCGACTTAGATAATAAAAGTGGAAGGCACTGTTGAGGATAGATTTTCTAGAAAGCACATACGTTTTGAGGTGATCATTAAAAACAAACCAACGAGCAGAAAAACAAGAAAGAAAAAGATATGAATAAAAAAAAGCTCACACTTGTCAGTGACTTGTTTTCTTTGTCTCCCTCAGGTATGACAACACAAGAATGGATGCCTTCTAGAATGTCACACGGACCACTGCTTTCAACTGAAAATGGCTGTTGCCATCAGCATTTAAAGGGTCACTTCAGAGAATGATAAATTATTTCCTTGTAAAATTAAATACAGTTACAGAATGAGACACTTGAGTTATAAGCAACTTTTTTCTCATACACAGTAAAAGTTATTTCTATCATAACATAACTAAGAATAAAAATGTGCAAATGTCTAGAATCACCCATGCCTAAAACAGACCCTGCTCATTAGTTTAACCTGCTCTCTTTTAAGCTAAGAGGAAACTGATTAGTTGCTACTCTATACAGAAGAAAATCCAGTTCTTCTTTAAAATGAGCACATTATTTTTAATGGCAAAGTCAAATAATGAGAGTTCTGTCTTTCATCCTCTTTATCATTAATAAAAACCTGACATCATTTCTCATAAAAAATAGTACTTGGACTATTTATATCACTGTCCTGTGCACTGGCAGTTAAATTATATTGATAAACAGCAGGCAATTAAACATCCTGAAAACAATTAATCAACTCTTGATTACCCACATGTGGATTATTTGTTTTCTAGATTATCTGCAGCATTTTTATTTTAATCACAAGGTCATTTCCCTCTGTCTCTTGTTGAGCTTCTGGGGAGTCTGCTTTTAACATTTAGATGTGAGTGTTCAAGGAATGCAAACTCATTTAAGCATTATGTTGTTTTTAATAACTACACCAGATCAGGATATAAAATATTGTCCAAGCTTTCATAAGACTGATTTTTTTCATATTCATTTTTTTGAAAATAAAACAGGACAACATATGTAAATAAACTTGGAAAACCATAAAATCCTCTTCACAAGTTGGGTAATAACATTACAGATTTAGTGAAAATTATTTTCATTATGTTATAGCTCATGATCAGGAAGTTAATGACTGCTCTCAAAAAAGCATTAATACAAATACAAAACACTTAACTATATCATATCATTTAGTCCTCACTACAGCCATGTGAGATATTCTTACTCCTATGTCACAAAGAAGCCATGAGAACAAATACATTGCTCAGGCTCACACAACAGACCTGAACCCTCTCAACTGCCATGTCCAGTGCTCTCTTTCCCACATTAGGCTGCTTCTCAAGACCAACACTTGCAGAAACAGCTTCCGCTTTGAGATACCGCAGTGTATATCTTAATGTGAGTGAATTCCAGCTCTTTGGCTTGTAGATATGTAACTTTGAATATTTTGCCAAATCTCTCTGAGTTTTCTGGTTTTGAACGAGAAATAATTCTGTTACTAGTTTGCTGTTTCCTACCATTAACTATACAAGGCCTCATGGGAGTGGTACCTGGCTTATACAGGCTATTAATATGTATAAATTCCACCTGCACCTCTGAAATAAGCCTTAATAGTTTATAAAGCATGCTCACTTATGTCATTTGATTACTTGGAAAGGAGCAGAGGAAAATACAGTTTTACAAGTAGGGTTTGGATCAGAGAACGTCTTTTCTTCTGTGGACAATCACTGAGGAGTATCGGTAGAGTGATGTGATTGATCTAAGCCATACTTTGGGAGGAACAGGGTAGCACTTCTATGTTGGACAGATGGGACTGGGCAAAACTAGGGGCAGTCTCATATCCCTATGAGGATGTATATCATGATCTAGGAGAAAAGGTAATAAAGACTTGAGGGAAAAAACAGTGGAAATAGGGATAAGGAAGCATATTTTTCTCAAATGCTTATCTTCAGTCAGTGTACAAAGCCCTCTCATGTTCCCTGTGTTGGTGTAAGACTGGCTAAGTTCACACTACATATGTCCAGGCACATACCATACAGAGAAAGAAGATCAAGACAACCTGATTTTTCTTGTGGTTCCTGGGGTCTTAGTGTTTCTTTTTTTTCCTTCAGTCTTTGCCTATGCTGCCCCTACTGCTTAGAATGCTCCTCTCTCTTTCTCATTGCCTTATCCAGTTAGTTAACGATTTTTCACCTGTTTCTGTCTCATATTAAAATTAATTTCCTTTGGGAAAACCTTCCTTGACTCCAAAGGCTATGTTAGATCTCCTAGTGCTCATTGCTTTTTGTACTTTCTCCTATGTGTTCCTTGTTTTGCCTTAATAGCAACTACCGTAAGGTTTCTTTAGGGGTGGGGTGTGGTGCCTAAATTTGCGAATATTACTCTGACTTAATTAGAATAACTTCAGTTCTGGAGAAAGTCCTCTCTTACCCCTGCTTTTCAAAAGTATCTTGATTCTTTGAGCTTATCATCTATCACTTTGTGAATTTCTCACCAAAAAACAAACAAAGAACAAACAAAACAAAAAATGGGGGAGGGGAAAGTCTGAATTATTCTATGGATTGATCTGACATCTTTACATTATTGAATCTTTTAATCCAGATGCATGATATATTTCCTCTTTATCTAATAATTTTTATAGTCTGTAGTTTTCTGAAAGGATGTCTTATGCATATTTCCCAGGATTTATTCTTAAATATATGTTTTTACCTTCCTTTCTAAAAAAAAATTTTATTTTTTCCAATTTTATGGAGATATAATGGATGAATAAAACTGTAAGATATTTAAAGTATATAACGTGATGATTATATAAACAAAGGCAAAAGGAAAAACACCACCAGCAGAAAAGAAAATTCAGTAAGTTTTTGTCTTTCCTTGGAAAATAGAATATAGGTGAAGTGGTATAGTCAGAGCAAAGGAAGACACAGCCTAGAATATATATGTAGTAATGGGGTGCTACAGGTGATAAGGGTAGTAATTTTCCCTGAAGAATTCCAAAGAGACGTGAAATACCACGTTAAGCTAATGTGAGACATGGAGTTGAAAGTAGCTGGTTTAATTAAAAGTCTACTGATGAATAATCAACCCATCCACCTCCTCCCACTTGAGCAGACTGCTGAGAAAAAGCAATCACCCTTAAAGCCAGAATGGATGGTTCTTCTGTAAAGAAAATAGATAAAATATCTGGAAGAAACTGGGCAGCTAATATAAGAGTTATCATCCTTTGGAACAAAGTCCCTTCACTTCAGCAATTAGAGATCTCAAATTATAAAAACAAAACAGAACAAAATTGGTTCTCTTTTAGCGCACCTATTTTAAGTCTGCCAGTCAACAAACTTAAACTTCATATCAAAGCTCATAATCAGTTTTTCTATTTTTTCACTCTTAAACATTCATGTGAATTCAAGGGACAATAAATACTTAAGAAAAGCATATAACATTTACTTGGTTTTTAGAAAAATCAAGATATACCATCAGAAAAATTGACCCTGAAGGAAACAGAAATAATTTATAGGACAGAACTTAAAACATTTCTTATTAATATCTTCAAGTAGATTTGAGAGAATATTTCATCCATAAGAAGAGGACACTGTACTATAAAAAAAGGAATATTCAGAGAATAAGGAAGAGTTCTTGGAAATTAAAAATAAGATAGCTGAAAAAATTTAAAATGTAATATAAGGCTTGGAAGATCAAGTAGAAGTAGTCTCTTGAAAAGTATAACATATAGAAGATAGATGAAAAATATGATAGAAAAAAAGCAAAGAGTTCTAACCTAAAAGGTCCAGCTTCTGATTAAAGACAAAATTCATACCAAGAAAGCAGAAAAGTCAATGGGAGAAAAATATCTTTAGAAACAATAACAACTCTTCACTATAGAGTCCTCAGATTAAAAGGCCCCAAACCAAGGTCTCCAATTAATGAATAGTGACCTGATAGTCAATACTTATTGATGGCTTACTATGTAGCAGACACTGTTCCTTGCAATTTACCTATATATTTCACTTAGTGCTGACAGCTGTCCCATGAAGTAGGAAATATTATGTTCCCCATTTTAAAGAGGAATAAATGTAGGCAAGTAATTTTTAAGAGAATTTAAGTAATTTTCTCCAAGACTACTGAAAAACAAAACTGGAATTTGAACCAGACACCCTAGATACAGAGATCAAACCCTTACTCCATATACAACACTGCCTCACAAATGAACAAGACAAAGACTCACATCTAAATACACACTGTAAAATTTCACAATCAGTATAAAATACAAATCTAAATATTTTCCAGAGGGAAATAATAGGTTACATATAAAGAGATGAGAAGTAGTCTAGCATCATTTTACTCACGTGTAGCACTGCATGCTATAACAGAGTGAAATAATTATTTTGACCCTAGAAGTCTATACTTAGCATAATTGTCAAATATCTATGAAAGCAGAATAAAGATATTTTAGGATATACAAATCCTTAGAAAATTTATGTCCATGTAGTATTTTTTTAAAAAATATTTTATAAAGGTTTAAATCAAGGCAGAGAAAGACCTACTAGTAGTTTATCCCGCTCTCCTTGAAATACTTTCCTCATTTTGCAAGGACATACCACTTTTAGTTCTCTTTTTACCTCACTGGCCTCTCTATCTTGGGCTTCTTTGCAGATCTTATCTTCTCAATCTCCAAAAGTGTGAGTTCCCCAGGGATCTATTCTCTGATCTTTTCTTTTCTCTCTACTAGCTTCACAGTGGTTTTATCTAGTACCAGGGCTTTAAATACCCAACCACCATCAATACACTAAAAACTATCTGTAGTGGGTTGAATAATGGTCCCCCAAAATTCATGTTCACTTGGAACTCAGAATGTGACCTTATTTGGAAATAGAGTCTCTGCAAATATAATTAGGTACGGATCCTGATGTAAAATCATCTTGGATTTAGGGTGGGCCCTGTATCCAATGATTGGTGTCCTTTTCAGAAGAGAAGACACAGAAAAACACACATACAAAAAATCAATGTGAAGATGGAGGCAGAAATTGCAGTTATATAGTCACAAGCTAAAAAAATCTCTGGAGCTACCAGAAGCTGGAAGAGGCAAGAAAGATTCTTACAGTCTTCAGAAGGATCATGGCCCTGATAACACCTTGATTTTGGACTTGGAGCCTCCAGAACTATAAGGTAACAAATTCCTGTTATTTTAAGCCACCTGGTTTGTGGTACTTTTGTATAGCAGCCCTAGGAAAATAATACACTACCTCATGCACACTTTCTCCCAGATTATTCTCTTCTCTCCCAAACCCATTTGTTTTCTCACCCAGTTATTCAATTTCTCACTCAATGTTTCCACTTGGATACCAAACTGCTCCTTCTGAAGTCTTCCCCACCACATCAAATGGCAACACCATCCCATTACTCAGGCAAAAAACTTTAGATTTATTCTTAATTTCTCTCTTTCTCTTACTCCTCTTACCAAAGCTATCCAAAAATCCTACAGGCAATGTCTTCAAAATATATCCAGAATCTAATCACCACTTCATGCTTGCCATTCCAGTCCATGTCACCATCATTTCTCACTTGAATTAATATAACAGCCTAATGAATATCCCTGATTCTATTTTTCCCTCCTACAGTCCATTCTGAATTCATAGCATCCAGATGATCCTATTAAAATATATGTCAGATTGTGTCATACCTCTGCTCTGATCCTATCTCCCATTCAGGGAGGATTTTAGAAGGGAAGTATATTAGGAAAAAACCATAGGGGATATATGCTGTTACAAACCATTTTTCATTTCTAAGACTGGGGGCTACATTTCCCAGAGCCCTTTCTCTGTATGGTTCTGTGTTTAACAAGGAGAGAAACTCCTGAGATTTGCCAGAGAGAAGTGAGGAAGAAGCCATTATTTGTGGGGAGTCATGGCAATCAGTGTCAGTGGTTCCTCTGAGCTCTGGCTTCTTCACCAGTTCTAGTGTGTCATTCTGAAGTAATAAGTGAGTGTTTCTCAAATCCTCAGGCTGCAGCTTTGTAGATCTTCACTCCCCAAGACCCTCTCACACCTGTGTAAATCTTAATTCCTAGATAAAACTCCCTATTCCCATAATACTTGTAGTTGCTCCCTCTTCCCGATTGAATGCAGACTGATGCAGAAGTCTATATGCCAGAAGATATGGTGGAGAGTTTATTTTAAATAATGAATTTATGATAAAAGTATAAAAGAAAAATTACTGTCAATCAGAAACTTCAGGAAAAAACAAAACAAAATGCTTTAAAGATAAGAATTACTATACATACGCTACTTGTCTCTCTAGTAAATAATATTTGCATGGTCACAATAATGTAAACACTAAGGATTTTCAAATTTTAGACCTAATCAATTAGTGAGAGCATGGGATACTTCATTGTGGTTGCTGAATAGAACTTATCAGTCTTGATAATGTGAAAAAGACAGGAGGTGAGAGAAAGGAGAAGACAGAGGCTGGGAGATGGAGGTAAAGAGTAGAAGCAATATCTTCATTTTCCATAATGGAGAATCAAGAAATGCTATCTAGAGCAGATAAAACAAAAAATGAAGGTGAAAATATATATTGCTGAAGGCAGAAAAGGTAACCTGCATGAGAATGAGGGGCAGATGGAAGAGTGGTGGTATAGGGAGGCGAATCTTCATCTTTCATAGCAAGAAGGTTATTGATAATTTCTAAAATTGACTAATTAAAGCATGCTATGAACACACTAGAAGAATTAGAAGTGGTCCCTCCTAGCATCTTGCGTCAACTGGACTTTCATAAGAGAATTACACTTGCCTTAAGTCATCCTGTGTAGGCCATAAATTAACTGCTCTCCTATATCTCTGGTATGGTACCAGTCATGTACCATCTTTGGGAAATAGAAGAAAATAGTCTTTGAGTCATTTTATGGTTCTGCAGTTCAGAGAAGGAACTTCTTTTAAGAAAGGCTTCTAGAAAGTAAGTCAGGGAGCTACTGCTTTTCATTCTAAGTTCTATGTCGTTTGAGATTTTGAACCACGTGTCTATTTTCTTTCATATACATAAAAAATACACAATCAGAATATTCAGAATCTTCATTGTAGAAATGTTGAGTATAATAGAATAGCAATTCTGCTAGTAGTGATGTTTAGATGGAGAGAAAAATGAGACAGGAGCTCTGGAAAAAGGTACCAGGGCTGGAGACACAATGGGAGCATAATCAGAACTGATTGCACAAGATGCTACAAAAATCAGAACTGGCTGGATGATACTACTAAAGTTGAGATTAGAGAGAGACAAGAAAGAACCAAGGGCAGTCCTTGGGGGAAAATGAGGGAGGTAGAAAAGAAAGAGGGACTATAGGAGGAATTCCTAGCAGTGAGGTGGGAAGATCACAAGTCTGATAGAAACCAAGGGAAAGGGTGTCAGGGGAGAAGAAAGGACTGCCAACAATGCTAAGGAGCACTGCCAATGGCTTCTTGATATATATTTAAGAATAAATACTTCTGGTTTAACATAGCATTGAAACTTCCTCTGATGTATGAGCAACAAGTTGAACAAAGCATTTAACAAAAAGAAACTCTGAAAACTCCTTTATTAAAGCTTAAACATCTTTGCAGCTTCTATCCCTTTTACAAGGTAGCTAATGTATATGATGTGAGACTTGAAATACTTTAACATACTCATTCATTCAATAAGTACATATCAAATGTCTATCATATAAAACACAGATGTTAGATATTACGGGGATATACTCAAGAGATCATAGCCTAATTAAAAAGATATAGCATTAGCATAAACAACTCAGATACAAAGTAGATATCATGAGGCCTAAAGGAATAATACAGATGAAGAAATATGTGAATTCAGGAAAGAGATATTACTTCACCCTGAAACTCTGATCAGTGAAGAGTAGGCCACCGGAGTAAAACATGGCTGAGCAGAAACTTCCTTATTTATTCCTGCAAATAGTAGCAAATTACTTAAAACATTTATTCATTTATTACACTGTAATCAAGTACCTACTTTTAAAATAGGAATGCTTTTTTCATATATTAGATGACATTATAGTTAGGCTCCCACGATAACATGAGTGTGAATCATCTGCTAGTTCTACAATAATAAGTAGACTGCTCTTAATCAGGGTAAAAAACAGGAAAGTCTTAATTCCTATGCTTCCCTGAGCTACTTTCTAATAGCAAGGATTAGACTGCTACTTGATCTACCTCAAGATTATTTCCAGAAGGAGAAGAAAGAAGCTGATTTTTCTCAAAGTATCCAGTAGGAATAAGAGGGCTAGAGAGTCTTTGTGTAATAATTTACTGCATGTGTTCTAATTGTTAATACAGTGCTAAGAAAGGCTTTCTGCATTTTGATGAGCTCACTTACTGGCTTTTCAGGAAAATGAGCTTTGACTGGCATGGCAGGAATAGTAAGATGACAGTCAAAATAGGTATTCTGTATTTATTTGCAAACTAACAAACTTATATCCCAAGAAATCCTACTTTGAGCCAAATGAGGTCACTGATGCCAATAATCAAAGAAATGGTTTTCCATATATCTGAATAAGAAGTCCTCAGATACAGCTCTGAGTGGGTCCTAACCATGAAATGTACCGAAGGATGGCTTCTATTGGCTTTGAGCAAGTATCAGGTCTCTGACAGACTATCTACTGGCAGACCATTTTCTTATAACCACTGCTTCCATCTCTGCTGAACCTCCCACTGCCTTGACACAGGTTTCTCAGCCGGTGACAAAGCATCACATCTCTCCCACATGGATAATTGAAGGGAAAAAAAATACCAAAAAGAAAGTGATTGAGCAAACCAATAACTGCTTCCAGTTACAACGAAATGGAACAGACTATGGGTTCCTTAAAGATAGGTTTATTCTCTTATGGTGCTCTAAAACCTTGGCCACGCAGACTGATGGCAACTGTTTGGTCCTGTCAATATGAGGTCACTTAATCAAACCTGTTCCTGACTAATTATATTTTTTGTTCACTTTAACAACTTATTTCTCTAGGATCATTCTGATCAGTTCCACAATCCAATGTTATCATGAAGGCAACACCAAATGCTAGATCAAAGAGTTTCTGGTCCTGAGTGTCTGATCTTATGGACTCAGACTAATTCTGTACTTGGGTACTGTATTTTATAAAGAAAAAAATCCTTTAGTTCACATTTTTATGATTATCTTAGGGAGTAGGAGAGGAAAAGTAGCTGACAGCTGTTTGGCTACTAAGTGCCAAGGATTTTTATCTATCTTTTGTATCCAGTTTCCATCACATCACTACTTACACACACCCCCACACACATACACACACAGATTCTAAAAATTTATCTAATGATAAGAGAACTGATATGAATAAACCCCAAAGAAACACAATCTCTATATGAACACAGCTGCCACGAGCTACTTGCAGTTTTCCACGGCACACATGTTGCCCAGGAATCCATCCCCCTGCTGCTCAGAGGCAGGCTCCAATGTTGTAAAGAGTCAGGGTAAGAAGTCTGTCCTTCTGGTAGCTTCAGTGCATTCATCAGCAACACGAAGCATTTGGAAGTCTAGCTTTATCTGTATTATTTCGGTATTGTGCTGTTAGAGCAAAGAAAATGATCTAAATGTACAGTGACGAGGGAGTGAGTCAATAAATTATGGCACAAGCATAAAATGGAATGCTATACAGCTTATTAAGCATTTTTGAAAATCAGGAATGACATGAGAAAACACTTATGATAAATGTCACGTACAAAAGGCAGGATCAAGGTGAAGAATAAAATATTATTGCAGTATGTAAACATGGATTTCATTCATGAATATGATAGCAGTTATCTCCAGTTGGTAATATGACAAGTTATTTTTATTTTGTATATTTCTTCATTTTATGAATCTTCTGAAATTAAACTCCATTGTTTTTATGATTTATAAATAGTTACTCAATAGATACAGAGTTTATAGATAAAAGCAGAATGGATTAGAAGAATAGCTCATATGCATCCTTCATGTTATTTAATGTTTCAAGAAGATGACCAAGGCCATCCAGTCTCATCTTCTGCAGATGGTGTGCTCTGAGACTCATACTGACCTTCCGCCTTCCTTGCACAGGAACTGGACTCTCTTGCCTTCATTCTTTTGCCTACAAAGCTCCTTCTTTCTGGAATACATATCCCCTTACTTTGACTCATCAAAACAATATTTGCAAGGCTCTTCCCAAGTCCTACTTATCTAGGATGCCCTTCCAAATTGTCTGGGTTCTAGTCATCCCGCTGCACTTGCTGTTGAAACTTCCACAGTCAGCTGAGTGTCTGTTAGTCTCCCCCCTACCTCCTGCACAGCTTTGTTGAGATATAATTGACATATAACTTTGTATATGTTTAAGATAACCACTTGTTGATTTGATACACTTATATATTGCAAAATGATTACCACCATAGCATTAGCTAACAGCTCCATCACCTCATATAACTACCATTTCTTTTTTTGTGGTGAGAGCATTTAAGATTTACGTTCTTAGCAACTTTCAAATATATAATATAGTATTGTTATAACTACAGTCACAATGCTGCACATAGATCCCCAGAACTTATTCATCTTATAACTGGAAGTGTGTGCCTTTTGACCAACATCTTCCTATTTCCCCCACCCTTAGCCGCTGGTAACCACCATTCTACTCCCTGTTTCTACGAGTTCAGCTTTTTGAGATTGCACATCTAAGTGAGATCAAACACTATTTGTCTTTCTCTGTCTGACTTATTTCACTTAGCACTGTGTCCTCAAGGTCCATCCATGTTGTTGCAAATGGCAGGGTTTCCTTCTTTCTGTGGACAAATAACATTCCACTGTATGTATATACCACAATTTCTTTATCGATTTTTCCATTGAGGGACACTTAGGTTGTTTCCAAATGTGAGCCCTCGGAGGGCCTGAATATTACATTATTCATCTTTGAATCCCTCTGTTTGTAGGTCACAGTCTGGTGTACAGTAGGCCTCAGAAAATATCTGTTGACCTCTGATGAATTCATCCTCAACAGACAGGACTGAGTCATGAGTGGGAAGCATCTGAATTCAGATATGAGTGTTTCAAAACAATGGAAAGAGCATTAATGAAATAAACTTATTTAAGCCATTGTTTTTCTTCAAAGGAAATGGTTCCGTAGTGGGCTTAGGAACATAACTTAAGTGTTGGTCTTTTAAAGTTAGGCCCACAGTGACCAGCACAAAGCAAGAAGGATCTTTGGACTTAGAGAACATCAGAGGGGCAGACCTAAAAGATTAAGCTACACATTTTTTTTTTTTTTTGGCTATTTAAGGAATACGGTATATACTGATAGCTGTCATTTTATTAACCGATTAACCAGTATTTTCTTTCAGAGTTATGCTAACAATAACTGCTTCAATTAAATTTGGGACTTTGAAGCTAAATTGTAGATATTAAATTTGTTCCACTTTTTAACTAGAACTATTTCAAATATAATCCATAAAAATAGCTGAAACACACAACTATAAAATTAAGCACTCTACACATCTAATTTCCTATAGCAAATGATTAAAAAACAGAAAAACCTTTGTTAAATCACCTTTATTTATGCCTTACTGGCATGTTCTCCCTAAACTATGGAGACAGCCTCTGTAATTCTTTACCCTCTAATATCTCCTGTGCCTACAGAACAAAAGAAATTCCTCAACGAGGACAGTGAAATTTATTAGATAGGCAGGGAAAATTAATTGATGAATTCTATCTCATTTGCTGTAAATTTCTCTACCCACATATTTAATTTCTTGTTATTTTGAAAAAAAGTAATAGAACCCACTAATAAGATAAATTCTTAGAAAGAATAAAAATAGTTATAAAATGTTATTTGTGTCAGAGATTGCCAACAGTTCATAGAAACCTATTTTCTCTTCTTGCTTGGCACACACCTAGAATACCTGAGTTTCAGCCAGGGACATGTGAGCAGCCAACGCTTTAGGAAGCAGGATTGCTGGGCTCACCTTCTTTCTTCCCCTTCTGCTGGCTGGATGCAGTTAACAAGGTCCCACAGAGTGGAGAAAGGGGGGTAGGGGAGGCAAAAGAGAGAAGGAATTTGATTCCCTAAACTTCCTGCCAATCAGAAACACTTACTTTGACAGTTATGGGAAAAATAAACTACTGTGATTAGGCCATAATGCATTTTGGCTCAATTTGTTATTGCTGTTAATATTCCCCTAATTCAGTACTATACCCCATATAAGCTACCTGAAATCTAGATCTTTCAAGTTCACAGGCATGGGAAATCTATGTATCACTTGCCCTGCTTTCTTATTTCTTCTCCCCTGAATATGGATGTTATTTTTTCTAGAAGCATATGTAAAATACATAAGACATGTATGTCCACATTTATATTAATTAATTTATTCATTCATTATATCAGTTTGACTGAGAACCTGTTTTTTAGTAGACCCTGGAGATCATATGAATAGAGAGAATATGGGACCTGACTTTGAGAAGCTCATAATGTAGCAAGCAAGAAAGACTGGTGTAACAGGATTACAACCTGATGTATTTTTTTAAAAGATTTTATTTATTCATTTGAGAGAGAGAGAGAGAGTACAAGCAGGGGGAGAGATAGGTAGAGGGAGAAGCAGACTCCCTATTGAACAGGGAGCCCGACACAGGGCTCGATCCGAGGCCCTGGAGATCACAACCTGAGTGGAAAGCAGACGCTTAACCATCTGAGCCACCCAGGCGCCCCTAACCGGATGTATTAGTATATGTGCTCCCTGGTTCCTTTCCTTTCCATTTTCTCTATGAATGGCCTTCTCCTCTCCTAAGGGTCTTCTCTCCCCCCCCACCAATTCCCATCCCCAGCTCACACAGAGAAAATTGAGCTACTCACTTTGTAAATAGCAGCAAAGTCTGAAAAATTCAAAAAGGTAATCCCAGATGGATTGGGTGTTTGGAAAAACAGGAAAGGGTGTGATGAGGAGATGATGCTAGGTGTGGGGAAAGAGCCAGAAGACTATCTGAAGGTAACAGAGATAGGACCTGATGCCCAACTTGAAATGGAGAAGCCCACAATGACTGTGTTAAAGTCACCAGATAAAAAAGAAGCAAATGAAAGCAAAAGCTTTGATTACTCATAAGACAAAGCACTCGCCTGGAACACTATCTGTTAGAATCCCTTCAAAGAAAGTGAAATTATCCTGAACACACAAACTGGAGGGGCTCAGGAAAACACAGGTCACACCTGTAAGCATCTCTACCTATACTTTGAGGAGACTGATCCCAGAAAATGACTGCTCTGTTTGCTAATAACCAGGGATTCACAGTGCAGAGCCTTGGGATATTACTTTTAATACTATGTATGTGGTGAAGTCTGAAATGCAAAGCTATTCAATTTTTTAAAAATTACCTTTTATCACTTAACTAGGTTAACTAAGTATTTTGCTCACTACATGTAGTTTGATAACCTTTTCAGATACAGAAAACGTAAAATTTTCCAAAAGATTAATTTTATCAAAGGGGTAGAGTGGTAATTTTGGTTTGCTTTCCCACATGTCTCTTCATTCTTCAACATTATGAGGTAGATGAATAATATCCATTATAGCCTGTCCTTTTATTTTTTTTTTTTAAGAATTTATTTATTTGAGAGAGAGAGAGAGAGAATGAGACAGAGCATGAGAGGGAAGAGGGCAGAGGGGGCAGAGGGCAGAGGGGGCAGAGGGGGAAGCAGACCCCCAGCTGAGCAGGGAGCCCAATGTGGGACTCGATCCCGGGACTCCAGGATCATGACCTGAGCCGAAGGCAGTCGCTTAACCAACTGAGCCACCCAGGCGCCCTAGCCTGTCCTTTTAATTTTTTAAAAAGATTTATTTATTTATTTTAGAGAGGTGGGGGAGGGGCAGAGGGAGAGGGAGAGAGAGAATCTCCAACAGACTCCACACTGAGCGCAGAGCCCAAAGCGGGGCTCAATCTCACGACCCTGAGATCATGACCTGAGCCCAAATCAAGAGTTGGACACTCAATCGACTGTGCCATCCAGGCGCCCCCTACCCTTTTTAAAGATGATCTTGAAATTAAAGTCCTATATTCACCCTCTAGAAGGGTTTCTCAAAAGCCTGTACATATTTTCTTTAAAATAATTATTTTCTCTGACTAATTGACCCAAACTTTCTCTCTACTCTGATTGTGTTTCTAGAATCTCACAGAAATCTTCAATTATAGGATCCTTTACAAATGAAGCTAATTATTCTGAAATTTTACATGTAATTATTATCTTTTCCTAATTTAAAAAAGAAGACTCCTACCAATAGTTATTATTATTACTACCAGCTCTCTTCATATTATATAGAATTCCCCACAAGGAAGGCATTTACAAAGTGATTTTTGGTACCTGATGTTAAGATGATATGAAAACATGAAAAAAGAACAAAATGAACCAGTTACTTGTGTCTACATTTTGAGGAAATCATTCCCCAATCCCTGCATTAATGATAGTGTTCTTTTTCTCAGTGTCTTAAATTACTGCTGTGACTTTCAGATTTTATTTTGTCATAGGCCAAAGATCCCAAATGTACCATAAAACATGACCTATAGTTTGGGATCTCATTGCAGAGGTTTTATTTGGTCATCTTCTATTATCTACTCTATGTTTCTCCCTATTTCGATGGGGCCATGGAGGGTTGGTTAAAGGTGAACATTTCCTATAAATGAGTCCCTTTACCCTTATCTCCCAGGTTGATTCATGACCTAATATAACCTTTGGCCCTAAGAAGGCAGATTAAATATATATATTTAAGATTTTGTTTATTTATTTGAGGGGGGAGAGGCAGAGGAAGAGGGAGAGAGAGAGTCCCAAGCAGACTCCACGCCCAGCGGGGAGTCTGACATGGGGCTCGATCCCATGATCCCGAGATCACGACTGGAGCTGAAACCAAGAGTCCGAGGCTTAACTGACTGCACCACCCAGGCGCCCCAGAAGGGAGATTTCTAAGAGAATACTCCGCTAGTTTTAGATAGTTGTTTGGCTTCATATTCACAGTCAGGTAACCCTATTAAATACACTCAAGAATTTCCACCGCAGTGAATCTACAAAATGTTCTTTCTTCTCAAAAGAAAAATTTCCTTTAAAAAATGAAGCAACCATTAATGTAAGCATAATGCAAAGGATAAAAAATCCAAATATATAGTGATTTACACACTGCGATGTTTAAAATAACTAGCCTATTGGGGCGCCTGGGTGGCTCAGTCGTTAAGCGTCTGCCTTTGGCTCGGGTCATGGTCCCAGGGTCCTGGGATGGAGCCCGGCATCAGGCTCCCTGCTCCGCGGGGGGCCTGCTTCTCCCTCTCCCACTCCCCCTGCTTGTGTTCTCTCTCTCGCTGTGTCTCTGTCAAGTAAATAGATGGAATCTTTAAAAAAAAAAAAAAAACTAGCCTATTTTAGCAAGCAAATGATAAAATAAGACCATGGAGTGCAATGAATTGGACATTGTAAGAATAAAAGCGGTTAAGTGTTCCAAAGTGATGAGAAAGCTGATTTCCAAACACACATTATTCTACATACTCACATATTATTCTACACAGACACACATACACTCAGCTGTTTTCTCCTAAAACCTAAAGCCTGAACATTGTAGTTAATTTATATATGCTAGCTCCACTTAAATATGATTATTTTGGGGGTGATGGATATGTTCACTATTCTTATTGTGGTGATGATTTCCTAGGTGTATAATATATATATAAACTTATCAAATTTTATACTTTAAACATGTGCAGTTTATTATATATCAATTCTAACTCAATAAAGCTATTAAAATATGTAATAAAAAGTAATATGTGCTCTCAGCTTAATGCACATACAATAGAAAGTGGTTTTTAATCACTTAGTGGTGCATAACTGTCAACAACTAAACAACTTCCAAGTATTTAAGTTAACAAACTGAACCTAGAAAAGGAGCCAAAATTAGCAACAGAAATTGGGAAATTGGTTATAGAAACTGGGGGTAATAGAGGTGGGGGAGTTAGTGTAAAGGGAAACTGTGAGCTTGAGAATTGAAGTATAGAAGCCACAAGAATGGGGGGTTACTTAACAGAAACACAGTATTTTAACCTCACATTAAGAAAGAAGTTTTGCAAGGACATCAGTTCAGGAACACAGGTTGAGGAGCCTCCTTTTAGGAATCGAGAAACCATGTCACCAGGGAAGGAGCACTACAATCCTGAATACTGACTGCACTCAGCAGGTCAGTTTCCACGGGGGTACCGGGCAGCCAAGGCAGAACTGGTTGAGGTTCGTGGGAAGGGTTGGTGGGCAGCAGGCTGCTCAACCTTTTTGGAAATCAATAAGCCTATTTGTGGAAAGTAGACTCTTGAAAGGGCTACAAGGTCAGGCCCAGCTTGAGATGGACTCTTTTTTCCCTCTGAGTACTATTGCACTTACTACTGGTCCATCATATGTCTCCTAACATAACCGATTTGCGTTATAGCTATTTTGGTGTGTGCATTACTAAAACGAACCCTCTATTTGAGGTCATAAGACCACAGTGGAGAGCATTTCTTATGCATCTTTGATCCCTCATATTACTGACGAAAAAATCGGGTGAAAGAATCAAATTAATGTTAGTAGGCTTTCCTTAAAGCTCATTAGTGCTCTTTCACAGCTGACACCACCGGCTACTTCAAAGACTCTCTACTATCAACAGAATCGGCTGTCTGGTTCACCTAAGCAGAGTGGACATCAGAATCCCAGAATTTAAACACAATAACCTTTTAACTCTTGATAAATCTCGGGCTCGTTTTATGAAAAGTTGCAGAGGCCAGTCTGACAGGATGCCAAGAAATTCAAGTGCAATCTTTCAATTCAGAGAGCTCCTTGGGCTTGCCTACTGTGTGATTCAACTTGACTGCAGCCCATCTTAGCAGGAGACAAATTCAACAGCACATCTGCCGTGGGGTGGATAACATAATATTTATCTTTCATTGCCCACTTCCCGTATTTGATCAGTGGGGGACTGATTGAAGAGAGGATGTCTAGGTACCAGACACTGGGGCTCTGGTGCGGTTAAGCTGTTAAGGCTCACAGGCTTTAGGCACAAACGTACTCATGGTGCACGCTGCCTTCAGGTCCACTCTGTCAAGCACAGCAGTTAGAAAGCACCAGTCTGCATTATTGATAAGTTACAAAATAAGCTCTTTGGGCTTCTTTGGTCTCCATAATACATAGAAGGGGAAGGGCACAGTCTCTCTAATTTGATGATTCTAATCCAGTGTCGCTAACAAGATCCTAAGGAGAATAAGGTCTCTGCAATTTCCTTCAGTGTGTTTCTGTCCAATTCAATCAAGCAAATGTTATTAGAGTCTAATAAGTTCCATACACCACGTTGGACACTGTGGATTCAGCAACAAATGAGCTAGTCCCCCTTCCAGGAAAGTAGGTGCTTATCCAGAGGGACTGGTCTAAAAGCCTAACCAGGACAGAAGAATGAGCAGAGCTTGCCCTTTGGGGTGGTAGAAGTGTGCAAGACCAAGACATGTGAGAAGCATGTAGGGATGAAACAAACCCCAAACCTGGAAGGCAGAATTACCAGCTCATCAGTTCAAAAGGGGTAGGAAGAAGGGGAGGAGCCAGATATATAATTGAAACCGAAGAAGCAGAGAACGTGGGAATCAACCTGGAGAAACTCTTCTACCTAGAGAAATAGACATTGACACTTTGATAGCAAGCTGGTGCTTCCCCAGTGACATGAGGGGATTTGTTAAAAGCACTAACCCAGGTGAGATCCAGCTCTTCAGAAGCTAGTTTAGGCAGTACAAACATGTTAACAACTCACGAGAGATACATTTTCAAAGACTATGATAGAGGCATGCGCTCTACCAGAAAGGCTAGGTAAAGCAAGTGACCTCTAAACTAATTAGAAAGACATCTTGCTAAAGGAATTCCAGACACAGGGAGCAGCTGATGTATACACACAAGAGGCTGACAAAGATTAGAGAAGACTGAGAGACTCAGTGCGGCAGGTGCATATTTACGTGAGCGGAAGCAGCAAGAGACAAGGCTGCAGATACCAGTTGGGGCCCGATGTGATAGGAGTTGTTTCCTGGAGCTGAAATTTTAGATCTTATCCTGAAAGCAATGTGGAGACACACAAGCTTTTGAGTAAAGGCTGTTCACTCACAAATGGTTTCTTGAAGTTCTCTCAGCATGCTGATGGCTGCAAGAAGCAGATAACGAGCTCCCACAGACCCTTGTTCATTCTCCCAAATGCCTTGGTTCCAGCTTTGAACCTGGGTTCCTACTCTCTGCTTCGGGCAGTTTATGGCTTGGCTGTTGCCTCTCTTTGCCTAGCTCCTTTTGGATTACAGATTGTTTACTGAACTCTGACCTGCTACTCCCCCGAGGGGCCACTGCTCCCACTAACTGCCAAAACAGTATGGTGAAACAAAACCAGAAAGCACCAGTATTCTTTGTCCAGTCCTAGTCTCCGCAGTGCTGTAAATTAAGGGTAAAGACAGGGCAGGAACATGGCCAGATGTGTTTGGAGGTAGAATAGAAGAGAAGGATGGTGGGAAGAAAGCTAAATTAGAGGAAGGAAGACCACTACGGACTACAAATAGAGATGATGATGGCAGCAGAGAAGATCGGTGTCCAGATAATAAAGAAGTAGGATCTACAAGACTTGGTGTCCACTTCATGTTGAGGGTAAGAGGGAGAGAATAATGGAAGATCATTTTGATGCTGAACTTTAAGAGCTGGATCTCACCTGAACTCTTAACTTTAACTCTATGAGACATGCAGGCAAAGATGTACAGCTGGCCATTGAAAATACATGTCTAGGGTTTAAGAGATGTCAGAAACAATGTGCAGATTTGGTTTTATTTGGTATATACTCTTATAAATGAAGCCATGAAAATGGATGAGAGGATGGATTGCTATGGAGAGTATAGTATTCAAGATAGGAAATAAGACTGAAGAAGAGAAATCAAAGGAAGAAGAGAACCAAGACAAAGCACCCTCAGCAGTAAGAAGACAGGATTTCAAGAAAGAGAAAATTGTCAATGGTGTCAAATTGGTTAAATTGAATGAAAATGGAAGAGAGGCCAATGGAGATAGCAATTCAGATGGGAGCAAGGGGGACAAAAATCGAAATAAGCTGAAAAGTGAATGAAAGGTCAATAAAATAAAGACAGCAAGTATATATTTCATGTCAAAGAAGTTGACCATGAAGGAAAGAAGAGGGGTATGTTGGTATTTTTCAAGGAAAGGAGGAGCAAATATTCAAAGAATATTTTAAGATAATAAAACTTGAGCATAATTACAGACTGAAGAAATGGGATGAGTCAAAAAGGAAAACTGATGATGCAAATTCAGATCATTGAACTTGAATACCATTTTTCTATTTTTGGGTACATGAAAAATGATCCATAAAATAATTTTTTTATTCTTCTCTGATGTTCAAGAAAGAACAAGACTGAAGATAAAAAAAAATGTAATGTTAGAAAGAACAGAGAAGTTATAGGCGGATATTTTTTCTTCTTCTGCCTCTGCCACCAGCAAAATCCTGAGTCCTGAACTGAAAGCAGAGAGTCCTGCTTTAAAGGTGGTCTATTATTTAAATATGCATAAATGTACTAATACTAATTCCAGTAAGTCATCATTCATTCATATTTTTGGGGAAAGGGTGACTCTGCATAACTGAAGAGTGAGTCTAATTAAGTAGACATCATCTATACCGTTGAAAGATATATTCCCAAGTAATTACAAGATAAGAAAACCCAGGGCGCCTGGATGGCTCAGTTGGTTAAGCAACTGCCTTCGGTTCAGGTCATGATCCCAGGGTCCTAGGATCGAGTCCCGCATCGGGCTCCCTGCTCAGCAGGGAGTCTGCTTCTCCCTCTGACCCTCCCCCCTCTCATGCTCTCTCTCTATCTCATTCTCTCTCAAATAAATAAATAAAATCTTTAAAAAAAAAAAAAGATAAGAAAACCCATTAGTTATTTAAACTATGCCAAACACAACTCAATCTTTCCTTACTGGTTTAGAAGGAACTTACAGTGCCCCAGGGCCATCATCATAAATATTAATTCTCATTGAATATATAGAACTGTCAGTTCTATTGATATTTCTAGTAGAAATGACCTTGTCTATTTTTAGACTTACTAAATACATTGACAGATAGGTTGGAAGGAATAAAAGGTTAATGTCACAGATAGCACAAAATGTAGAGAATTGTCAGTTTGCCTCTGGTCCCAAAAATGTTATGATTTTTTCCTGTGGAAAACTTCCCACTGTGGTTATCAGTAATAGCATTTTAATAAATTTGCTGCAGGTCAAGAATAGAGCATATATTGATGTATATCCCTAGGACAACTATTTTGGGAAAAAAGTAATATATGAGATGACAACACATTTCCATGGTTTAATGAACTACTTCCTGATAGCACACGATGGACCATTTCCGTTTTCATGTTCATTCAACTGTATCATTACAGTAATGAAAGGATATGATATTTGACTTACTAATTACAACAAAAATTATCCCTAATGTTGTTATTATGTTAAAAAATATTCATGTCAGAAGGTGAATGCTATTAATACATATGAGTGAGGTGTACCTGCTGAAGAAAGCATCAGACAGCATATCTATATATATATATATATATGTAAGGGGGCAACAAAACAAACTACAATCAGGAAATTCTTTATTGAGGGAAAAGACACAGCAGAGATATTAATATGGCTTATAATTGCCATTATCAAAGGGAAAGCTAAATGATATCAATATTTTAACAGTCTTCAGGGCTGACTGTTTCAGCTTTCAGGATTTATATAGTATTCTCAAAGAGGTGCAGCATTTTATTAGGAAATCATGTGTGTAAGAACACATTGCTTGGTCGGGTATCTACAGTATGCCAGGCACTGGGTGTATCTCTGAGGGCATAAAGATGCAGCCTCTGTCCTATTAGACTCATACCCTAATAAAGTAAACATACACACATATATGAAGTACATATAAACAGATATATAAAATACATATAAACATATATACTTTACATATACAAATATATATATAATTTATCTGTGAGGACTGTCAGAAGAACAGACAGCTTGTTAGTAATCTATCCTCTGTTTTAGATATAAGTGGTACATGTAAGCTACATTATTTTGGTTTTCCCCAAAACCACATTGAGATAGGTTTTCGTTTTTTCTTTCATCAGATACTAAATGAAGACATCAGCAAATATCACTCCTGTGCATTTGCCATGGAAGGAAGGCATTATCAGCATTATCTACCATACTAATCCATACTCATTCTGAAACTCCATTTGAGAGCTAAATACTAAAAACAGTTTTACATCCCTTACAGCAGTGATTCTCGAAGTGTGGACCACCTACATCAGAATCCTCTGAGGATGCCTTATAAAAATGTAGGTTTTAAAAATCTCTGTCCTAGATCTATAAACTCAGAATCCTGGGTGATGGAGTCTGGTAATCTGTACTTTTCACCTAGTCCACAGGTGATCTGTGTATGTGTCAAGGTCAGAAAGCCATTGCCCCAAGGAGCCAAGAATGTTCTCCCCCACTGCATTCCAGATCTGTGAAAGTACTTTCCCTCTTTTGATTTGGCTTTCAAGAGACTTAGTATCAAAATTAATGCTGACTTATTTCACCTAGCATAATCCCCTCCAGTTCCACCCATGTCAATACAAATGGTGGTTATGCTGAGTGAAATAAGTCAAGCAGAGAAAGACAATTATCATAGGGTTTCACTCATATGGGGAACATAAGGAATAGTGGGGAGGACCATAGGGGAAGGGAGGGAAAACTGAATAGGAAGAAATCAGAGGGTTATAGAAGGGAGGGTGGTGGGGGGATGAAGTAACTGGGTGATGGGTATTAAGGAGGGCACGTGTTTTGATGAGCACTGGGTGTTATACACAACTAATGAATCACTGAACACTACATCAAAAACTAATGATGTACTATATGTTGGCTAACCGAACATAATAAAAAAAATTAATGCTGAACTCTTAAAACTACCATGGTTTATCAAATCCAACTAATCCATTAATTGTATGTTGCACATTCTATTTCATGTATCACTAAGAAAAAAATGCTACCAGTTAAACATTGATACCCATCAATTTTAAGATGTCTCCTGATTTTGGAAATGGTTAAAATAACTTGGCAATACGTGCATCTAAGAACTGATGAAAGACTTAATCCCTAAATTTTAACTCTTGGGTGAGAAGGTTGTCAAAAATAAGGTTTGAGAGATGAATAAAAGTGTGTTAGGAAGCTCTGTGTCGGGGGAAGACACTTTCAGACATCAGGAAGAGTGAGTACAAAGACACAAGGGCAAGAAACTCACCAGCCTGGTCTAGAGAGGATTATAAAATCAGATTGCTTGAATTCCGATATCTGCCTTGATAGTTACCAACTGAATGACATTGGGACAACTTACCTTAAAACCTTCTGGATTTTGGTTTTCTTATTTGTAAAACAGAATTTTAATCGGCAATATAGTATGTAAGGCTTAAATATAGAATACACATGAAATATTGAATACGTTGTCCAATACACACAACATATTTTCAATCACAGTTTATTAGTATTATTATTATTGCTAGAGGGAACAACAGTCTAGTGGGGCGGGAATGGGAAATGGGAGAGATGAAACTGGAGTGGTAACTGGGGATAAGATTTTGATGGTTGCATATTCCTAACAACTTTAGAATCCATCCCCTAGGTGATACGGAGTCACTGGACACAAGTAGTGACTGTGTTTGATTTGCATTTGAGAACAATTACTCTGGTGTTGGTTTGCACAATGAATTCCAATGGAGGGAACTTGGGAGGTTCTGGCCATAGTTCAGGTGAGAGATGTGAGAGCAATGGCAGTTGGGATGGAGGCAGGGAAAACCTCCTGGATAGATTCAAAAGCCACTCAAAAGGTGGAACTACATGACTTTGTGACTAATTTGATGTAGTAATTAGTGAGGATACATCCCAGATATTTTAGTTTACAGAATTACTTTTAGACAATAGATGCATATTTCAGAGATTTCAACCAACCTTTGCCCTTAAGAAAGTTAACACTTCAAATGGAAAGCCTTAGAAGTCAACATATAATTAGCATTCACAGATACCACTGAATAAAGAGAAGAAAATGTCAGGGAAAGAAATGGCATGGACAAGAGGTTTATATTATCAGGAATGGATGAAGTTAATTAGGAAAAGAAAACAAGACATTAATCACAGAGTTCATATGTCCTTTTTGGCATCTAACCTAGCAGAGATTTCATGCACACGCAAAAAAGTTTCATGAATAACAATAGGAACTACAATAATTTGACATATAGCTACAGCTAGGGGGGCTATCCTGTAGCTGGAATCAGAAAATCTGAAGTCAAATCTCAGCATTAACCATTTAATATCTTACAACCCAAGGCAACTTAGCTAACTTCGCTGATCCAGTTTCATCTGTAAAAACAGGGACTATGCCTATTTCATAGACTTTTTGTAAAAATATTTTTAAAATTGTGAAGTGGTATATTTACTATACTATATACATTTTGTCTGATATAAAGTTTCACACCTTCAGTGAGACATGAAAACTCTATATGTTTTCGTAAGTCAGAATAAAAAGTACTTAAATTATTTTTATTTTAAAAAAATTAACTCAACCCTCATTTAACCATGCCACTTTTTAGACACTATAATCTTTCCACTTGGTTTTTAGATGCATCAGCAATTAAGATGTAATGCTAAGGAAGTTCTCTTGTGCAACAGTGTGAGCAAATAGAAAGGAGATGCAAGTACTTAATGTATTTCAGGGCAGATTCTGACTTTTTTATCAGGATCTAGAAAAAAATGTTCTTGAAATAGAAATCAGAGTTGAATGACCTCTAAACTACAGTCAATTCAAAATTTTTTTTAAGTAACCCTCGGGTAATGAGAAAGTGAAGAAGAGAGGAAAGAGTATTAAAAGAAAGACCAAGATAAGGGTACAAGGGAATAATGACTTCAGCATGTACTTGAACACAGCCTAGAAGTCTGAAGGGGAAAAAAAAGAGCATGCAAGCATTTTCATTATTATATGACACTATTCATATTGCAATAATCCTTAGGTTTTTTTTTTCTTACTTTCTATGTAATTACCTCAGGTACAGAAATCTTTTCCACATCTAAATGGGCCTACCCGAGCTACATACAATTGCCCATTTATTCTGATCCAGATTCGTCTTGATTGTGTAAAAAGGTAAAAAAGTGCCATTTAAGAAAAAAAAAAAAAAA
>NC_138373.1:97998921-98030683 GCF_054177405.1 Leptonychotes weddellii
GGGGAAGAATGAAGTGGGGGAAATCGGGAGGGGTAGACGAACCATGAGAGACCATGGACTCTGAAAAACAAACTGAGGGTTCTAGAGGGGAGGGGGGTGGGAGGATGGGTTAGCCTGGTGGTGGGTATTGAGGAGGGCACATTTTGCATGGAGCACTGGGTGTTATGCACAAACAACGAATCATGGAACACTACATCTAAAACTAACGATGTAATGTAGGGGATTAACATAAGAATAAAAAAAAAATATTACCCAGTTTGAAGAAGTCTTCTAGTGTAGAGGAAGACATATCTAAGTTGAAACCAAAGTACATGGCACTTAGACAGGAGAAGACAGATGGCAAAAGACAGAAATATATAAATGCTAGGAGGCTACAGAAAACCTGGCTTCTGTGAAGATCATATGACTGCTGCGTGTGCTCATGAGCACACATGTGGGTGTGTGTGCGTGTGCATGCACACATGTGCATGCACGTGTGGGCATCTTTGGGGTGGAATGAGAGAAACAGCAAGATACAAGCCTGAAGAAGTAAGCAGGGCTCAGGTCATAAAGGTGCTTAAAGGCCACACTGAAGAGCTTGGTCTTCACTATAATATTACTCAGCAACCATTCAAGAATTTTAGGCCAAGATCCAACATCATCAATAAAAGAGCATTCTCACTGCATTGTGGGAAAGAGATAATAGGTGCAGCAGAGGACGGACAGGCACAGACAACAATTAGCCACCAACATTCTAGGAGAGGGTCTAACTCAGTGACATGGTCACAGGAATGCACGGAGGGGAAGAGAATCAAGCAATATATCACCCTGAAGTGGAACCCTCGGGTGGCTCAAGGTGGACTAGACATAGAATGAATTAGAACATGGAGCATGAGAGAAAAGCACAAAGGCCATCGAAACGAGAAGGGTGTTAAAGTACGGCCATAATGTACCCAGCATGATGCTCTGTGTTTTATATCAGTTATCTCATTTCATTTTAATTTTCACAATCATCTTGTAAGATACTTATCACTTCCTCTTACAATTGAGGACCTTCCCACAATCTACAGCCATCTGATAAGGAAAGTTGGGAATGGTGGCAAAAGGTATTTGATTTGAGAATTTTTAAATTTGAAAGGAGCATCCAGGTAAACACAAATAATACACATAAATAAATCTATGAAATCACACTAATCCAAAAATAATTCATTAAAATGTGAATGCTAAATAATTACAGAAAGGAAAAAGAAAAATATATTGTGTGTAGTTAACCTGAATGGCAAGACTAGAGTCATATAAACCTTTTGTAGGAAAGGAAGGTTGAAAAAGAAAGGGATTTGATTTGATATATGATTATAAAAGAAATGGTTTGGTAGCAGGAAATGTAGCTGAATATGTGTAAGAGATGAAACATAAGCTCAGTAAAAGTGAAAAGCTCAAACCTAGCACATTATTGCAATCTCCTGAAAAAGAGTACAGAATCACATAATGAGGAACCAACCTTAAATAATTGGTTTCCAAATTATGGCTTACTTTATTACAAAAACTACATATTGGTTTCTGTGTAATTGTGTTATTCCCATATTTGTGATTCTTTCATTCTATTCAGAATGAAAGATTTGAGAATTTTGATTTGAGATTTGATATCATGGAAATGAAACACCATAGTGAGAGGATGGAAGCATAAAAGCCTTTGGATTTGATTCATCCAGAATAAGGTATTATATTCTATATTTTTACAATTCATCATATCATCACTATACTATCTAAAAGAGAATCACCTAGAAAGGAAATATGAACTGACATTTAGGGGCTAGGATTTGAGGGATGTGTACATAATAATAACATTACTAGAAATTAATGAAATTGCTTCTGACATATGGATCCTGATAGGATTTGCTTTTACAAGGTTAGACTGCCACATGCTCATTTGTGATTCTGAACTATAGTGTGTGTGGTGTGTATACATAAAAGCACACTGTAATATAGCCAGCCTGTTAATTAAAAGCAGTATCTGCAATATGCCTGCCATGATGAACTACTTTCTTTAGCTAAACTAATCACTGCCACATATAATGAAAATAATCTTGATTTGAATTTATAAATGGCTCTATTTTTAAACCTCTTCCAAGATTTCTAAAGTTATGTTTAGATTTCAATTTTATAAACTATGAACAATGTGGCCAAAGGCTTTTATGCCTTGGAACCCAGAAATAATAGGAAGCAACTGAAAATACTTATTCAGATATTAAAAGCATTCTGAATATTAACTAAATTTTGATTTGTGAAAATTTTTATTAAAAGGTATCCTTTCTATTCAGAGAAGACTTTGATTATCAGTCTATTTGGGAGCACTATCTGACTCGAAAACATTTCTCTTCTTAAAAAGACCAAGGACTAAGAAATTAGTTACAATTTCCAGGCAGGGATTTAAAGACCGATTTCAAGGCACTTCAACAGGTTAAGTTAACACAGCGGATAAGTTCTTCTCTATAAATTTCCTACTGACATGTTTCATGATAGAACAGGCTTCACCCGAAAAGCAGGTAACTTTTTTTTTTTTAATCTGAGCAAAAGCATGATTGCATTTTTTAAAAGTACCCTGTCTATGGAAAACCAATTTAGTTTCATTAATGAAAAGGAAGCACAATGTGATTGAGAACGTAATACAGAATTATAGTTCATTAATTCTTCAAGTGTGTAATTTTCCAGGCTCCTGGTCCCCCATTGACTTCTGTACACCCCCAGAGGTCCCACTACATGTGAGCAAGAGGAAATTTAATCGTGTTGCTATATCATGTGTGGCAATGGTGGGTCTCCACAATTAGGGAGAGGCATTGTGAAAGGGATTTTTCCAGTGACTGCTTCACCATGTAGCCCTGTTAACATTTCTTTGTTGTCAAAATTGATCAATCACAGACCCACAGACAACTGGAATGGTGACAGTCTCCTATTATGTGGCCAATACCATCAAAGGAGATGACACTTGTAACAATCGAAGCTGATAATTCAGAACACTTAATTAGGCATGATGAATTGGATGTATGCTTCAATCTTTTTTTTTTTTTTTAACTTGTACACAATGTATTTTCCTATCGGTATCATCACCACAGAGTATGTTAATGCCCATTAAAATTTAAACCTAAAAATAATATACTAAATGATAGAAAAAAGTTCTAATTTAGAGGGTGGGTTCAAAGAATTACATCCTGATTTTCTCTCTTTTATAAGGAATATCTCTTTGAAATTATAATGCTCTACTAATATCCCTGCCAACTTATCCTTGGAACTTAAATTGTTTCATTTTCCCACATTTCAGGCTTGGAGCAGAATTGTTACCTGTAGTTCATGAACATGGTGTCAATTAGCAAATGCCAGTACATGTGGTCCGAAGAATTGTACAGAAATGCATTTTGTCCCAACCAAATTTAGCAAAAGGTTGGATAGTACTGCTTTCTTGCCTTGTAAAGACAGCTAATATTTCAAAGTAGCTGTGAAAGCTACCCTGACAACCCTATTGGGGTTCTCCCATAAGGAATCAAGGTCAGAACAATCCTATTGTGCTTTATTAATAGGCTCGAAGCACAGCACATACTTTATATATTAAGGGGAAAAAGCCAGGTGGAATCTTATAAAGAGTGTTCTGAAAACAGCTGTGTGAACAAAAGCCATTTTAGCAGCAAGAGGAAAATCTACCATGGAGGTCAGCCTTCAAATAGCCCTTACAACCATTTCCCTTCTTTAGATGGTGGAGTAGTAAATGGGGCAATCTTTAAAGAGTCTTAGCTATTCATTCTACCCTCTTTATAAATTTTTACAAATAGAGGTGCCTCTTTGGCTTAGCCCTGTGTATATAGGTCTGTCACTCAGAATGCACAATGCAGGCCCAAGCCAGCAATTAGCTTGCACTGATATATTGATATAATGTCTCAGATCTTAGATCAGCAATGACTGAGTTGAAAGGGTAAATGGTTAAATTTGAGCATGCTTATTAAGAACCCAGTCCAGGTAATAATTTTTTCACTGATTGATGTCTATCTCCTTCATCCTAAAGTAATATAAGGAAAGGGATTTTATCTTGTTCATCAGAATATTTCTAGTCTTTAGAAGAGTTCCTGCCACATGGTAGGCATTTAATAATAGGGATCAGATGAATGAGTGAATTTTATGATGGGAATCATATTTGGTAAGTATCTTTATTGCAATACCAAAATGAGTTTTGAAGCTTTTCAGCATGATTCATGCAATATGAGGAGTTCATACCCTCAGACTTATGTAGATCTCTTGGAGCTCCAAGACTATAAGAAAAATAAACTGCACAAAAAGTTGATGCCATTTCTTTTGACTCAGGTCTAAAACACTTTCTAAATTTTCAGCTTTATTTTAATAGGAACTTATGGCTCAATACGAGCCACAAAAATTCCATCGTCAGGGTATATAGATTACAGCCACCCGCATGGGCAATAAACAAAAAAAGAAAATAAGGAAGACAGCGAACCCACAACAAAAGTGATACGGGCTTTTTATATTACTGATAAAACAGCACATAGCTCAAAAAAGACATAACTTTGAGAAGGTCATGAAGGTCACTTGGGATTTTCTTCCTCTCTTCAAAGACACTCTATTATTCCATAGCCTATCACTACATGTCTTATTATACCTAATACTGTTAAGATCAAATGATTCATATGTTTGATATTTTTGATAGTGATAATTTTTATTTGGATTTTCTTAAGACGAATGATAAACAATAAGCTCAGCCAATTAAATATACTTGGAATTTATTTTAGCAAACATATAAAGTTTTAATATTCATCCATTTTATTTTATTTTGCCCTTTTTTTATTATGTTATGTTAATCACCATACATTCCATCATTAGTTTTTGATGTAGTGTTCCATGATTCATTGTTTGCGTATAACACCCAGTGCTCCATTCAATATGTGCCCTCTTTAATACCCCAAAGATACAAATGTAGTGAATATTCACCCATTTTAAATACTTCAGTGTTGTTTGGTTTTAAGTCTGTTTGTATGCATGTAAATGAAAGAGCCAAAGTGATATATAGGTGATGGGAGATTTACAATTTATTTATTTATTTTTTAATTTATTTTTTTAAAAGATTTGTTTATTTATTTGAGAGAGAGAGAGCATAAGAGCAGGGGGAGAGGCAGAGGGAGGCAGACCTCCTGCTGAGCAGGGAGCCCGATGCGGGGCTTGATCCCAGGACCCTGAGACCATGAGCTGAGCCCAAGGCAGCCGCTTAACCAACTGAGCCACCCAGGAGCCCCAGATTTACAGTTTAGATGGCAGAATGAAAAACAGCACAGATTCCAGCAACAACAAAAGCAAAAATCACCACCACCAACTAAATGAACAAAGGGACGTGATGCAACAGCTTTACTTAAGAAACCTGAGTTTCTGCAGCCAACTGCAGACATGTGACATGGCCAAATCCCTTATCCCAGCCCATCTCCAAGAAGCCGTGTGGGAGAATAGGCCAGATTCTGAGATTCTCAATAATTCTCCCAGATCTGGCAAGAAGAAAGCTGAGTGGGTACTCTCTTCTGACCAGCGGCTGGTGGAGGCAGCAGCAGGGGCAAGACAGGTGAAACGAGATGTGCATGACAGGGCTGATTCTGGAAGAGGAGTGGACGTGCCAGAGTGACACACACAACTGGGCTGACCTGAAGCCTGAGGGCGAATCTCTGCAGAAATGGGGCTGTTCTCTGACTCCAGGGATTGAGCTCCTACATCAAATGTTTGCTGATATCCTAGGAGTGAGGGCAAAGCTCAGATACTACAAGACACTCCCTCAGCTGAGCTCTCCCCTCAGCCCATCAGGTCTTGCTCAAGCCAGAGAAAATTATGGATAGGACACAAAACGCCCGGTCTGCAAACCACCAGCATGGAGGGCATGACAAACAGTTCTCAGAAGGGGCAGAGAGAAGTCAAATAGAAAATTTGGACCAAACTGCCCAAGTGTGAGTAAAATATAAAGAAAGAGAATGGAATCCATATAGGAAACCTGTGGAAAACAATAAAAAAAAAATAGCAGAAAAAGATAGAAAATATTCATCTAAGAAAAAAGTGTAACCCCCAAACAGAAGGAAATTTCCCACAAGCACTAAGATGAATATATTAATTGGGGCACCTTGATGGAGCTGTCAGTTAAGCTTCTGACTCTTGGGTTTTGGCTCAGATTGTGATCTCAGGGTCATGAGATTGAGCCCTGAGGGGGGCTTCATGCTCAGCTTGAAGTCTGCTTGAGACTCTTTCTCCCTCTCCCTCTGTCCCTCCCTCCCACGTGCTCTCTCTCTCTCTAAAATAAATAAATAAATCTTTAAAAAAGAGGAATCTATTAATCAAATAATAGTATATTTAAAAAATGAGATGGTAGAAAAACAAAATAAATAGAAAAAGAATATTGCAGGCCTAAAGGAAATAAAATTGAAGACAAAGACAACACCTCGACTGAGGCAATGCATAAATTAGAAACTGCAAAGAACAGAATATACATGACTTAAAATAAAGTCTCTAACTTAAAAGAAAGACTTGTGATAATCACAGAATATATAGTTGAAAGAAAAAAAAGATTTAAATAATTGAGATGAAGCTAATAGATACGGAGGACTGGCAAACAAAATTCAGCTAAGGGTAATTGGGGTCTCTAAGACAGAAGCCTTAATAAAAGTAAGAGAAAACATGTTTAAAAATATTTTATATAACTCCCCACAATGAGGAAAGATTTTAATTGGACACAGGAAGACCACACCATTTTCTAGGAAATTTGATACAGATTCCTCCACATGGAGACACTCTGCATTCACAACTTTGCATGGCTGGCCTCTTTGGAGCCTTCTCATCCTGGTTCAAGTATCACCCACTAAGAGAGTCCATCCTGCACTGAGCAATCCAAGAGCTTCCCCAGTTTTATTTTATATTAACCAGAGTTCTGTCTGTTCGCTTCATCATACTTTTACCATCTGAAAAATCTGTGCAAATTATGGTTATAAAAAAGAATTTGTATTTCACAAACTTAGAAAATGTACAAAAATAAAAATCTGGAGGTAGGGGTAATATGTTAATTTTTGACAGGACTTTATAGATACTGCCTTAAATTGAAAAATGCAGTTTATATAGCTACAACAACTACTTAATGTCTTTTATAATCTTTCTCTCTTTTAATCTTAGAGGAAACTTTTAAAACATAGTATATCTTGTTGTGATAAAAGCCATTAAACACTCTGTGTCACATTAAATGGAGTTTGGAGAGATAAAGCAAAAAAGCCACTTAATCTTATTTTACGACAATATAACTTTTTATTAAATATTATTATTATTTTTTAAATATTTTATTTTTTTATTTGAGAGAGAGAGAGAATGAGAGACAGAGAGCATGAGAGGGAGGAGGGTCAGAGCGAGAATCAGACTCCCCGCCAAGCAGGGAGCCCGATGCGGGACTCGATCCCGGGACTCCAGGATCATGACCTGAGCCGAAGGCAGTCGCTTAACCAACTGAGCCACCCAGGCGCCCTTATTAATATTATTAAAAATTTAATTGTCAGCATTTGTAAATGAGCACGAAGAAGAAATACAATTTGAATCAAGAGAGGCTAGTGCTTCAGAGATTTTGCAGTTATGTTTCTCTTGCCAAGAATATTCTTGCCCCAAATATCTGCATAGCTGGTTCCTTTATCCCGTTTAGGTATTTATGATGATTCACGGACTCAGGGAAGCCTTCCTTAGACGTCTAAAATTGCAACCTCCAAATTCCCCTACACTTGACACTCACCCTCCCCCGCTTTAATTTTCTTGTTAAGATAAATATTATATAGGATCCAAACTACATAGTAGTATAAATTATAAGGTACATTCAATTTGCTGTAGATGTCTCATCTAGCTTACTGTATGTTTTACTTACATATCTTGTTTATGGTCCGCCCCTCCTCCCTACAACATGAAGCTCCATGTGGGTAGGAATGTTCATCTGTTTTGTTGTCTACTGTATCCTCAGTGTCAAGCACAGCACCTTATACATAGTGGTCACTAAAGCAACTATTTATTTAATAAACAAATGACTCGAAAATAAATAGAAATTAGCACAATTGAGTATCATATTATTAGTTACTATTCTTAATAACTTTTTAACTTACTTAAAACTTAGGAGCTTAACCAAGATACCCTAATAACTGAAGTTCGAGGATTCACTTTCGGTCAGATATTAGCAAGTGGATAATTCTACAAGCTCTGGGCAGCTTTAGTTCCTAGAATCATGGAAACAGGTGGACTTCTTGCTTTGCTGTATCTTTGCTACAAAGTGCTGACATCTGCCTATTTCTGGCATCAGATAGGTAGGACATACAAGCGTAATTTATAAGGAAATGTCAGAGGATAAGGTCTCTGTCTGTGGTCTTGCCTTATGGTCACCCAGTTGGTTCCAATATTTTAACTGACATCTTAGAGCTGCCTTGTGCTTGCTTACAGCAGGGGGACTGGAGAGAAATGGAGATGTAAACGTACTTTGACGGAGCTCCATGGTTTTCCAGACGGGTTCCTGGTAATACAGAGAAAGCACGCAGCATAGCGTCTGCTATACAGTTAGAGCTCGGTGCATGTTCGTGTTCTCCAGTCATCACAGCTCCCATCGTGTCTCTCCCTGAGTAGCTACTTCACTCTTCTTCCCACTCCCACTTCACTCCCTCCTGACCTCTTCTCCACACCCACGCCAAAATGATCTCTGGGTAAATCAAAAGCTGACCATACTGAAAGCATCCAAGAGTCTCTGGTTGGAGGATGAAGACCAAAATACGAATGACCAGCAAGCCCTCCCAGTCTGGCCCCTAGCTGCCGCCGCCAAAGCCTGGGTGGCTCAGTCATGAAGCATCTGCCTTCGGCTCGGGTCATGATCCCGGGGTCCTGGGATGGAGCCCCGCATCGGGCTCCCTGCTCAGCGGGAAGCCTGCCTCTCCCTCTCCCTCTCCTCCCAAGCAGGGCTCTCTGTTGCTATCTCTTTCTTTCTCAAATAAATAAATAAAATCTTAAAAAAAAAAAACAGTCTATTCCATTTTCTTCTAGACGTTGGTTTGATTTTATCCAAAATTTGGAGATATGTGTCTATTTAATTAAGGTCTATACCTTGCATGCTTCCCAAAGGGATTATAACTAATTTAACAGGAAGGCAGCAAAACCTCTCAGGAGAGAGTAAGGTATATCAGTGGCTAGGCAAGAGAGCAACAAAGTCTCAAAGGGAAACAAAGAGAGCTTTTAACTTTTAAGATCCAGCAAAATGGTGCATACAAGTTTTCCTAAAGAAGGACTTTCCCCTGGTGTGAATTTGAAGAGTTAATTTATAAGAGACATGTTTTAATGTGGTGGTCAAAGTTTTTTATTACTGATTTGCAAAGAAACAGTCTTCAAATAGCTACTTTCTCTGTCTTTCCTAAGTTCAGTCATAACTTAGTAAAGGTATTTCTCAGAGGCACTGTTTTCTATTTGTTTTTTATACCTTACTCCCTATAAGGATGGAGCTCGGAGAACCCAGAGGAATGGATTTTGATATTTCATTATGATTATCACTCTCTAAAAATATCAAAGGTTTTAAGTCAGCTTTTGGCAAGTTGCTAAATCAAAATCCCTTCCAATTTTAATTTTGTTCAGTTCTTGAAATGTTATTACTTTGTTTTGTGATGAAGGAGAGAACACATTGCTTTAGATTCCAGCACAAGAGTCGACAAGTTTTAGTAAAATGCCACAAGTTCGAATTAGCTCCCATAATTCACTTACTCTTGCAGCTGTACATGGATCTACTCACAGGTACGATCAGGTGTTTTGTTTTATTTTCAAAATTAATTTTGAATCTGCTCAACTGCATGCCAAGTATTACCTGGGCCCCCAGTTTGCTTGCCGAAAGGCATAAAAGTAACCATTTTATTCTGAGACAAGTGTAACATTTAGCGCGCCCTGGCCCCATACCTGTTCATCAAGAAACTTTAAATAGCTGAAGTAAACTGATTGTGAAGGAAACCATATT
This sequence comes from Leptonychotes weddellii, assembly GCF_054177405.1. NCBI lineage: Eukaryota > Metazoa > Chordata > Mammalia > Carnivora > Phocidae > Leptonychotes > Leptonychotes weddellii. The sequence continues at coordinate 98,008,934 of NC_138373.1, forward strand.
CTAATAGGTCCTATTGGATGTTGACTGGAAAATTTATATCCCCAGCTATGTAGATGCCTTACTACATAATACAGACTTATTTAGTACTGACCCTTACTTAAAGTATGAGTTTAGTTTTAATACGGTTCAGTTTAACACAGTGGCACCATTCTTTCTCACAATATTAGGTCTGCAGGTCATTTGTTTTTTAAAGCACATTTGGAATCAGAAGATAATACTTTAATTCCTATCCTGCCTCTTTCTGGTTGTGTGAGACTATAAAAAAATTTTTTTGTTAACATCTTTAAGCCTAAAGTACCTCACCTCTAAAATGGGGAATATCTGTCATTCAGATAGGGTTTTCTGAGAGGGTCAAACACATAATGCATTCCATAGTCCTATGAAACTGTTAAAGCAACACTCAGATAGTTATAACAAAATCATTATTTTTACAGGATTATTTTTATGGGATTATGTGAACTATCCAGAGGGTCTTTTTTTGTTTTGTTTTGTTTGTTTTTTTGGAACCAAGAAATAAGTTCTTGGGATGGGAAAGATTGGTTTTTAAAATGTGCCCCAATGATATATGTTTAGGGAGGAAACCTCTCCAGAAGTCAGTTTTAGTGGACTTTGCAGCCACTTCAAATTAAAGTTAAACTTTTATTAGAGACTCCTACTCTCACATAACCTTCTTAACGGCATAATGATATGCGATTATGGGTTCATCAAAATAGAGAACAGTTATGTGGAAGATTGACGTTGATTTAAGAGAAAAAGAAAGAGGTACCTGTTAAAATTGAGTTGGGGGTAAGGGGCAGTCAACTCCCCTCAGTGTCTTGCTTCACAGGCTCTGACAAAGTACTCTGATGGGACAGAGGCAGGACAGATGCCATTCCATGTACCTTAGATGCTCTCTGCTCCCCATATCCCTCCCCTCACATAACATGGACTTGCCCCTCAGAAAAAAGTGTCCTCTGGTGTATCTTCTGAAGTTCCACAGAGCCTGATTCATCTCAAGAACTCAAAGTAGTGTCAACCTCATGGATTGCCTGCCAATACTCACAAACCATCCCACGCTCAACTTTTAAAATCTGTGGTTTAACATATGGATACTATATATAATTAAATCCATAAATGATTTAATAAAACTAATGTCAAGTTACTGATACTATAGAGATCCTAATGCATCAATTAATTCCTCTGGTATATATTATTCCCCAGACATCAGATGAAACACTAATTCACTTTTTTTTTTTTTAAGATTTTGTTTATTTATTTCAGAGAGAGAGAGAGTGAGAGAGCAAGCATAAGCATGAGCGGGGCGGTGGGGAAGGGCAGAGGCATTAGCAGACTCCCAGCTGAGCAGGGAACCTGATGCGGGGCTCAATCCCAGGACCCTGGGATCATGAGCTGAGCCAAAGGCAGATGCTTAACCCACTGAGCCACCCATGCACCCCAACACTAATTCACTTTTAAACCCAAAGCAATTTACTTCCTTAGATCAATTATATTGTCCTAAATCACATCCAATTTTTAAAATATAATTTCTTATCCAGACATATTCATACGCTAATACAGGAAATAAAAATTAGAAGACCTGGAACTTCGGGAAGTTTCTTGAAATTTGCTTTAAATTCCAAAAATCACTATAAGGAAGTCTCATAATGTTTTACTGTTTGTGAGCTATATATTTCATTCCCATCTTATACAACAAATGACTATTTCTGTGCCCTTAGAAGTAAAAAGAGCTGAAGTTTTAAATCATTACAATGTTTTTCTAAGTCAGTATAGAAATGAATATGATTTCAAAAAAATGGTCAATATAGTAAAACATGTACATGTTTACCTCATTTTGAGACAAATTTTTTTTTGTAGTTTCAAGTTTTTATTAAATTCCAGTTAGTTAGCATACAGTGTCAAATTAGTTTCAGGAGTAGAATTTAGTGATTCGAATTCTTTTAAAGATTTAAGTATTTGCATGGGACAATTTTTATTCCAACTTCCAAAAGATTCAGTCAGTTATATATATGACTCTATTTCTATTTCAGGTGATATCCAGATGCCTAAAACTTCAGGTCTCTCAGTGAATAAATAAAAGTTTCTATTAGCTCTAGACTAAAGCCTGTACTTAAAGCCTTCAGTTTTTACTTACCAATATATCACTAATGGACAACTACTCTTGTGTATGTAGGTTTTAATTATGGGAAAAGTAGTTAGAACTCTTCATCTTACAGAAATTTAATTTAAAAGTAAAAAGGTAATTCCACTTTACCATCTACATTGCCCACTTGATAAATTGAAGGCAGAATAAACGAATGAAAGGTTATAACTTGAGCCATAACTTAGAGGTTATATGTGCATTGAAGATCTTATTGTAAAACACTCTTGTAAATATCTGGAACAACTTTTTATAGTCCTTAAACCACTGATGATCAATGCACAAATTGAAGGAGATATCCTAATGGAAAGAGTCTTAGCTATAAAGTAACTTTTAATACTTAAAAATTATGTATAAAATCATTAATTGGCTTATTTTAGCTAATTGTCTTCTTACAGACTGGTTGAAAGAATAAAATATACATTTGGGGGAAAAATTCAGAGTTCCTTCTGAAGTGAAAGTTAGGTTCCTAAATGCCTTGCAGCTATTCCTCCCTCCCCCCCCCCACCGAGAGAGTATAACAAGGTAATAAAAATCAATTGAAAAATATGATGAAAATATGATTTACCTTGAACATAGAGATCTTAGAAATATATTGGAAATTTTGAATTTGGACAAAAGAAGACGCAAGATCAAATTAGAGCCTAAACATGTCACTATAGAAAAGAAAAATGTATCCAAATGCAACCAGAATTTAAAAGAATTCAATTCAACAATTAATCTTAAGCTCATGCTAAATAAACACAATGCTATTGCAGCCAGTTTTGAGAAAGGGTGTGGAGGGAGAATTACAAAACGATACGTATCCAGGTTTTTCAGATCTTTCAAGGCTAATTCCTCCTTTTTGTTTAGGTATCAAAGAAGTTAAAGACTGTTAGTATGGGGTGGGTGGGGGTTTTGAGGGGGTAGTTTGATAGAACTTAGAAGCTGGATGAGACAGAACTGGGCATGAAAGTAGTCATTCTGGAGAGTGGGAAAGGAAGAGTCTAAGGAATGGTAGCTCTGCATTCCCTCTTGACATTTGTGTTCATGATTTGAGTGAGTGACCAGTCAGTGCAGCTATGTGTTTCCCCTTTAGCCACAGTCGGCTCAGTGGTAGAGTAGAGGAGGCCAAAGGCTCTATTTGACAAGGCTGGGGTTTTGCTGGGTAATAGAAAAACAGAAAAAAAGGAAAAAAAGACTAGGAGAGTTAATGAGTATTCATCAAAGAGTATTTAGATTGATGAACCATGGAATCAAGCTGAGTCTTAGAACAGTGTTTAGATAAAAGGATTAACGTTCTCAATAAAGTCCAACAATTAATGCAGTAAAGATGCTGGAGTAGCTGAGATGGAAGGACAGGAGGTATCAGCCTGAGAGTAAGATGCTTAGAAGTGAGATTTTGGGGGTGATGTGGTTATAGTTGAGGACAAGGTCAAAGTGATGATCATGGCGGTGAGTAGCTGAAGAGATGAGATCATCAAAGAGGTGGGAAGCCAGGGTACTAGTTGAAGGGGTCATCCCCAGGCATAATGAAAGAGGCAAGGAGGGCCCAGTAGAAGAATGTAGTCAGTCAGATGTGGAAGTCCGCAATGAATGGAAGAAAGTGGACAATGAGGAAGGCTGGGGGGTTGCATAGTCTGACAGCATAAAATTCAAAGCTTAAACCCCATTTCTTAAAAAAAAAACCCACTTCTCTAACCACTAATGCTCACATTCTGCCACGTTAGTCTATTTTATTTTTCTTATAGTAGGTCATACTACCCACAGTTTATTTTTATGTATGTTCGTCTAAATCCCCCGCCAAAATGTAAACCTCCTGAGAGCAGGGACCTTGTCATCTGGGTCACTACTTTCCCCTGGGGGCTTAGAATAGCAACCGACACATTTTAGGTATTGATGAAGGAATAAACAAATGAAATTCTTTATTAGGCCTCTGCCATAGGCCATGAACTATGCTAATTATTAATGAAAAGACAAAGATTTACAATATCTTATTACCTTTCTTTATGAAACTTTCACTGTTTAGTGGAGTCTAATTCTTAAAAAGGACAAAAATACTTGGAAATATGTGACAAGTGCCCGAAGTGTGATGCAAAGTGTTATAAGGATTCAAAGGTCCAAGAGAAAGCCCCTAACTGGGCTCAAACATCACTTCTTCAATGATGTCTTCCCCACTCACCCACCAGATGAGGCCAGGTACCCTGTTATATCTTTCATGGCACCTTTAGCTCATATCACAAAGACAGTTAAATAATTATATAATTGACTTTTTTTTTTTTAAGATTTTTTTTTTTTTTTAATTTATTTGAGAGAGAGAGAATGAGAGACAGAGAGCACGAGAGGGAAGAGGGCAGAGGGAGAAGCAGACCCCCTGCTGAGCAGGGAGCCCGATGTGGGACTCGATCCCGGGACTCCAGGATCATGACCTGAGCCGAAGGCAGTCGCTTAACCAACTGAGCCACCCAGGCGCCCTATATAATTGACTTTTAAATGTATATTTCCCCTACCGCTCCATGAGGACAGGAAGCCTTTCCCTTTTTCTAACTATAACTCCAGCGCCCACTCGCAGATAACTAGTCAGTGACCTTCCTGTAGGACAAATGGCTTAATGACAGAGCAACATGTGAGAAGTCTCATCTAAATGATAGAGATTTCCTTTAGATGTGTTGATAAAACCAGCATGAAATTTGGGATCTCATGTTACACTACACTTTCTCAGCCAACAAATCTATCATGGTTTAAAATCAACTCGTTCAGTATCCTAGGAAAAGTGGTGGGGTAAAGCAGCATTCCTGTTTTATCTACCTGGGCCTTATTTATATAGTTATTTTGTTTGTTTTACTGATTCCATTTCTGGCCCAAAATATCTCATTCTTAGAATTCATTTATTCATGATTCCTTTTGTAATGATCTCAGTGTGTAACTTGTTTTCTGGTTTATTTTTCCTTTGCCTTACTGAAAAAGCCAAGTAACTATAAATCCTGTAAACAATGGCTGTTACCTCAGCTACCAGGCAGTGAGGCGAAGGCAGATGACATAGTGGATCATATTAACAAGGTGGCCAGAATCCATTAACTCTCCAGTAAAGTTTCCAGCACAATGTAGACAGTGGATACATCTGCTATAGGGGTTAGTCCTCTCAATGTTATTGCTTGTGTAACAGAATGATTTCTGTGATCCTCACATTCTACTTTCTAATGACCCTTATTATGCTTTTTTGACACAGCTTGATGGGCTTTTGTGGTTTTGTCCAGACATTCTTGAAATCAAACACAATTTTGTTTGTTTATGTTATATTCCTTTTAGTGAAACATACTTGCAAAGCTAAAAATATTCCTTTCATTCTCATAGATGGTTGGCGGGAATATAATTTGGGTCCATCCTCTGTGGAGGGCTTGGCAGTGCCTACCAAACTTAAAAACAGTCATACAATTTGACTTTGCAATTTCCTTCTAAAAAATTGTCCTACAGAAATGCTTTTCACATGTCTACAAAAATGTACATATGAGGCTGTTCACTGGAACCATTTGAAAGAGCAAAAAATTAAAGATAATCTAGATACTTATTTATATGAGAAGAGTTAAATAAATTATGATACATTTCCACTTACATAGAAAATACTGTGCAGTTCTCCAGAATGAGATATAACTCACTGTATTGGCTGGAATACCTCCAACTTGTAAGTAAGCAGAAATAGCAAGTCACAGGATAATGTGTACAATATCATCCCATTTGCACAGCATGTGAGTGTGTATGTTCCTCTGTATATTAATACATTGAAAGAAGCCTGTAACTTTATATTTAATAGTTATTGCCTCTAATGTAGGGTTTTCCAACCTTGAGTCCAATAATTCTTTGCTAGTGGGCTTTTCCTATGCCCTGTAGCATGGTTAGCAGCATCCTTGGCCTTCAGCCACTAGGTACCAGTAGCACCCCCACCTTCCTAGTTATAACTCCCAGAAATGCTGCCAGACACTGCCATATATTCCGTGGGGGGGAAATTACCTCTGATTCAAAACCACCGCTTTAGTGAGTGAGGTAGAAGCAACAGATTTGAAGGGAGACTAGAGAGAGTTAGCCACATGTCATACATACATGATTTTTTTAAAAAGAGTGTTTCTTCCACTGCTAATTTCTTTAGAACGAATTATCATTCTCATAGGCTCTGCACAGAGTAGTATTATCTATGTACCCATCTAACAAATTTATCCCACATTTTGCTAAGATACTTAAAATAATTATATAGAATTTACCAAACAACTAATATGATAAGAAGCTCTACACTTTAACTTGTCCTGCATGTGTCTTAAGGCAACTTCCTTTCTTATAAAATAGGGATAATAAAAATTATTTCACAGAGTTTTTATGTCAAGTACAACAATAGTTGTATGGCTGTGGCTGATTTTTTTCCATTTTGTGCTACAACATATTAGCACCTAAACTATTAGGATAGAAGGGTTATTTTTTGAAGGGGGTTGGAACAGCAACTCCCTTGGAGAGCAAGGATGTTGCTCGATTTCTATATTCCCAGCACAGTGCCTTGCACAAAGTACCTAGAACAGTGCCCTACACAAAGTAGGTGTTCAGCACACACGTGTGAAATGACTAAAAGCGTAACCACGTCACATGCAATACACATTAACAACTATCCCTAATCTAAAACACTAGTTGTTGAATGATGTACCGACTTGAACGTTTTAAATATAAAGTTATGGGTGCCAGGGTGGCTCAGTTGGTCAAGCGTCTGCCTTTCGCTCAGGTCATGATCCCAGGGTCCTGGGATCGAGCCCCACATCGGGCTCCCTGCTCAGCGGGGAGCCTGCTTCTCCCTCTGCCTGCCACTCCCCTCTCCTTGTGCTCTCTCTCTATCAAATAAATAAATAAAATCTTTAAAAATAAATAAATAAATGAATAAATAAATAAATATAAAGTTACTTACATAGTTAGCCCAATTAGAATGACATGAGATTAAAATAAGCATGATTTCATATTACTGATAAACAATAGCAGTTTAAAAATAAAAAGTTTAATAATCATTTAAATCCATTAAATGCATACAACATAAGAAAATTATCACATACATTATTTAAATATGTTTTCATAGTTTGGTGAAGGGAATGATTTGAGATGACACCTCTTTTCATGACTGGTGATGCTGGGTGGGTACGATTCATGGAATCAGAGTCAAAAGAACTTCAAAGGTCATATCATCTAACCCTACATTTCCAATATGGATCAGATTTTATTTTTAAATAATTCTAATGTAGCAAAAGAGCTATAAGTTGATTCAATAACTAGATTTTCAAAAATCCATCAAGTAACTGGAAGGAATCTTGATGGGTAAAATCTTGAAGGGTAAAAAGTCCTGCCTGGATCTAGCTTCCCTTAGCTTGTATGTACCACATAATGAGCCCCCTTGATGGCCTGCTGCTAAATTAGTAAAATACTCTGGATCTAAAATGACAAACAAGTTTTATGATTATTATATCATAACAACCATAAATTTTATGATATGTTTATGATTGCTAGGAGAGTTAGTTTAAATTTTGAATCCATGTGCTTGATGGCTTGACATAGATGGAGTGGAAGGTAACATAGCTGAGCACATCTGGTGGTGACCGATAAGCACCATGGCTGAGTTAGTCTCACAGAGCCTTGTCCCCCCTCTCTGAGGTGGATTGAGGCCTCAGGAAAATGCTGCCAAGTCAAACCCCACTGCTGAGGCTGTGGGAATCTGCTGACGCAAGTGTCTCACTCCTGGCCCTATACCCTAGCGGCCCCTACCACTGCCCAGGTAAGTTCCTAGCCTCCTTCAGGGACATCTTGGAGGGTACCCTGCTTCAGCAATCTTCCATTCTGGACAATTGGACATAAGAGGTGACAATGAAAGTGACCAGTGGGTTAGATCTGAAATTACAAATATGTGTTTCCTGGCATTAGGCATAACTGAAAGAAAAAGAATCTGAGCGTAAGGGACAGTCATCATTTATAAGCTTGATTGATTTCTTTTATGTGGAGCTATGTATATCTCATAAACTTTTCCACTTTAACCATTTTTAAGTATACAATTCAGTGGCATTGTGTCCACAGTGTATGCAACTATCACTACTATTTCCAGAATGTTCCATCACTCCAAACAGAAACTCTGTACCATTATGAATTAACTTCCCATTTACCCTCCCTTCACTCCCTGGTAGCACCTGGTCAACTTTCTGTTTCTATGCTTTTGTTCAGTTAATTTCAATAGTACAATTTAACATTTATTTAGCACTTAGTATATGCCACACATTGTGCTAAGTGCTTTACATGAATTAGCTTATTTAATAATCATACCACTGTAAGGGGTACTATTATTAAGTCTTTTTCATAGAAGAGGAAGAGATTAAGAAAGACAGAATCTTTTTTTTTTTTTAAAGATTTTATTTATTTATTTGACAGAGAGAGACACAGCGAGAGAGGGAACACAAGCAGGGGGAGTGGGAGAGGGAGAAGCGGGCTCCCCGCGGAGCAGGGAGCCCAACGCAGGGCTCGATCCCAGGACCCTGGGACCATGACCTGAGCCGAAGGCAGACGCTTAACGACTGAGCCACCCAGGCGCCCCGAAAGACAGAATCTTAATGGATAAATAGATGAAAAAGATGTGCTATATATATATATATACATATATATATAATGGAGTATTATATATACATATATGTGTGTATATATATATATACACACACACATATAATGGAATATTATTTAGTCATAAAAAATGAGGAAATCCTACCACTTGCAACACCATGAATGGACCCTAAAGGCATTATTCTAAGTGAAACCAAGTCAGACATAGAAAGACAAATGGGTAGGTATGATCTCACTTATATGCTGAATCTAAAACAAAAACAAGCTCATAGAAAAAGAGATTAGACTTGTGGTTCCTAGAGGTGGTGTGTGGGAAGAGAGGAAATTGAGGAAGGTGGTCAAAAGGTGCAAATTTCCAGTTATAAGATAAATAAGTAGTAGGGATATAATGTACCATATGATTATAGCCAACTCCCCTGTACGATATATAGGAAAGCTGTTAAGAGAGTAAATCCTAAGAGATCTCATCACAAGGCAAAATCTTTGTTTTCCCTTTCTTTTTTTCTTTTTATTGTTATCTATGTGAGAAGATGTATGTTAGCTAAGCATACTATGGTAATCATTTCAAAATGTATGTAAATCAAACCATCAGGTGGTATATCGTAAACTTACGCAATGATATAAGCCAATTATTTCTCAATAAAACTGGGAGAAGAAAAGAAAATGGAGCCACTCACTCTAGTCCCACACCCCTATAAGCGCTAAAACTAGGAGAATGAACTCCAGTATCCTGATTCCAAAGCTCACACCTTAGACCATGTTCATCTGCCTACATTTAAAAAACTCTTTAGGGTTAACCTTCCATTACAGTATGTGCTCATTCCTCTCAGTTCAGTGAGAAAAGCACTGCTAGACGCCATGATATGCCTTTTATGGCATTTAAATTCAAAGACAAGGATAAAAAGTTTGCTCTAGGCAATCTTTCCAAGTCCAAAGAAGCACTAGTTTTAAGCAATGCAGACTAAAAGTACATCCTTTAAGGCTACTCTTAAGTACTCTTCTTGATTTTGTCACAACAAAAGCACACCAAAATTCCTTCACCAGAATGCCTGTTTAAGTTCTCCTCACAGAAAATTTGCACAGATCCATTCTTATGCTAGAAATTGCCAACCTGCTCCCATCCACTACACACCATACTTGTTCCTACTGAATCTCAATCATTCAAATAATCGGTGCTCAGTTTCAATCTCACTATACCCATTCCATCTGAGAAAATTTCCCTGCCTCCTCCTCTTCACACTCCCCTCCTTGAGACATATTAATGCCCATACAACTCATAACCAATAATTTTAAGTATACTCACCCTAGTCCAATCTTTTAGTCAGTACCCATTTATTCTTTTTTATATGTGTCCATAGGCAAATTTCTCAGAATCAGGTGAGAGCTGTCATTAGTTAGTCATTAACTAGGCTTATAGTTGCTTTCCCTATCAACTAAGAACACCTGCTTCCTTCCAGCAGATGCCTCCTCGTTGTAGCCAATGGCACCCATTAGGAAGGAGGACACGCTGCATTTTCAAGTTCCTGTGAAGGATGCAACACAAGTATACATTTCCATAATGCAGCCCAGGTTCATCACTTAAGAGATAAAGGCCATACATTTAATAACCTGCTTAAGATATCAAATGATTTCCCTTTCAGCAGAATTTTTTAAGTATCTTTTTTTTTTAAAAGATTTTATTTATTTATTTGACAGAGAGAGAGAGCGTGAGAGAGGGAACACAAGCAGGGGGAGTGGGAGAGGGAGAAGCAGGCTTCCTGCGGAGCAGGGAGCCTGATGCGGGACTCGATCCCAGGACCCTGGGATCAGGACCTGAGCCGAAGGCAGATGCTTAACGACTGAGCCACCCAGGCGCCCCTTAAGTATCTTATTTAGGAATTTCATAATGGTTATCTCCCTTATCCAAATTGATTTTTAGCCATTCCATAAGTTACTGGATTGATTTCCATGAAGCGCTGCACTAAGCTGCAAAAGAGTTTAAGATAACGTTCTTGTGTTTTAAGATTAATAACAATACAAAGTAATTTGAGAGAAGTAGAATAAATCTGGCACAAGCATGGTTGTTTAGAGGAAGGGATGAATACTTGTGGTTGGACAAAACAAGGAGAGTCTCACAGAAGAGTGATATCTGGATGGTAAAATGGAGAAGGGGTCACAAGTACACATCTGGGCTTAGACGTAACTGTCTAAATTGAGAGCCTGCCATATGCCTACTATGTGACCTTGAACATGTTATTTAACCTCATTAAGCATTGGTTTTTGATTGGAAATAATTACAACCGCCTCAGTGTAGTTTTTATGATTAAAATGAGTTAATAAATGTAAAGCAATTAGCACCACATTTAGCATATGGTAAGTTTTCAGTAATGACCAGCTGATGTGTCAGGAAATTTTAAAAGGCAATTCAAAATAATAAGTGAAGTCATTTTTACATAGTAAGAGACTAGCATGTGTTATAATAGAGGAAAAAGTCTTGGTTTAGGAAAATATCTGGATGACCTCTTCAGGTATGAGAGCTGATACTTCCTCTCCCTCCTCCCAGAGCATGAGGGGGAGGAGGGAAAAGTGGGAAGGGGACGTGTGGGAGGAGAGAGAAAGAGAGAGGAATTTAAAGGTTTCAAACTGAGAACTACAAAGAGAGAATAAGAGTCTCAGGAAAAAAAGAGTCTAGAGAGACTGGAAGTGTGCCAGGGCTTTAATGTGGGAGATGTCTTGCCTGGTAAGAATTAACTCTGTGCAGGAGTGGATCTGTGGGACCAGAAGCCGATATAATTTTGAGGACCCCTTCAGGAGAAAGGGATTACCAAAATATATAACTATTGCAGATTTTACAAAACTATGGGGCCAGGTGGGGACATTCTTAGGTCTCCTCCCAATGTTTTTGAAGAAGCGTGGTCAGATGGGTAGAGCAGAAGCTTAAGCTTCATTAGCTTATAGAAAATCTGCCTCTGACTCTGTAGCAAGAAATAGCCAAAGCATTAAAAAAAAAAAAAAAATGGAACCTCTATTTCACTTTAGTTTTTTTCTCTTCCTTGTCCTTCTTTAGCCCTCCTCCATTATCCTCAAAACTTGGGTAAAACTTCTGCTATACACTATTTGTACTGGTGTGACTTTGAGGGAAAGGAAGGAAGTGAAAGGGGATGGTGGTCTGTCATGCCTCGGTGATTCCAACATGGAGAAAGGAAAGCATTCGGGATGCAGGTAAGACAAGGAGGCTGTAGTGTAAAATGTCCAAATGGAAATAAACAGCAGATCCTTGGGATGTAGAAGCTAGGCCGTGTAGGTGTCTAGGCAGGCTGACTCTTTTTGAAGATTTGGGGGTGGCTGAGCTCCACTTAGGAGATAGTATTGGGAAAGAAAAGAGATGATCAAGTGTGTAATTTAATCTCCACATTCAGGAGATGAGAAGAAGATGAAAAAATACAAACAAAGGCACTCAGGCAGAAAAGTAACAGCAATTAAAGCTCTCCTATATAGGACCCGCCATATTGGGGATAGCATGCAGTGTTTTATCGTGCGGTGTTTTATAGATGGTCTTTGGATTTACACTGCCCTGTGCTTAACTCCAACCTCTTCAATTTGATATCTATGTCACATGGGCAATTCACTTACTTCTCTATCTTTTCCTTCAAAAATGTGAGTTAAAACACCTAGTACATGAGGTTGTTGCAATACTGTAGTTTGGAGAAAATGACATGTCAAAGAAACCAAAGAAAAAGAGTGTTGCTGGAAAGAATTTAGTTAATAATATCAAATGCTGCATAAAATTCAAGAAATTTGAATACTTTGGAAATAGTGATTAAGAAGTTATATGTCATTTGCAAGAGAGCCATTCCAGTAGAGGGGTAAGGTCTAGAGGAATATGAACACTCCTATCCCAAGGAAGGTGGGGGTCCCGACCCTAGGTCCTGCAGCAGAGTGAGGAGGGGTGCACTTGTATTGACCATTGAGGGTGAAGGGGCCACCATCTCCCCCTGTTCTGCTAGGGAGGAGGTAGCCATTATTTGTCCCAGCCTGGGGCCTCCCATCAGCTTTCCTATTTGCAGTTACTTGAATAAAAATATACCCTTTTCTGGAAAAAAAAATAAAGTGAATGAGTACAGGTATAGTACAAATGTGCAACAAATATCTCCCTTTGATAGGCATACCTTGGAGATAATGCAGGCTTGGTTCCAGACTACTGTGATAAAGTGAATATCATAATAAAGCAAGTCAAATGAACTTTTTGGTTTTCCAGTGTGTATAAAAGTTTCTTTACACTATACTGTAGTCTATTAAGTGTGCAATAGCATTATGTCTAAAAAAACAATGTACATAACTTAATTAAAATTTTTATTGCTAAAAAATGCTAATCATCTGAACTTTCAGCAAGTCATAATGTTTTTGCTGGTGAAGGGTCTTTCCTTGATGTTGATGCTGCTGAACAATCAGGATGGCAGTTGCTGAAGGTTGGGGTGGTTGTGGCAATTCCTTAAAACAAGACAACAATGAAGTGTTCACACTGGTTGACTCTTTCATGAATGACTTCTCTGTAACACGTGATGTGGTTTGATGGCATTTTATCCACAGTAGAACTTCTTTCAAAACTATAGTTAATCCTCTCAAAACCTGCCACTGCTTTACCAACTAAGTTTAAGTACTATTCTAAATCCTTTGTAGTCATTTCAACAGTCTTCACAGCATCTTCACATTCCATCTCAAGAAACCACTTTCTCCCCTCATCCGTAAGAAGCAACTCCTCACCTGCTCAAGTTTTATCATAAGATGGCAGCAATTCAGTCATATCTTCAGGCTCCACTTCTAATTCTCTTGTTATTTCTACCACATCTGCAGTTCCTTCCTCCACTGAAGTCTTGCACCCCTCAAAGTCATCCATGAGGGCTGGAATCTACTTCTCCCAAACTCATTCATGTAGATATTTTGGCCTCTTCCCATGAATTACAAATGTTCTTAATGGCATCTAGAATGATGAATCCTTTCCAGAAGGCTTTGAATATACTTGGCTCAGATACATTGCAGGAATCACTATCTATGGTAGCTAGAGCCTCACAAAATGTATTTCTTAAATAATAAGACCTGAAAGTCAAAATTACTCCTTGATCCATGGGCTGGAGAATGGGTGTTGTATTAGCATGCATGAAAACCACATTAATCTCATTGTACATCTCCATCAGAGCTCTTGCATGGCCGGGTGCATTATCAAGGAGCAGTAATATTTTGAGGGGAACCTTTTTTTCTGAGCAGCATGTCTTAACAGTGGGCTTAAAATATTCAGTAAACCATGTTATAAACAGATATGCTGTTATCCAGCCTTTGTTGTTCCATTTATAGAGCACAGGCAGAGTAGATTTAGCATAATTCTTATGGGCTCTAGGATTTTTAGAATGGTAAATGAGCATTGGCTTCACCTTAAAGTGAACAACTGCATCAGCCACTAATAAGAGTCAGTCTGATCTTTGAAGCTTTGAAGCCAGGCATTGACTTCTCCTTTCTAGCTATGAAATCTTAGATGGCATCTTCTTCCAATAGAAAAGGCTGTTTCTTCAAGGTTAAAAATCTGTTTAGTGTAGCCACCTTCATGAAATATTTTAACTAGCTCTTCTGGATAACTTGTTGCAGTTTCTCTATCTGCACTTGCTGCTTCACCTGACACTTTTATGTTTATGTTATGATCTATCCAGACCACCAAAACGTTCTCCAAAATTGTTTCGCTTTTTTATCATTCATGTGTTCACTCGAGTAGTACTTCTAATTTCCTTCAAGAGCTTTTCCTTTGCATTCACAGCTTGACTCTTTGGCATAAGGGGCTTAGCTTTCAACCTATCTTGGTTTCTGACATGACTTCCTCACTAAACTTCATCATTTCTAGCTTTTGATTTAAAGTGAGAGAGGTGTGGGGCGCCTGGCTGGCTCAGTTTGTTAAGCTTCTGCCTTCGGCTCAGGTCATGATCTCAGGGTCCTGGGTTCGAGCCCCGCATTAGCGGGCTCCCTGCTCAGTGGGAGTCTGCTTCTCTCTCTCCTTCTGTCCCTCCCCCATGCTCCTTCTCTCTCTCTCTCTCTCTCAAATAAATAAATAAAATCTTTAAAATAAATAAAGTGAGATAGGTGTGACTCTTTCACTTGAACACTAAAGAGGCCACTGTAGGGTTATGAATTAGCCTAATTTCAATATTGTTAGATCTCAGGGAATGGGGAGGCCCAAGGAGAGAGAGAGAGATTGGGGACTGATTAGGTCCGTGGAGCAGCCAGAACACACACATTTATCATTCACTGTTCTATATGAGGGAGGTTCATGGTGGTCCAAAACAATTAAAATAGTAACATCAAAGATCACTGATCACAGATCACCCTAACAAATATAGTAATTATGATAAAATTTGAAATATCCTGAGAATCACCAAAATGTGACACAGAGCCACAAAGGGATGAAATGCTGTTGGAACAATGGTGCGGATTGACTTGCTTGACATAGAGTAGCCACAAACCTTCAATTTATAAAAAACACAGTATCTGTGAAGTGCAATAAAGCAAAGCACAATAAAATGAGGTATTCCTGTATTTACCTTTCAAGAACGTAAACTTGAAAATAAATATCTGATCTCAGATAATATATTATAATTAGTTATTAATAATTCCAACAAAATATAACTATTCCTCCATTTTGCTCCTACTAAAATTAGCTGATTGATTCTAATCTTATTGATTTTAGACACTAAATCTTGCCTTTCATGCAGTGTAGGGTGCAAAATTATCTGTGTAACAGACTCAGCACCCTTTGGTTTATAATTAAGTTTTATGATTTATGGAATGAACCTCCTTCCCATCATTCACTGAATAATGGCTATGCATCCTATAATATGAAACTTACTCTTGATTCTTGCTTCTTCAGGACTGTTTATAGGCATCTGTGTTTGTTTGTTTTTTTAAAGATTTTATTTATTTATTTGACAGAGAGAGAGCACAAGTAGGCAGAGAGGCAGGCAGAGGGAGAGGGAGAAGCAGGCTCTCCGATGAGCAGGGAGCCAGACGTGGAGCTTGATCCCAGGACCCCAGGATCATGACCTGAGCCGAAGGCAGCTGCTTAACCAACTGAGCCACCCAGGCGCCCCAGGCCTCTGTGTTTTAATTAATTTTTTTGGTTATAAATGGTCAAAACCAGGAAGATTATAATGAATAATAAATTGTAATGTTTACAGAATCCATTATATTGATTGATTTTCGAGCAAAAAAAACCCACAGACAATTGTGGTCAACTACTTTTATTTTCCTTGAATTAAACATCGTTAAAGAGAATGATAAGAAGTTGTAAAAATATACTCAACTTTATATAAAAAGGAAAAAGCTAAGGTTAATTTTAGGACTGGAGTTGGGCCTTTCAAATTTTGAAGAAAAAAAAAACATGTTTGAGTGAGTGATTTATATTTTAAAGGCTGCTCAAAGCAAGTGAAAACACACTTCATCTAAGGACAAGAAAGAGTTCCACAACTTAAAAGACTAAGAATATCAGAGAATTCCTTTAACTTGTTTTGTTAAGGCTTTCTATTAAACAAGAGGTCCAAGTTCATTCTTGTTCAGCCTTATAATTGTCCTCAGACATAAATATTGAAAAAATCGGCAATGAAAACCCTAACACTTGAGAGTGTACTTTTCACACATTTAATCAGCTGTTTGCTGGCCTCCTCGGTCCCAGCAGTAGGAGTTTATCATGAAGCCTTCCCCTGTAAATTATAGCTGCTGGGCTTACAGCTCCAGCATTCATTCTTTTGAAGAGCAATTTCTTTTGGGGTTACTCTCCCAGATAAGATTAGTAGTTAGCAATCACTTAAAAGGTATTACTATTATTTTTGAACCCACCTGTTCTTTCCTTGTTATTTAGATAAAATACTCCCCTGGGCATCAGACAAGAGATATAAACTCCCAAGAGAAAAGAACTGCATTTTACTTTCTGCATCTTCATACACATGTCACGTTGTGCTGTGCGTGCACAGGAGCTTAATAAACGTTTAATTTAGATAATTTGGCACCTTTATTCCATAAAGTTTGCTGCCATTGCAAAGGCATTTAATCATCTTTATGATGCAGTGGAGGCCAAATATCAGCGCAGATAGAGTACAGATTAATTCATCAGCCCCGGGCATGATTCCTTTTCCCCACTTCACTGGCTATATAGCCTAGAGCAAATCATTTAATCTTTGTGAATCTCAGTTTCCTCAGCAGGTAATAATAACTACTTTAGAGGGTTATTGTAGGGATTAGGATTAAGGTTGTAATAATAGCTAATATTTACCGAACCACTGTTGTTGACTCATGTAATCGCCTCAACAATGCAATAAAATAGGTATTCTTATTATCATTGCATTTTAAGACAAATAAAAACTTAAGACACATAAAAATTAAGTAATTTGTCCCAGTCCACAAAGGTAGTCAGTGGTAGAGCCTGGAAATATACCCAGAGTCATCTTCCCAGCCCACACTCAAATTCTTAAGCATCAAGCTACACTGCTAAAGGAAATGCCCATAGACACACAGTTTAAAGTAGCCTCTCTTATGAAAAATTGAAACAGGAGTCCTAGATTATCTCCATAAACTAGGCCATCTAGATCCAGTGGGGAAGTCATATGGGCCCTAAGTGTTCCTAACATTTGGTCATCCAGATTCTATTTGCACATGCAGGCTGGTGTATCCCATTTTCATATCAAAGAACATTATTTCTTATTTGAAACTCCTGATAAATTTACTAGTTTTGCACACTAGAGCTACACATAATAATCTAATTCAAAATCCCTACACTAGTTTAGCCCTTCCTGTATTTAAGGGTAGTTTCATGCCACCTCTTAGTTTTCTTTATTTATTTCAGTTCTTGGTTAAACACCTCAGGTTTGTTCAACTCTCCTCTTATATCCACTAGAGCTTCCATCTCCCAGCTAACTTTTCCCTGATCACACTCCCATTTGCCAATAACCTCTTAAAATCTCTTGGCCAAAGTGAACACAAGAGTCCATTGTGGAATAAGTATATAGAATTCAGGGAGACTATTATTACCTAAATTGTTTGGCATACTCTGTACTAGCAAAGGCTAAGTATGCATTTTCTTTTAGAGCTGGCACATTATACTTTGGGTTCATACTTAACTTGGAATCAGCCGTCAAGAAAAGCATGAAACTATTAAAGTTCTCTATCTTGTGTAATTTATTTTTAAAGATTTTATTTGTTTATTTGACAGAGAGAGACACAAAGAGAGAGGGAACACAAGCAGGGGGAGTGGGAGAGGGAGAAGCGGGCTTGCCGCAGAGCAGGGAGCCCAATGTGGGGCTCGATCCCAGGACCCTGGGACCATGACCTGAGCCGAAGGCAGATGCTTAACGACTGAGCCACCCAGACGCCCCGATTGTGTAATTGTTTTTTTTAACCCAAAGGCAAGAATGCACTTATATTTTATTAATATTCATTGCCTGCCTGCTAGATGCAAAACGTGATGCCAAGTCCTATGAGAAACACAAAATTGTTGGCTTCACCTCTACTTTCAAGGAACCCATGCTCCAGTGGGAGGAAATGGGGAAAAAGGGGGTGGGGGGGAATGAAACTAAAGAAAAGAAGAAAAATAAGGTTATGGCCAAGGACACAATGAACATTGGCCCACGATGCAAGAGATCAGAATTAAGAATCTAAAAATAAATTACCGGTAGAAACAGTGTGGCCTTACTTGAGCTGAAAGCAGGACAACTACAGGAGGTAATTTCACATGTCTGTTACATGTCACAGTGTTAATTCAATCCCATTGCTCTTGGAATCTGAATTACTTTGAATCTTTGTTCTGTCTTTTGTCCTATTAACTACCCTCCCCAATTCATGTCATTTGTAAATCAGATTCATCTTCTTTGACTTGACTCTATATCCAGGTTTGATATTTAACTCTATCCTCGTACACCACATTTTCCTTTAAATCTAAAAAAAAATTACCTAGAATATATTTTATTCCCTCAAAAAAAGGTGAGTTTTTTTTTTTAAAGCTTTATTTATTTATTTTAGAGAGAGAGAGAGAGCATGAGTGGGAGGGGCAGAGTGGGGGCGAGAGAGAATCCCAAGCAGACTCCGTGTTGAGCATGGAGCCTGACTCGGGCTCGAACTCATGAACGTGAGATCACAACCTGAGCAGAAACCAAGAGTCGGATGCTCAACACACTGCACCACCCAGGCACAGGCGCCCCAAAAAACAGTTACCAATCAGCAGATAAAGCTGATTGTTTCATATATATGTGTGTGTGTGTGTGTGTGTGTGTGTATAAAACTGATTGCTATGGGTTTATTGTACCTATATCTCAGTGGTTTCTTCCAGAAAGTTTACATGAAGAATGAAATGGAAACTAACCATTGATGAAGACCCTTTAGGAAAAAGTACAGACTCTTCTCAGGAACATCAGAAATTTAGTGAAGAGAAAGAAGCAGCCACATCCCCAGCTCCATTCCTAGCATATTCCATAAAGTTGATCCTATTACCGTTGTTTCTTCCCACGTTCCACCCCATTTTCCTTCTGCCACCATGAGTGTCCCCTCACTGTCTGCAGATTTATGAGTGACCAGGATTTCTCTCTCCTGAGAGCATCAACAAAATACTTATGTAACTTCCTTTCCAATCCCAGCAATATTGAGAACTGCATAACCTGAAAACCCTTCTACAAACACATGGCTTAAAAGTGTATTATAGGAAATTCATAACTGAGCTCATTTACAAAATGGAAATTCCTATCCAGCCCATGAGGAAGCTGAACACCAGATCTGGGCTTTATGGCTCACATGGCGACAGCACAGAGGAGATGTTCCTATGTAAGGTCCAAGACTTCAGCACTGAACAGGATCCTTGAAGGGCTCCCCAGCAGTTTAAGTGCAGGATAGAAACATACACACAAATAAAGCCCCCGCTGGCACAAGAGATTAGGAGGAGACACTCTATTTTTGTCAATACTTGGGTGGGGAGAAAAAAAAAAATGTTTCTCTTACAGAGTTATGAGATTCAAATTTATGTCACTAGTGTGGCATGCCAGCTGGTAAAGAGATTAACACAAACATCAACCGTAATATTCCTGCCATACCTGCAGAAGTAAGAGCAAAATGGGCGCCTGGGTGGCTCAGTCGGTTGAGCGACTGCCTTCGGCTCAGGTCATGATCCTGGAGTCCCGGGATCGAGTCCCGCATCGGGCTCCCTGCTCGGCGGGGAGTCTGCTTCTCCCTCTGCCCCTCCCCCCTCTCATGTGCTCTCTCTCACTCTCTCAAATAAATGAATAAATAGGGCGCCTGGGTGGCTCAGTCGGTTAAGCGACTGCCTTCGGCTCAGGTCATGATCCTGGAGTCCCGGGATCGAGTCCCGCATCGGGCTCCCTGCTCGGCGGGGGGTCTGCTTCTCCCTCTGACCCTCCTCCCTCTCATGCTCTCTGTCTCTCATTCTCTCTCTCGCAAATAAATAAATAAAATCTTAAAAAAAAAAAAGAAGTAAAAGCAAAATTTCTCTGCAGGGAAAAGACCTCAGGTTTCCCAGGTAAATCTTCAATGAAGATAAGGGCAGACATCAAAAGCACAAAACCCATGGGGAAACACCGCATCAGGGGCAATAGTCAGCAAGCATAATAAAAGGCAGATTTAGACCCCCTTACACTGCAGATAATAGAGCAATATGATAAAGATGACAATGTATTGTATGGTGACTAACATAACATAATAAAATTTAAAAAAAAAGCTAAAAAGGATAAAGGGTTAAAAAAAAAAGATGACAATGTAATGGAAACATGTTTAAAATTGTTAAAGACATAAAGGACGGAATCAAAATCACAAGGATAAGAACAAAGGGGAAAAGTACCAAAAATTTGAAAAAGAGTAGACCTAGAAGTGAAAAAGATAGTTACTGAACTAAAAAAAGAAAAAAAAAAATCAATGGATCGGCTAAACAAAGGATTAGCCAAAGCTGAGCAGATAACTGATAGACTGGGGGATAGAAATGAAGAAATCGCAAAGGGCACAGCACTGAGAGTTAAAGAGATGGAAAATACCAAACACAGAAAGATAAGAGCCAACATATACCCAATAGGAAAACCAAGAGGAAAGAATAAAGAGAATGAGAGAGAAACAATATTTGAGGAGATAAAGACTGTATGTCTTCCAAAATGGATGAAAAAGAGGACTCCTTTAATTCAATAATCTAAAGGATTCCCAGGCAAGATAAATAAAAATAAATTCATCCCTAGGTACAAAACATTGAAACCACAAACCCCAAGGAAAACGGGATCTTAAAAGCAATTAAACAAAAAAGGATTTTCAAATGAATTACAATTGAACTGGCAGTCGACTTTTACACAGAAACCTCAGAGGCCCAAAAAGCAATGGGATACTTCCTCCTTCACAGTGCTTCTAGAGAGAGAAAAATCTAGAAATAGACACCTAACTAACCTAAGTGTAAAAATGGCATAAAGCCCATTTTAGACCAACGCTGAGAGTTTGCCACTAACAGACCCACCCTAAGAGTACTAACGTAGGTCCCTCAGGAAGAAAGAAACAAAACATAGAAGGAAGAAACAATGCAAGAAGCAAAAATAATTTGAGTATAAATTAAATGTTGCATCCTCGAGATATTCTGAATTAAAGAAGACTAAGACCGAGATAGCTGTTCATGTCTTTATCACATTCTCACGTCTCTTCAGGGTATGAAGTCTGTCCTGCTATCACACTTGTAATGAATAAAAGTTCATCAGCTTATCTATGTAAAAAAAATTTAGAATTTATGAATGAGAAAATTACAGAACATTTCCAACAAAAGGATGGGGGTGCCCAAAGGAAGAGAAAGATCTGGTCCCCAAGATGTGCATTCTTATTGGCAACCACAGAGTTACAAATTAAAATCTGCTATTTGAATGCAGCAGGCTCTGACAAGACTGGCTTTCTTATTTGAATCACTCTGTCTAATGAAGATGTAATGATAGTATGAGTTCCAAGATATATTGTTAAGTGAGAAAAAAAAG
>NC_138373.1:98031183-98089160 GCF_054177405.1 Leptonychotes weddellii
GGGGGTGCCCAAAGGAAGAGAAAGATCTGGTCCCCAAGATGTGCATTCTTATTGGCAACCACAGAGTTACAAATTAAAATCTGCTATTTGAATGCAGCAGGCTCTGACAAGACTGGCTTTCTTATTTGAATCACTCTGTCTAATGAAGATGTAATGATAGTATGAGTTCCAAGATATATTGTTAAGTGAGAAAAAAAAGTAATGATTGGCAAAAGGGTACAAAGAAGATTTACTTTTCATTATATGCTCTTTGCCCTTTTAAATTTTATACCAGTGCATATACTGCTTGTTGGAAATATTAATGAAGTATCTGGTTAATTAATTTTAGAATAATATCAAATAAAAATATAAAAGTGACTTTATTTGGTTTGTTTTGAGTAATAAAAAATAAGGAGGGAATGGATTTTAGGAATTCAAGGGTATAACACAATATAATATATTCATAGGTGACCCACTGAAAAAATTATCAATGTTTTTAAAGCAAAAGTGAAGATCTTTTCCAAATTCCCAAATAAGTCCACCAGGCTTTTTTTCTTGGAGACCTGACCCCTAACAGCTTGAAAGCTATTTTTTTCCCCTTATATTAACTCCATGATGTGTCCTCATTTCCAATGTTAATTAGGTAGGCCTTACAATAAAAGAGTCTGAAATATTTCCCCATCAGAATTGTTATCTATTATACATGACTGATACATGGAAAGAGTAAGATTTTTTCCAATTAACCTGAAGGACTTGGAAAAATGACTTTGAGATTTAACACTAAGAACTTTTAACTACTTTTTGAATAGTACAAAGGCTTAGATTTCCATAAAACATTAATTTTTAAGATTTGCATTAGAATTAAAATAAAGCAATTTTAAATGTAAGGAATGCAAATTGCTAAATTAAAGATTTTAAAGCATTAAGGTATAGTAAAACTATACTTAAAGTTGGTTTATAAATGAATCAAGAAAACTAGAATGATTTCTTACTCTTAACCCTTACTTTAGGGGTGCCTGGGTGGCTCAGTCGTTAAGCGTCTGCCTTTGGCTCAGGTCATGATCCCGGGGTCCTGGGATCAAGCCCCACATCGGGTTCCCTGCTTCACGGGAAGCCTGCTTCTCCCTCTCCCACTCCCCCTGCTTGTGTTCTCTCTCTCGCTGTCTGTCTCTCTCTCTGTCAAATAAATAAATAAAATCTTTAAAAAAAAAAACCCTTACTTTATAATATCTCAGGGTATCTCCAGCTAACTCAAAGGAGTCCAAAAGCTTCAAACAGTTCTGTACCCAACATTTTACTTAAAATGTATAATACAATCACATCAGGTACCATTTATTGAGTACTTACCATGTTCCAGAATGATTCTGTATGCCTTGCTTACATTATTTCATTTAATTTCTAGAACAGATCCATGAGGTAGGGTAGATATTATTATCATCCTTCATTTCATACATATGAAAATTAAGGCATAGAAAAATGAAATAACATAGAAAAGGTCACACAGTTGGTCAGCCGTAGAGCTAGGACTCAGGCCGATCGATGTCTTTCTGACTTCAAGTTCTTATGTTCTTGACCACTATGTTAAATGCTTCCGAAAAGACCAGGGTTTGGCATAATATTAATCAATTAAAGGGTTATTTAAAAACGGTTAAGGATCACCTACATAAAGAGAAGATATATCTTAAGTACCCAAGTTAACTCATATGCAGTGTATAGTCAAAAAGCCTTCCGTGAGAGTTCTTCGGTTTGTTTTTTAAAAATTTTATAATAAGAAAAAGTCACATTGAGACCTAAATCCCTAATTTATCCAAAGTTCATTAAAACACTTTCATTCATCAAATATAATTCAATCACTTTTATCATTAGATACCAAGTTTAACGATCAGAAGCAACTCAAGGATGACAGGAGATTCTGTCTTAGGCAAATTAAAAGATCCCTCCATGGGTATGGATCCCACGTTACAAACCACCAAATGATCAGCTGTGTCCTGTCTCTCCCCTTGAGAAATTCAAATCTGGAAAGTGACTTCAATAGACACTGAAGGATCAGAAGCTGAACTTCTTTCATCCTGGGTTTTCTTTAATACAATAAAGTTTATTGAACAATTTTTGCATACAAAATTTGTATTTGTTTAGCTAGAACAAAATAAATTCAAAATAATACTAAAAAAAGATCACCCTTACTGGTAAAACAAAGGTATCTTAGGTTCTTCTTTCCTTATTAACTATATTATCTCAAAAGTCTTACTAAAATTCTCTTCTCCCACAAAAAGATATACATTTTGGTAATGGAATTTCGCTCTGAGTCATTTTGGTAAAAAAAAGGTATGCTATGCCAGAAATGTTTTGAATTTTCTCTTGCTTCTGCATTTTTTTCTTCCCATGTAAAGTGGTATAAAATAATGTAAGCTTCTGAAAAATATGCCTTTAAAGGAAAGCTACATAATCATGAGATTAAATCAATGTGTTCCTTTAATGGTGAAAAATGTGCTAATTTAACCATATCAGGAAATATAATACCATTTGACATTAATAATAAATGCTAACTGTACATACTACTAACAAAATAACTTTGTTACTATAAATGAAATAAAGGATTTTTATTACCTACACTCTAACAGTAATAATGGAGACTTTTTTAAATCAATCAACCTCGATCAATTTGCAGTTACCTTTGAAGTAAAGCAACATCCACATATGCCTCCTGCTTAATTTTACCTTTTTGAAACCACAGATATTATTAAAGAGCTACACAAACACTTAGGAATGCAACTTGAATTTATATTCATTTAACTACTCACTAAAAAGAATTAAAATCTCATCTCATGTTTTGATCTGTGGCTAAGAAACCCATTATTTTACACACAGAAAAAAAAAGAAGCCATTTATCACCAAACTGTCTGATCTCCTCTGCTTTGATATTCAGCCTATCTTTTTTAGCACTGCCATTTGATATCAACTTTTTCCCAGTAATAAACATTTTAAGTTGATTTAAGTCGGCAGTTACTTACAGGGGGCTGTCACATCTTTTCGAGTTATGCTGTAAATCATGACTGAAAGATTTACTTTTAGTATACTAAGACAGCTTTGCATATTAATGAGGTCACCAGACACATGTTTGCTGAGGTTTAGTGATTGTGCAAGAAATACAGTATGGCAATGAGAGAGCTGTGAAACCTCAGCACAGAGATTTCTAATACATTTTATTGAGTTATCCAAGAAATAATCACCCTGCTAAATCCAAGTTAAACACCTGATGGAATATTAGGATGTTTAATTAAAAATGAAGTTATGCTGTACATGTGGGTGATTTTACACAGTGGCTAAAAAAGAAGGCCATGAAAAATTAATTTTGCTCAGTAAGAAAATACACATAGTAGCCTCTTTGTGAAGTTGGTAAGGGGATTGAACCACTCCAGCAAGATACACATGATGCAAACACAAGACTCAATAAATTAGGGGAAGGGGGTTCAGGGGAGACCTTCTCAATAAAGTAACAAGGGTTGGTAAAGGTCATGCACATTAAGACTGTCTTTCAAGAAACTAGTAAATCCTATTACTTCATGCTCAGCGATTCCATTGTGAAGGCACAACAGAGGGCCACTGGAGCCAGGTATTAGACTCCTTTCTCAGCTATCAGGCAGCATTCAGCTCCAGCAGGCCAAGATTTAGGCCATTCCTATACTTAGAAAATCTTGACAGTCCTGATGCTTTTTCCGTACCTTAGGAGAGAAAAACAGCCATAGTCTGCACTGATAAAGACAACAGGATTATTTGACAGTTGAAGGGGAGGGCATAACAAAAAGCACAGACCTCGTGAGAGATGAGAGTAGGATAAATTCCTGAACAGATAGCATGGCATAGGAAGGAAGGAAAGAGGAGGGAAGGAAGGAAGGAAAGAGGAGGGAAGGAGGGAAGGAAGGAAGGAAGGAAGGAAGGGAGGAAGGAAGGAAGGAAGAAAGGAAGGAAGAAAGGAAGGAAAACAGTTTTAAATTGCAGATCAGTGTCTATAATGAAACATCTTATAATAAGTTACTTCACCCCTCTGTACCTTAATTACCTCATCTGCCATATGAGAGTTTAGGACCAGATGACCCTGAAGTCCTCTTTAAATTAATGTTCAATAAAGTCCAGCAAATACGGATGCAACCACATCTTACCTCCCATTTAATTGACCACTCATTTATGTCTTTATTTATTTACCAAAATGTCTTGAAGATTCAAAAGTGAACACGATACATGCTTCACCCCCATGAGACTCAATGCCTGGGGCTGTAAACGAAGTGAGGAGACTGAGGGACAAGAGGGTGAACACTGGGTAGATAAGCAGGGAACAAATCTTGAAGGGTCTATCAAGAAATGTGAGGTCAATGGGGGATACTAAAGTTTTTTTCAGTATGGAATGATATGATGAGATCTGTGCTCAGATATCCTGTGGAGAACTGACTGGAGAGAGATACACCTGAGAGCGCTGAACGACTGTAGAGCCAGCCAGAATGGAAAGAAATGGACCCCAGTAAAGAGAATCAAAGGATTTGATGGGAGGTGAAAGGGGATAAGAGGGGTGACTCATTCTTTGCTGGCCAACAAAACTTGGTGGGTAAAGCCACCCACTGAAGAAAAGAGTAGAAGTGAAGAACCAGGGTTTGGTAATAGAAGAGGAAGAAGAGAATCCAAAAGTCATGGAGCTGATGTGTTCAGTGTGGGGTCTTTAGATTTAAGGTCCCCAAAGAAACATACTGGAAGACATTGGATATTTGCATTTGGATCACCTTCCACAGAATAAAAGAGCAGGTAGTTCTCTTTATGAATCATGGAAGATTCTCTCCCTAGTGGTTTTAACTATTTAGAAATTAAAGAATCTGTATGCCATCTTTAAATGCTCTGAATTCTTTCTGCAGAAAAGTGTAGACATACATGTATATTCAGGGAATTCATGGACTCCCAAAGTCTAGCCAGAGACCTGCAGAGGTTCAGGAATTCCAAGTGAAAGATCCCCGCCAGAGGTGGAAAGAAGGCAGAGGCTGAAAAGTGAAAAGGAAATAACTCAGTTCCTCCATCTGAGTAGATGAGACAATGTAGAAAATGGTTAGAGTTGTTTAGTACCAGCACTGCCAGACAGAAGATACAGCCAAAGACTGGCGTAATGGGCACAAACCAGTTTCATCTTCCTGGACCTTCAGTTCAACTACATTTTCTGAACTGCTCAAGTCTATGTGGTGAGCTCTGACCAACGGTATGTGAGAGGAAGGGACATGCGTGTCATTTCTGGTCTGAGGCAGTGACAGTGGGGGTATATTCTCCACGCTCTGTCTGTGGTCCTCGTCTCTGTGGCAATAGAGGCTGTGTGTTGGGCATGACTTCATCAGGTGGCACCAGCGGGGGGCCTGGCTTAAGCAGGCCCAATCCCGATGCCCCTCAACCCTCCGCACCACCACATTTGACATATCAAACTGAGCTTTATTAATGAAGTAAATACCAATAATAACAATACCCCTCATATGTAAGGTCCATAGGTTAATCAAAATAATTTGCATTAGTTTTCTTTATAGAAACTATTGCTACCTGATACTATTTTATGTATTTATTTACTTTCCTATGTATAGACCCTCTAACTCAACTAGACCATAATTTCCATGCAGATAAGACCTCAGTTTTGTTCACTGCTATACTCTGTTTCTAAATCAGTGCTCAGCACAAAAAAGATCCTAAATAAATGTTTGTTGAATAAATGAGTGAACAGATTATTTCATGTGGTTCTCCTCTAAAGATATTTTTTAAAGGGCACACCATCAACAAAAGTGGTGGTGCTAGAAGGTGAGGGGTTAGGATCTACCCTGGAGCAATAACTGGGACAGATACTTTGAGGCAAGTACTATCATTACAACTTCTCAGGAAGGAGACAGGAATGTCTTGCTTCTCAAATAGTGAAATGTGGTTTTGGGCCAGGAGATGCTAGAAGGCAGAGACAAACTATGACCCATGTCTTACAGAACCAACTTAACTCAACGGTAGTAAGTTAAATGTTTTCATATATTATGGAATACAAATGAATGAATTTTGGGGGGAAAAACATGAGTTTTTGAAGAAATTTTATTTACCCTTGTGGTTGGCCTTTTCAGGATGGCCCTGGGTGAAGACATTTTCTCTCCTCTGTCAATTAGAATGACTTCAGAAGAAACTTTGAAAAACATTGATATAGATTAAAAAAAACAGAAACAAAAACAAAAAAAACCTGGGTTTGGGGTAGAAAAACCTCTGTATTCAGCTGTTTATTCTATGGCCTTACAAAAAAAGTTAATCGTTTGGACCCAATATTTTTGTTTAAAAATGGAGGTAATACCTATCTTGGAAGAGACCTGTGAAGAGTAAGGTGATGTATAGATAGTACAAGACACTGAGAAGTTATGTAACTTGCCCAAGGCCACATAACAAGTAAATGGTAGGGCTAGCTTTTGAACCCACATTTGTTTTGTCCTTCTCAAAGCCCTTGGCTCTTACAGATAGCTACTTAGAGTTAAGTCTGGGATTGTCTTCATACAGACTGAAAGTTCAAAGATAATTAGAAACAGTTAAATATTCTGTTGGGTTATTTTTAACTCCCTAGTTTTAAATTTTACATGCTCAGATCAATCTTACCCCATTTCAGGTTTTCAAAATCTCATATGTAACTTTTTTTCTAGTGGAAGAATGATATACAGAATTAGGCATGGCCATTATTCATCTCAGATTTTCTGGGACAGCCTTTATTTCAAAATTACACACCACTGAAATGCCCTGAAAAATCCAGTATTTCTTTATCCAGACTCTTCACTAGAAGCAGCACCAAATACTGTATTCAGGAAACATGGTCACCACACGTGTGGATATAAAGGAGGGCCACAGTGTACCTTGATGTGTTTGGGTGTCTTGGTGGAGACCGTGGGATAGAAACATTACAGAACCATGGAACTAGAAGTGCCTAATTTTGACCTAGTAAATCCTATGATAGTTAATTACCAGAAATCTGTATTGTTAACAAGTTAATAAGCCCTGTGGGTGAGCGACATGCACAATGAGTTTGGAACTCCTGATTTAGGAAATAATCCCCTTAAGAAAGAGTCCTGCATATCAAAGATGGCCACGATCCATTTTCTATTAGAGACCTTTGTAACCAAATAGTCACTGAAGTTTGAAGATTATCACTTAGAGGTACTTATAGAAGGAAACAATCTAGTGACGCACAGTGATCCGAGTATTCAGGAAAATTTTCACTTCCCAAATGGTCCAGAACATTTTCTGTCTCACATTCTTATCCATCAGCGTTTTTACTAAACCAGAGGATTCTGCAAGTGGAAAGGAGGCAGGGCATGCACCACATCTAATATATAG
The DNA here is from genome assembly GCF_054177405.1 of Leptonychotes weddellii. Classification (NCBI taxonomy): domain Eukaryota; kingdom Metazoa; phylum Chordata; class Mammalia; order Carnivora; family Phocidae; genus Leptonychotes; species Leptonychotes weddellii. The sequence continues at coordinate 98,038,534 of NC_138373.1, forward strand.
AGATTTATGGAAAGTAAGATGGGAACCACCCATCACTGGTGGTAGCAGCTTTCTCTCAGGGAGCATAATGGACTTTCTGAGGTCATCTACTATTAGAACCCACTTAACCCAAAGCAACCAAAACTACTGTTGACATGATTTTAATTCAAGAGCTATTATTCTCATGGTGTGTTTTCAACCGACAAAATATCTTACTGTGGATCATAAGATATATACAGCCTATGTAATTATATATGTTATATAATATATAATACACATATATATTAGTTTCTAGTATTAGTATCCATCAGAAAGAGTGAATTCAAAATGAACGTGGATGAGGAATAATTAAAAAGTAGAAAACTTTAAATATTTTGTAAATAAACAGCAATGAATGCATACTCCATGTTCCAGGCAAAAACTTATTAAAAATTCTCAAACGTGAAGGCAGGAAGTAGTATGTCCTAGGAAGGGAGTTGGCCATAAATTTGAACTCTATGCTTTAATACAGTCATACAGATTCCAGGAAAAATGGGCTCCAAATGAGTAAAACAAATTATGAAGTCACAAAATCCTGGCCAATCCCAAATATCTCTCTAAAAAAGTCCAATATTCTTCTAGTTGACAATAGCTGCAAACCCTCCACAGAATGACTTTGGGCAAACGCCCAGTGAATATGCATCACTGAAACTTCCCACCTCCTCCCTCCCAGCACTTCCTTATTAATAATGCCACGCTTCGAGAGCCACTTGAAACTTGAAACATTATTTTCCTCATGGATTACTTTATACATAGGCGTAAAAATTCATTTTCTAGAAGATGTAATGATAGTCTTACCCGTTTCACAGCTGGGCCCGGTGAAGCCTTGCGGGCAGGCACACACATTCGCAGCAATACAAACTCCTCCGTTCCTACAGCCGTCTTTGCAAAATGCTAAAAATAATTCAGATACATGACTTTAGTATTTTAGAAGTAAGTAGTTCAAGATACTTTTCTTTACTCCCTTGGAGATGTGGACATCGAATTATATGTTATTATACTTTCAAATTCCCATAAGACTTTCCATGCAGGTAAGAAACTTCAACCCGATTTGTAAAACAGTACTCTTTTCAACATTAAAGAAATATTTCACCCGTAAAATAAAACACTAAACTTTCTTTTAGCTAAAAACAGTAACCTGCACACAACAGGAAGTATGTGAGAATTAGAGTTGCATCTCATTGTAACAGTCCAGCTTGAAATGAAAACACGAAAGCTATCCTAGAGCTTTCTTAAGGAGCAAACTACCATTTAGAGACTGAGTAAAGAAAGAGAAAATGATTGGCTCCTATGAGACTCTGATCATTCTACACATTGGCCAATGTACCAAAGTATTAGAGAAATGCCCCGTCTTTCACAAAGTTCTAAATCAGTCCCAGTGATAAGTTGGCCAATGGTAAGAATTGGCTGTAGTGGTCTTCAGAAAGAGCCTTGCACTCCCCTGCTGAGGACAGGTCTGGATCCAGGATCAAGGGCAAAGGCATTGCAAAGCCTGCTGTGTTAGTGGGGTTTGTGAGTGAGGGGAATTCTTCTATGAGTAGGAAAAGGAGCCAAGATCTGAGCCATTGCAAGAGTGACCTCTTGAGATGTGCTGCCCAATTCAAAGAAGGTGAGAAAAACAAGATTGGTGAGACTGAGCACCCTTAGATGCTTCTGTTTCCACTTTAGCTTGTTCTTTGGTTCTATAAGGCTCAGAACCCATTTCCTCAGCCTGGCAAGGCCTGTAATGGATGAATTAGGCCAGCTTGTTTCAGGCACTGGGGCAAAAGCTTTCTCTCTAGTTTTCTGGCACGTGCTTCCTCTCATTAATTAGGATGTACTTTCTCGGAGTGGTAAAATAGAGACATCGGGGATTCTGGTGCTGAGTTAAAGGAAGGGGCACAAAGAGGCCATTCGGCTTCTTTGGTTGTAGGTCCCAATCTATCTTCATTCCAGGCAAACAGAGTACCTAGTCACCAAGGATTTGCAAAGAGATTGAGAATGTAAACCTCATAAATAACAAAGGGTCCATCTGCTAAACCGTGTGTGTGTCTTCCTTGGAATACTGTGCAAGGACATAGCACAGGACTCAATGATTCAGATCCTCCATCTACACTACTTATCTCTCAGCTTTTGACATTCCCAGCAGGAATACACACATGAACTGGGAGTCTTTATTCAGGCAACCTAGAGTCTCAACTTCCAGCAGAAATTTTGGACCCATGGAAGTTCTCCTTCCTTCAAAGATAAGAATTACCTGTCTGCATCTGCTCATGATTGCAAGAGTTCTTTATGCTATAAGCTTTATTCTTCACATTAATTATGAATCAGAGTGAAAGAGAAATAAGAGTGAGAAGTTGGGCTCCCAGATGAAATCTTAACCCCTCTCCTCTGCCAATTCTCAGTATATCTGGGTGCTCTTAGGAAGTCCTAGGCAATGGGCTTTAAACATCTGGCTTTTCTCAGGATCTGTCTAGTTTCTCTGGCAAAATCTTTTTGGGATTTAGACCTCAAAGTGAGTAGGCCTGTTCACATTGCTCTAAATTAAAGATTCCCATAGACTTTTTTAAAATTAACTTTATTTTATTATGTGAGTCACCATACATTACATCATTAGTTTTTGATGTACTGTTCCATGATGCATTGTTTGCTTATAACACCCTTTGTTCCTTGCAATATGTGCCCTCCTTAATACCCATCACTGGGCTAACCCATCCCCCCTCTAAAACCCTCAGTTTGTTTCTCAGAGTCCATAGTTTCTCAGATTCCCATAGACTTTTACAAAGCAGAGTAATCCTCTGGCCCAACGATACCTGCATCCAATGTATTATTGTAGACTAGGTCTTAAGACCCATGCTCATCGGCCATCCCTAGTTATTTCCTACCTCCCACATACACAGTGTCATACCAAATTGATTTTAGTCAACTCCAGGATAATGGGCACATGTATTTGAGAAGTGTTTTTATATGAATCGTAAATCGTAGTTTTTATATGAATCGTAAAAAAATCTATATGACATAATAAGGAATACGGACTTTAGCCTAAAGGAGTTTGTGGAGTTTCCAAAATAGAACCTCTATTTCCCTTGTGAAGTAGGAGGTAAGCCCATCTGATGAAGGAAAAGAGGGCATTGGTGAACTAACTGGTAAATTAGTGGATAGTGGTTCACTACTGTCCACTGATGGAAAGGAAAATCTGGGCTCAACAGGACTTTTAAAAGAATTATTGATTGGCATTGACAAGCCAGCAAAAATGGGAAACCACAACAAGTAGAGACCCAATATTCCCAGTTAATTAGTGTTCAACAGCTCAAAAGAGAGTAGAGAAGAAACACTGTCAGACTGACCCCCGATAGAGATATTTATAGTGGATTTTGGTAGTAGAACAAATGGGTTGACTGTACTGTCAAAAAAACACAGCTGTCATGTTCGGATTCAAAAATAAGTATTTGAACCTGGGAGGAGACTGGCAAACTGAAAGAAAAGGGAGGATCAGAGAAATTGCGCTACTTCTGTAGCTGGTGTGATGCTGCTAATTGTATGTACTGCACAACTGAAGATCAAGAGTCATGGAAAGAACAGAGCAGGCAAACTGGAAGCAGAAGGACTTGGGGCAAGATGATACAAAGTTGACGTTTGAGATTTCGAAGGTGGAACAGTTCCATACAAAAGTGCCCAGGTGTGATTATAGGTGTGGTCTGCTGGACAGGAACAGAGATGGAAACCACTGTGGTGGAGGTCAAGGAATGCTACATCAACGCTGTTGAATAGTTTGGCCACGTAAACACCAACATAACCCAGGAGGAAGACTGTGAGCCACACCGCAAAGCTCTCAGGGGTGTGGGAAGTCCCTGGAAGGGAGATGACAGTGATGAGAAGGAATGGAGGGAGGTGAAGAGGGACTGCATTATCCTTAATGCCCCGGGCGCTGCCGTTTAAACCTTTTACCTTTGCATGTGGTTCCATTCCCCGTATAGCCTGGCTTGCAAACACAGTTGTGTCCTCCAACAGTATTGAAGCATAAAGCATTTTCATCACAGTTGTGCTGATTTGTGATACACTCGTCGTGTTCTGGAATGAGAAATACAGTCTGGTTACTCAAAGACAGATATTCAAAGAGACTGCATTTTAAACTGCCTCTGCATCTTGGTTATTGCGTGGTATTTCTTTCAAACACAGATTTCCACAAAGTATATATTAAAAAAGAGCTCATATTTTGAATATTGTATACTCCTCTTGAAATACATACATAGTTTACACATCCACAAACCTTGAATGCAAAAGGATTTGGACAGAAGACCCACCAAGAGGAGGAAGGAATGGAAGAAGAGGAGAGGCAAGAGTGTGGATCATTCTCAGAAGTGGATCCCAGAGCTGCTGTATACAGTCTCTGTGATTAATATTTGGGGGAGTTATTCTCATGAAATAAATCTGCTACCTCTCTCTTCATCCTGTAGCATGAAAAAGGGGCTAGGAAAGGATGTGAAATTGTATTGACTCATGAATCCCGGCCTGCAGGAAAATAGAGTTGAAGCTCTGGGAGTTAGTTAGGGTGCAGTTATCAGCTGCACCCCACACTTCCAGACATAAAGATACACACGCAAACTACTTGGGGAATATCTGACCTCCTTAGGAAAATTCTCTCCTTCTGCAAAGAAAGTGTCAGAGTTCTGTTAAAGAAGACAACTTGCTTTTATGATATGTGAAATCCAAACTTTAAAACACACAATCGATATGGTACTTCCTTTCACTGTGGGCAACCTGACACTTTAGAAAGCACTGAAGCATCTGATTCTCCCAGCACCCCTGGGAGAGGTAGAACCAACATCATTATAGCCATTTTGACAACGAGTCAATAGTGGCTTCGAGCGCTTAAGTCGCCTGCCCAAGTTCACAGGAGCATTAGGCAACGTCAGAATTCTAGCTCTGTGTTCAGCAGAAATGTAAATATAAGGAATAAATACAGTGAATATGAGAAAGAAAACAGATCTGACATCAAAATCAAGATGAGTAGGAAATGAAATATAAGTGAGGAAATGTATATAAACTAGTTCAGCAAAATCCCTAAAAGTGGCACTACTCATCATGTGGTCTCTTACATAAATACTACTTAGGCCTAAAATTAAAAATATATTTTAATACACTTACATTAATTGAGCTATTGATTCACTAGGATATAAATCATCAAAGCAGAAAGAAATATTCACTTTTCATTTTAGAAGTCTTTGTATTCTAGACAATATATGTATTATTCCAGACAATATATTATAATAATCATGTATTTATAACTTCAAAAAAAAATTGCTTTGGGCATATTGAGATTAGACTAAAATCACTTATTTCAACTACTAAAATAGAATGCTATATTTTTTCAAATAAAGATTAACATTTTGTGCCCTGCGTTACATATAAGTGCAAAGTTATAATAGTTTGAACTATAGCCCTGTAATAAAATTCTTAGATTTTATTCCCAATAATCTTTCAGAGAAAAGAGAGCTCTCAATCATTAAGGTTTTAGAATTGCATGAATAGATATCCTCCAAATCCCTGGCTGAATTTCCCCAAATTGTAGAAAATTCCACCTTTATTATCTAGTATCAGAAACTTTCATAGTTTTTTACAAATTCATGCCCATCGATGATAGCTTAGAAAGTACCTGGATTACACATAGGGGCTACCGTTGGACCACTATACAATTTCCGAGGGCCAGGAATGGGCAGTCTACCTACCCCTGAGTCTGGCTGCCTGGAGCAAAATAAATCTACACTCTCAAGTTTGCACCTGCTGCCAATTTTCTTCCCAGTGCAATTCAAAGGGCTGCAGTTAATCTATAAATCTCTATATGGACAGCCGTAGGTTCTTTAAAGACAGCTGCTGATTGATTTGATGGTGTTTTCATCCCGGCCTTGGTTGTCTTCTTAATTAGACAGAACCCACTCCATAGAGGAGGGGCCTAACAGGATGAGCTTAGCACCCAGTATGATGATTCCCATTCACGTTAATTAATTACACAACCCGGGATCTGGTTACCCCTGCTGTCATTAACTCTCGAGGTCACTGAAATGAGTAAGCATGCTCCTGAGCAATTTGAGGGTAAAGAAAGTTTTCAGGTTTTGAAATACACCCACACGCTCCTTTACACATACCGTTCCCTGTGCCTGAGGTGCCTGCCCCACTGACTCTCCCGGCAAACCCCTACCACTTCTAAAGATCACACTAAAAAGTCTCGTTTTACGTGCAAACACCTTTCTCGCCACCTCCTGCAGAGTTAGGGGCTGTTGGCTGTTTTCCCTAACACCATATATAAGGCTCTGTTATTGTATTTTATCAGAAATGTCTACTACTCCTTGATTCTCCATCTTCATGCTTTACCAGGAACTGTTAATTTTTGGACAAGAATTTTGTATATTTATTTGCGTTTCATTTCAGCATTCAAAGAATGTTTCTTAAATATACAATTAAAAGAATAAATGACCAAAGGAAGAAAGCTAGGAAATGCTTCCTCTGCCATTATAATTCAAGCCAATCTCAATTCGTTCAGTTGTAGACAAGATGCCAAATAGAAGGCTACTGAAAATCTAAACTGTTTTTTTTTTTTAAAGATTTTATTTATTTATTTGACAGAGAGAGACACAGCGAGAGAGGGAACACAAGCAGGGGGAGTGGAAGAGGGAGAAGCAGGCTTCCCGCAGAGCAGGGAGCCCGATGTGGGACTCGATCCCAGGATCCTGGGATCATGACCTGAGCTGAAGGCAGTCGCTTAACCAACTGAGCCACCCAGGCGCCCCCTAAACTGTTTTTTTTTAACTAATTTTACTGTGGTGATATTTTGTTTGGGATATTTCAAATATTAATTAAGGTAGCAAGACATACTTAGAGAACAGAAAATATTAATTCCTTTACACTGTCACTTTAAAATTTTTCACACTACTTAAAGTTGGTTATACTTATAACCATCAACTAACAGTAAACCGTGATCTTAGGAAAAGTTTTAAAAAATGCCTATGTCTCGGGGTGCCTGGGTGGCTCAGTGGGTTAAGTGTCTGCCTTCAGCTCAGGTCGTGATCTCAAGGTCCTGGGATCAAGCCCCACTTCAGGTTCTCTGCTCAGTGGGGAGTCTGCTTCTTCCTCTGCAGCCCCTCACCTGCTTGTGCTCTCTCTCTCTCTCTGTCTCAAATAAATAAATAAAATCTTTTTTTTTAAGAAACTTCTATGCCTCACAGAAGAATTAACTTAAATTTGATAGCCCTCCACAAAACAGAATGTGAGTGAGACATGGCGCAAATATTCTATAAGGTCATCTCAGTAAATAGGTAATTATTGCTGCTCTATGTCCAGTTTTGGTCAAATGTCAACTTCTTTCTTTTTTTTTTTTAAAGATTTTATTTATTTATTTGACAGAGAGACACAGCGAGAGAGGGAACACAAGCAGGGGGAGTGGGAGAGGGAGAAGCAGGCCTCCCGCGGAGCAGGGAGCCTGATGTGGGGCTCGATCCCAGGACCCTGAGATCATGACCTGAGCTGAAGGCAGACGCTTAATGACTGAGCCACCCAGGCGCCCCCAAATGTCAACTTCTTAGCCTTTCCCTGACTCACATATCCCTGAGGACTCCACCAGCAACCCACCAGTCAGGCTCTCCTTTTTTAATACTTCCTCCAACATTTGTAACATACAATACATTAAATTAAATAAAATAAGGAGGGAAATATTAAGATAAGATTTAAATCAATATTATGTTGCAGTGTTTTTTTTTTTTTTTTAAGATTTTATTTATTTATTTGACAGAGAGAGACACAGCGAGAGAAGGAACACAAGCAGGGGGAGTGGGAGAGGGAGAAGCAGGCTTCCCGCCGAGCAGGGAGCCTGATGCGGGGCTCGATCCCAGGACCCTGGGACCACGACCCGAGCCGAAGGCAGACGCTTAACCGACTGAGCCACACAGGCGCCCCTATGTTGCAGTGTTTGAGAAGAGCATGGCAGGATGTAGTAGTAAATGAATTTCAAGTGTTAGTTCATATATATTGAAAAGCAGACATTTCAGACCTGATGTTCACAATATCCAGTTCCTAAGATTCAATGCTATTTTCACATCCTCAGTTAAAATCTTCATTGTTCATGTGACATGACAGTCCAGATAAAAGCTGGGATTGAAACCAAATACACCTCTCTCTAACTGTTCTTCATTAAAAATAATAGCATATGGTTATTTTAATCAAAATTGATCACATTTTGTATCTACACATTTTAAATTTAAAATGGAAAAAATAAACATACAGGAAAAAAACATCACTCAACAGTACTAAACAAAAGTAATGTAGTTGTCAATCATCACAATACATTATACATAGACTCAATAATCTTATAGTGATAGCTGGCAAAGATTTGTCCTATGTGCCATAATTTGCTATGCATCCTTATGTACTCCGTAAAACTGATTTCATACCAGTGACAGGGGTCAATATATTCAAATTCCTCTACAGAAAAAAAGTGATAATTATATACACTTGGATTTATCTAAATGTCACCTAGAACAATAATACTTCAGTTTCACTGATCAACTCCTAACCTGAGTAGCTTAATGTCTCTAAAATCATTTTAAGACTCCATACCTAACAGGTCATCGGTCATTGTTACATACAGTTGGACTTAAATTGAGCTTGAAATTTGGTATTCATATTGAGCTGTTTCCAAAATGAATGTACTATCTAGAGACAAAACGGTCACGTTAAAATTCACATAGCTTTTCTTACTATGATTTCAACACAGACATACAATACACATAGCACATGTTCTATTCAAGAATTTCACTGATAGAAAATGCAAATACTACAGAAAATAGGAGTGAAAAGTAATTTATCTGTAGATACACATTCAGTTCAATTACATACAATTTTCTTCAAGGTCTATTTGTGTATTACAATTTTCTTAGGATTAAAAATGTGATTATAAAAAATTTGATTATAAATGGTAGCTCCCTCAAAAAGCTTATAGTTTAGTTGGGGAGATAAGACAAAAATACAAATGCCTTTAATACGTGGCTTTGTTATGAGAAATAATGAAGTAAAGAAGAAACCTCTGTTTACATAGAGCTGCAGAGATCAAAGGGGTAAGAAATCATTTCTGTTGGGTCAGATAGGAATTCAAGAATAACTTCATGGAGAATGGAGCATTTGACGTGGATATTGTTATGTGTGTAGGGAAGATGCAGATTCCAAAATGAAACAGCATTCATGTACTTTGCTTCTTTTGTTTTTGGAATCTTGAACCTCTTACACATTCGAATGAACCTGAATGATTTGTAATAACCGTAGCTATAATTCAGTGCTTACTACATATTGCATACTTTATAATATACACTATCTCATTTAATCCTCATATTAATTAGGAAACATTATTATTATTTTCAAAAAAAATTAAATTAGGCTTGGAGAGAGGTCAAGTAGCTTGCCTGAGATCACACGGCTAGTAAGAGGTAGAGCTGTGAATCATATCTGACTCCAAAATCTAGGTTATTGATTGCCAGGCAGTAGGGTTGCCTGACATATTTACTGTGTGTGTTTTCCCCAATCTGTTTTTTTTAATCCCAGTGTTTTCCTTTGCAATTGCCCAGAGGTTTTGGGTTTTAATGTTTACAATCATTTAATGTCTTCTTGTCATATGTGGAGTCTTCCATTGCTTCACAATTAGGAAGTTCTCTCTCTTGTATTATCTAGTATTCTTTTTTTTTTTTTAAAGATTGTATTTATTTATTTGACAGAGAGAGAGAGCACAAGCAGGGGGAGTAGCAGAGGGAGTGGGAGAAGCAGACTCCCCACTGAGCAGGGTGAGCAGGGAGCTGGACGTGGAACTCGATCTCAAAACCCCAGGATCATGACCTGAGCTGAAGGCAGATGCTTAACCGACTGAGCCACCCAGGCGCCCCTATTATCTAGTCTTCTTAAGACTTTAGGAGCATTATTAAAATTATAGAACTCTTTAGGGCAAAGCACTGAGGTACTTTCTGTTCATACTAAAATCTATATTTTCACAAGACTGAGAGTTTAGCACTGGGTGTTATACGCAAACAATGAATCATGGAACACTACATCAAAAACTAATGATGTAATGTATGGTGATTAACATAACATAATAAAATAAAATTTAAAAAAAAGAAAAAAAAAGAAAAGGAAGATACCAATATAGTCAAATACAAATGTTTGTAAAACAAAGTGACCAGCTCACAGAACTTAGACTCAAGCACTCATTCCCCCAACTGAAAAATCTCTGGAAGATCAACATTAATGGTTTGGCAAATAGACACCTCCAGTATCCAAGGGTCCTCTCCTCTGACACCTGGCCAGGCCCTGATAACAAAGTCCACTGCTTCTGGATAATTCTGCCTCACACCCTCCAGCAGTATACTAGATCCTCTGACACCTTTAGACTCTAGATTCTGCTCTTCTGGTAACAGATTATAATATACCTTCACTATCCTCAGAGAATCTTTGTTTTCCTCCGATGGATTTTTTTTCAGTCACAAGAATTATACCGTCTATTCTGCATATTCTACTCTCCTGTCCAAATCCAGAAATGTTGGGAAAACAGCAGCTATCATAACATATAGGTGTAAGTGCCACAAAGAAAGCTTCTTTACTTTCCCTGACCCAAGTGTTTCCTGGAATATAAGTTTACAGTGAGTAAATTCTCTCTTAGAATGTGGCAGGATATGGCTCTAAACATAGGGACAACCTACCTCAGGTCTTAACTGTTATCTGCTTATAAGAAACCTGGGAACAAGTTCCCTCAGGCTTAAGCCTGAGTAAATCTTGGAGCAAGAAAGCCCACAGAAATGTAAATTCTTCTTGAGGAGCTGTTAAATGAAACCACCAAACTATTTGTTTAGAAGGATGATTTATCTCAAAAATGTAGAGCTGCTTAGTCATTTTCCTCTTATATTTCTATAGACCAGATTGCTTGCTGTAAGATATCAATGAGGTTGCGGAAACTCACTCATGAGTTTCACTCATACGTGCTCCCACCAAAGTAAGTATGTAGTTACCTACACTGGCCGACGAAGAGCATCAAAACAAGATAGCCCCGGGTCTGCAGTACTGAGACCTCTTAGTTTACTCTAAAAAGAATGGCAACACTGTGAGTCCTCAGATAAAATATGCCACTTCTATTTGTCAAACTAAGCAACTCTTTGGACTTGTCCACAGCTCCTTACTACATTCACACAATAATTATTCTATGGAGAACTTTTCAAGATGAGCACAAACTGAATTGAGAGAACGTTCTGTATTACAATTCAACAAGTGGTAGATGGTTTGGGGGTCTAACAAAAAGAACGAGAACTCCTTCTTTCCCTCACCCTCCTTCCGGGCCCTCGATGTTTGGTGTCTGGTATACGAAGATATTGTGCATGCTGCCACCAGTACTACATATCCCTGCAATCACAACGTGCATATCCTAATGACTGTTGACTCTCAGGGACATTGTTGCAATCCACTGAATGGTTTAAAATGTCCTCCATCAACTGTTCTGTACTAGGACCATAACTAAATATAAAGGACAGAGGAGAAAAAATGAGAAAATTATGTACTATTTTAATGAGCAATAGCAGGGAGGCAGTGTGATATGTTAAGTTTTCTAGACAGGCTTGATATTTTTAAAAGATTTTATTTATTTATTTGAGAGAGAGCGAGCGAGCACATATGAGTGGGGGGAGGAGCAGAGGGAGAAGGAGAGGGAGAAGCAGACTCCCCACTGTGCGTGGAGCCCCACTCCAGGCAGATTCCCAGGACGCCGAGATCATGACCTGAGCCAAAGTCTGACACTTAACCGACTGAGCCACCCAGGCGCCCCTACACACACAGGCTTGATTTTTGATGCCATTTTCTCCTAGTTCTCATTGGCCTTGACAAAGTAAGCCAATCTTTCTAAGTTTAAATGAAGAGATTAAGACCTAGATTAGAAAACTGTTGTAAAGAGTAAACTTACATGATGGATGTAAAGACCCTGGCAAATAACAGCCACTTGATAAATATTAGTTACTTTCTCATCTTATTACCTACTTCGGTGGGAAAATTTCTTTTGCATTTATTAGCTAAATAATGTCCTTTCTTTTCTATTTCAATTCTGTGGAGAAAATGTAGATGTCTCACAGAACTTTCTCTTTTCATAATCTTTTCTGAAATCAAATGCATTTGGGACATTTCTTTGATTTCCAAAATGTACTACTCTCAGTGGTTACATCAAGGGGAAAAAAATACCCGCTATCATACTTACCAAAAGCTATTCATTTTGTTTCTTATGATTATCTTACTTATTCACTTTATATTATAAAGAAAAATCTACCACAATGTCATTTTAACAGAAACCTAATTTTAACACTATTAAAGGGACTACAAGAAATTACACTTTAACCCTATTCAATGCCCACATTGGCCGCAAACCCACTAAAATGCATTTTTAACACCCAAGTATTTTTTATTCACTACTCAAGCTTCCCATTCACTGACCTCACCAATTCAATACTGACTTCTTGTTATTCTTCATTTTGTTTGGCAACTAAGAATTTGTTCAGACGTCTTTCCTCTGACATGCTTGGTTTATTTTCTTCTAGTCCTTTCACTGGTATGCTCAGCCTCTCTTCCTAATCCTTATTTGATCAAGCATCTTAACAACCAAAGCACACTCAAGTTTCCCCTCTATCTTTATAATAATTTTGCAAGGTAATCCAAATTCTGATTTTACAGTAAAAAACCCATTTTGCTTTTTCTGGCGTTCCATGAAATAATCTTTGTCCAAACACATTGTAGGGCAACAAAATTCTTGTAACTATCAGCAGATGATTTGTACTTTTTCTTTCAACACATTTATGAAGCTTCTCTGTGTGATCCTTGCGCTCTGGAGGATGCAAAGATGCATGAACTGGGATTCATGACCTCAAGAAACTTTTGAACCATCACAGGATTGAATAGATAACTATGATATATTCTCAAAAGTGTTTAGTGCTTTAAGAGTGAAAACAATAGTAATAGGAACAATAATGACATTAGCTAATTATTAGGCTTACTAGATGCTATCAAGCACTGTGTTAAGTGTTTTATTTGCATTATCCCCTTCAGTCTCCACAAAGCCTTACCTGGGAGGCACTATTATTATTCCTGTTTTACAAATGGGAATACAGAGCTTTCTCAGAGAAAATACATATCTTGCCCAATATCATGTAGCTAGGAAGTGATAAGGCAGGATTGGCCTTCCGTGTTTTAAAAAGCTACAACCTATAAATAATGATCTCGTGAGGCTTAAAGAGGGAGAAGTGAGGATTGACTGAGGGGTCTAGGAAAGTATTATATAGGCAGTAGGCCAAACAAGTGAGTCTTGAAAGATGGGAAGGGTTTTAACAGGAAAAGGGGAAAGATGGGGAAGAGGATTCCATATGGAGAGAACACAGGTGCAACTGGTAAAAGCATACAGACCACGGCAGTCCTGAAGTGGCCGAACTGGCCTGGGTGATGACCAAAAGGGAACAGTGAGCAATCAGTGTGGACAGGGTCAGGAATACGACATGATTTTATCTGGCGGGCAATACAAAGCCACTTCCAGCTGTACAGTGAAAGGCGGCATGATAAAACGGGTGTTGATGTTTAGGGAAATGAACAGCGATGTGTAGAGGAGGAGAGACCCACTCTCCTTAACAAAGTGGGTGTCCTATGTTATCAAGCCAGCATTGTTCTCTCTCTTTTACGTCCTTCTTTCTTCCTTTTGATTCTTCTCCTTTTGAGTCCGAATTGGGTTATTACTGGGAGTTGAGACAGCAGTCTGTACAACACTGAGAGGTGAAGCAAAAGAATAAGGAGGAGGAGGGGAATGGGTGCAAAGCAAATAGAAGCTGAGTGCTTATCACCTGGCAAGCACCGTGCTGAGCAATGTATATGTGTGGCATACGGAAGTCTTACAGGATGTAGGAAGAATAATTGGGAAGCGAGAACATAAAGTTCACAATCCTTTCAGGCAGGAATCTTGTCTTACTCATTTTCTTCATCCCCACCCCTATGCTTTTGTAGAATGAAACCGTGTTGAGGAGAGGGCCTGAAGAAGAATGGACAAAATCATGGTGGAAGAGGAGTAAATTCTGATATAGAACTGATGGGCGAACCATAGTGAATCAATTTTTGAACAGAGAGCAAGAAAGACTTTGAAAATAACACAAGTTTCAAATCTGGGTGACTGGGAGTGAGAGAGTGGTGAGATGAATAGACAAGAGGGTTTCTTACTTTTAGGAACTTCGTTATTCTTGTTCTTATTTTGGTCTGGTCTGGTTTGGTTTGGATAAGAAAATTAAGAAGTCAAAATATAAAAGCAAAGTCATATTAGGAAATTGCATTTACTCTATCAGTGGTGACAATAAACAATAAATACTCCCCACCCAAAATCTGTCAGATAACCACCTAAGTAGCAAACCTTAGATCTAATTCATCAATGACCCCTGACATCCACACAATGACTGGCACAAACTGGTCTCCAAAGAATATTTGTTAAAGACTGAATCAGTAACTATAAAGTGTATCTCAATCAAACATGCAAAACATTTAGAGATTTGCTAATGTATAATATTCCAGATATTCTATAGGGACAGTTTGCACATCTGCTTTCTCTTCCATTCCCCTCAGCAGCTATGCTGCTCTCTTTCGAATGCCTGCCCCATCCTCAGTCCCTCACTCATGGCACATAACCCTATCAGTAACTTTACAGAAGACTACCAGGTCATCAGGAAAGAACACTCTCAGATTTCCCACCCACAGATGAATCTGTAGCTAAATCTACCCTTAAGACTTTCTTCTTCCCAAACCAGGAACCTGGGGGTCACCATAGACTTCTCTTCCCTTCCTCCCACCCACCACATCCAGGGACCAATTCATCCGGATTCTACTTCCTTGGCTGTTCTCATTTCCATACTCCTCACCCCACTCTCCATCCCACTGCTCTTCAGTTGCCCAAATTTGGGCACAAAATGTTTCCTTTTCCTCTGGAATATTGCCATAGCTTCATGATGACAATACTGCCCCTGTTTTGTACATCTCCAAACCATTATCACAATGACTTTTCAAATAAAATCTGATCTTCTCTATCTCTCTCCTCCCCATTCCCTCTTCTTCTCTCTTAATTTTTTCAGAGACATACCATTGTTCTTACTAGCCATCAAGGCACTCTGCCTACTCATCAAGACTTATATTATGACACACTGCTGTCACCAAAGGGCACCACTTAAAACTCCCCCATTGCATCATTTTTAAATGTCATTTATTGAGACTCTACTAAAAGCCAAGTATTATACCAGCCAATCGCCGTATATTTCACATGTATCCCTGCTTTTTGCCCAGAAAGCCTTTCCTCATTTTCTTTGACTAACTCTCCTACTCATCTCCCATTCCAACCAAACAAAGCCTCTTTCTTTAGAAAACCTTCCTTAAAACTTAGATGAGCCCCATAGCCCTTGTGCTCAATTCCCTCATAACACTTGAAAGCTAGAATATACAGTAGTTAAGAGTTTGGACTTTGGAATCAGGTTGCCTCCGATCAATCCTGGCTTTTACTAGCTATCACATCTTGGGCAAATCATTTAATCTCTCTAAATCACAGTTTCCTCCTCCGTTAAATGGGCCTAATAATAATACACAAGTAAAATCTCCAGCAGGATCCGGGACAGTACTCAGTAATCAAACAAATATTTCTGTAGTGAAAGTATGACTATTCATTTCAAATTGGATAAACAAAGATGAGAAATAGCATCCCATCAGATTAAATTTTGCTTCCAAATGAATTTTAAAAATAAACATTCAACTTCTAGAGCTGTCTGGCTTTTGGAGTTCAGAACTGTATATAAGAAATGGTCGCCCTATATGTTCTTCATGGAGTTGCAAGGATTAACTGAGGTAATGCATGCAAAGCACTTAGAATAATGTTTCATGAGTTAGTATTAGACTAGGCCTTATCACATGGTCAGGGATTGTTCATTCTCTCACCAACCCCTCTTAGTCAGTATACTCCTTGAGACAGAGAATTTTTATTATAGATCTTGGAATCCTCAGTTCTTGCCATAACACCTGACACATTTTAGGCACTTGCTAAATGTAGATGAATGAATAATAGGCTTCAATCTATTAAGAAAACAACATTTTCAGTTTCTTAGAGTATTTCACATCCGGTATTTTACATTTTACATTGCATTCACCCCAAATCCATGTAACATGTCTGGGATTTATCATTTAGAGCAGTACCTATGCAATGCTTAAGACACCAATGATACTTAACTTCACCAAAGAAAAAGTTCAAGCTTGTTGCTCCTATGTTTTCATATCAGTGCTGCCCCTAAATTTGGTAAGAGGCATGTTCTTCCATTTATTTAGATTTAGAGGGAAGAAAGGAAAGGTGTTCACTAAGCTAGTGAAAACTTCTGCTGGAAAAAAAAAATCATCCCCACCTAACACCATGTGTTCTATTCTTTCACTGAAAGCTCTTAAGGCCTGCTCTGCTTTAATACCCACAAAAAAACCCAGTAAGATTAAAGAGTATATTTAACAAACTATACCAGAACAAGTGTCTCAAAATAACATACCATATAAAAAAGGAATTTTCTAAAATACAAAATTAACGGGATGCCTGGGTGGCTCAGTTAGTTAAGCACAGACTCTAGATTTCAGCTCAGGTCATGATCTCAGGGTCATGAGATCGAACCCCATGTCAGGCTCCATGCTGGGCATGAAGCCTGCTTAAGATTCTCTCTCTCTCCCTTCCCCTCTGCCCCTCTCCCTCTCTAAAAATAAATAAATAAATAAATAAATAATAAAATATAAAATTGTCCAGGAAAAACAACCACAGTATTTCAACCTAGACAGCCTTCCCACTGAAGTTTCAGATGATCTTAGAAGATTTCCACACTTGGATCAGATACTGTATTCTGACCTTTCATCTTCTTACAGAAAATAAAATGATTCCTCAGATTTTAAAAGGTTGGGACTATGGGACAAAGGAAATCCATCAACCTTTTCACTCTGCAGCTTAATTTTTAAAATGAGCTTCATTACAAAAATCCATCTCTTAGAGCATGTTATTTGAGTCTCTACAACAGCAAAATATGAGATAGGAGACTGTTTTCTAGTCTGAACAATTATATATATACTGTTTTTCCGGATCCTTGATGAAACATCAGATACGGATATCTTCTGTGAACTTTTATTTCATGCTACTGCGTGTACTGTGTGCAATGCATTTAATTATCTTTGCCATTTTAGAGCTAATTTCTTTTAATATCCTTTAATATTTCTAATTGCAATAATGCTTATTGATATTACAGACATGTGTTAAAGTTCCATGCTTAGAGTTGTGATTGTTATAAGATAAATAAGGCAGAATCCTTTTCCTGAAGATATTTATAGATGTTGTTTCCTCATAAAAATAATACACATAAATGTATCTCTTTATGTGTGTGCATAAAGATGTCTGCGTGGGGACATATTATATACGTGCGTGTGTATAAACATGTATATGTATGTATATCATTAGTCTGCACTGGATGTGTAAAGATGTTAAGTAGCACGATGGTGACTCATTTACACCTGTGTTTTGTTTAGTTCTTGAGAGGCAGGAACCAATTTAGGAGTATAGCAAAATCTTTTTTCTGTCATTTAGAAAGCCACCTTTTTTAAGATCCAAAAAGGATTTTCTCTTCTGGCAATATGGTTAGAGTGCCTCTTCTCTTTATATTATATTCTTTTCAAGAATTTTGAAATGGCTTTTACTCTAAACCTCATTCTGAATCACTCACTTTTACTTGATAAGTTTCCTTCAAATGCAGTAATTCTTTTCTCTCTGTTTCTCGCCAAGGGGGCTCTTGCCCCAGGAATCACCGAAAGTGTTCAGAGGAATTGCAGAAAGATTTTCATCTCCCAACCCATCATCATTCACCTTCCCTGAGGAGCGTGCACCCCACCTCAACAAGCCGACAACACTTCCCTTCTCCTTATACCTATTATTTGTCCTTCAGCCTCTGGGCTCCGGGAGCCCAATCAGATCGCTGCTTGGATGTGAAGAGACATTTGACCTCAAGACCGGAAGATGGACAGCTCAGGGAACAGCAGCATGGCAACAAGTGAGGAAGAACCCCAATCCTACCTGTCCTCACCCTCCCTTCTCTGTTGACTTCTCCTCTTCTGACATCTTGGCTTCCTGCCCTGGCTTCCAAACCGCAAGCTTTACTCACTCTCCTCTCCAATTTACTCATCCCACTTTCTCTTATTCTTCAGAGTAACAATTCAAAGTTTTACAATATTGTAACTTGTGATCTTCTCCCCGATTGCAAGTGTATATTTTAATTACAGTCAGCAATGTCCTGCTCTGGGGGAAACATTTGCTCCTGTATTCACCGCTCTCATGCTCTCATTCTTCCCGCCTCTCGTTACACCCAGTGCCTCCTTGATCTCTGCCTTCTTCCCTCACTTCCCTTCTCTGGGGGCCTCCATCCAGTACAACTGGCATGGAAACATATTGAAAGGCTCCTGCTTTTCACGTTATTTAAACATGTTCTACATAGCTTCCCACCAATGATAAAAATCCAGTCACTCACTCAGAATGTCCCTTCAAGATAAAGTGGGGACAAAGGAGGAAGGCAAGGGGCAAAACGGCAATATTTGCCGTTACCAAAGAAGAGCCGCTGGTGCAAACAGCCTCCTGGGCCTCCGTGGCAGATGGACAAGTTAAGTAGCACTTACTTCTCTGTTGACTGGTGCTGCTTCTCTGTCTTCTAACCTGACTCTGCATTCTCCATCCTCAACCCATTATACTCCAAGACAACATGATAAACTAAATATGGACCTAGTATTTGTGTCTTCCCAAAGTTCATATGTTGAAGCCTAGCCCCCAGTGTGATGGTATTAGGGGGTGGAGCCTTTGGGAGAGGACTAGTCCCCGGGGGTGGAAATCTCACGAATGGGATCAGTGCCCTTACAAAAGAGACCCCAGAGGGCTCCTGCACCCCTTCCACCGTGTGAGGACACAACAGAAGGCAGTCATCTACGAACCAGGAAGTGGGCTGTCACCAAACAACAAACTTGCCAGCACCTTCATCCTGGACTTCCCAGCCTCCGGAACTAGGAGCAATAAGTGTTTGTTTTTTTAAGCCACCCAGTCTATGGTATTTTGTTGTAGCTGCAACAGACTAAGACACACACTCAAAATGATTATTTGGAAAGTGGGACATGACCATTCTTAAAAGTACCAGAGCTAGGAAAAACAAAATGATGGGATCGTGACTGGAAACCTTTGAGAGACAGAATTCTCTAGAAGAGAAGATGCAAATCATTCATGTTTATATATATGTTTCTGAATAACTGAAAGTTAGGAAAAATTCAATACCGATGTTAATCATATCTTTATTTTGGGGACAGAAAGATAGAAGCACAGAGATTGACTTGTCCTCTTTCTTTAAATTCCCATCCCCTTTGCTACCTCATCATTTTCCTGGCTCAGCATCTTCGCCTCACCTGGTTTCTTAGCGTGCTGTGCTTCTCTCCATCATAGCACTGAACACCCTGGATTGCAGTTGTCTATTTGTTTACCACTCTTTGCTTCTAGGTTACAATCTCCTTGATGACAAGGAAGATGTGTTTTGTTTTTATATTCCAACTGACATAACAAATAATAGTTAGAATCAGCCCTCCCATCATGGGCACCAATCAACTTCCTAGCCATCCCTATTGATCTAGGTCAAGATAGAATGTATATTTGAAGTGCAAATGCAGCTTTGAAAGAAGGAGATTGCTAGCTCCCTAGTCAGACGTATTATCACCACCATGCTTTCTGCACATACACTTGCTGTACCCCGAGCATTTGGCAGTGCTTGACTGGAAATTAATGCTCCTTCCATGTTCGTTGATTGAATGTTTTCAGGCATAAAAAAATAAATCAGTTTGGCATGATCCACCAACAGAAGAGAAAATTCCATCTAGAATGTTTTAAGAAGTTCCTGGCCTGAATGCCGAATACTTGCAACAAAAGGCTTTCTTCAGGTCTAATTGGATTTATACTCCTGAACTCTCCTCTCTCTGTCTCCATTCAATGATTCTAGAGAAAAATACCTAGAAAAGTATTCATTATTCTGTGTTTAATCAAACCCAGCAACACATTATCATATTTCACAGTCTTTCCTGAATTGGGTCGAAAACTCAAGTTTGCCAGCACAAATGAAGTTAGCATTTTTTCCTTCCTTGAGATTATTCCTGTCAATTCTCTTTTATCCAAGGTAAAATGGAACTCAAAGGTAATTTTTAAGAAAGAAGAAATGATATCAGAAGAACCTCAATTGTAATCATTAATCTTCTCTAATATCTCTACAAAGTATTTTCCCTATAAGTTTGAAATTGCATGACATTTTTAAGTGGCCACACAAATACCAATATACTTGAGAGTATTCTGTTAAAATGCAAATATACCCACATCTAGCCTTCTTCTTTCATACAGCAGGCAGAATGATTCTTTCAAAACTTAAAATGATCACAATATCCCCCTTGCTCTCAACCCTTCCCTGATTCTCTTCATACTTTGAATACAATTTAAAGTCTTTGCTATGGCCACAGTGTGCCCCAGGGAAGCCATCCTCTACCTCTGTCCCCCTCTCAGCCACACTGGCCTCTCTCTGTCCCCTGAACAGTCACCACACCTTTCTGGCCCTCCTCTTGAGATGCTATTAACCTACCTGTTTTCAGGGCTCACTGGCCAATTTATTATAGGCCTCTGCTCAGAGGGCACCTCCTCAGAGAGGCTCTGTCTCACATCCCTTTCTTACCTGGACTCCTTCTTCACAACACTCTGTTCTACTCCATGACATTGTTTGCTTATGTATTTACAGTCCGTCTTCCTCATTAGAATATAAGTTTCAGGGGCGCCTCGGTGGCTCAGTCGTTAAGCATCTGCCTTCGGCTAAGGTCATGATCCCAGGGTCCTGGGATCGAGTCCCACATTGGGCTCCTTGCTCAGCGGGGAGCCTGCTTCTCCCTCTGCCGCTCCCTGCCACTCTGCCTACTTGTGATTCCTCTCTCTCTCTCTGTGTCGAATAAATAAATAAAATCTTTAAAAAAAAAAAAAGAATATAAGTTTCACGAGGGTAGAGACCCTAATTTGTTCACCGGTGTTAACTACAGTACCTAAAAGAGAATTTATTCCCAGGAGAAACAGAATTTTAAAAGGCAAAGTGAACCTTAGAGCTTGCATCCTTCACAAATATTTTATTGACCACATGAAGAAACTGAGGCTCAACAATCAAATGAGTTACTCAAGGTCACAGTTAATAAGCTGTAGAACTGGATCTTAGTTATACTTACTTCTGGCCCAATAGCCTTGGACTGTAAGAAACAAACATGAAGGAGCGGAATGCCCATGCTGACTTCTAACTTTTCAGAAATTTACACTTTTTGTTTTCCAGAAAAGTCTCTCTGTAAAAGCTCTAATAGTTTTTCATCTCAGTTTATTTTTGTTTTCCTCCCATTCACCAAGAGTAAGTCCTAGTGTGATTTTGCAAATCCCAGAACGTGAAAGCTAACAGGGTGTGACAGCTGGTGTGTCCCATGCTCCTCACACTCAGTGGTCTGTAACAGGGTAAATGACACAATTACCTACTGTAATTACCACTGCTGACAATACAGTTTCCCTGGTGAATGCTTTATGAAATTCAGAACTGCTTTTCTTGTCAATACGATCCAAATCTTTGCCGACATATTTTGGTCAATATTTTGCTAAATAAATGTATAAAAATTAAAGCCCAAATCTAAGTGGACATTTATTACTTAGCATAATTCAAGTACTGTGTATGCATTCTGCTTTCATCTCATTTTTTTTTTTTTTTGCATGGAAATGCAAATCTTTTTAACAAAGTTTTGCTTTAAATCAAGAATCTGTTCTCACTGGTTATAAAGACACACAAAACACTGCATAGAAAAATAGATACACCAAAAGAGTCAGAACTGAATAAACAGAGCATTGGCCAAAACCCTGATCTACAGTACTCTGCTCTACAAACTTGTTACTTATTTCATTTCAACTATAAAGGACACTTGAGAATACAAACAGACACAAACAACTGTAATAGTTGACTGTTCTAAGTTTGGCTGCCAGCCAAAATCCTTCACCAATTACAGATAGGCTGTCAAAATAAAAAATAAAAATGCAAAGGGACACATTGGTCTGCAGATATAACGTGTTTTACTTTTCTTAAAACAAGTGCAATTACCAAATTTCCATTCTAAGGCTGGGATTAGCAGATGGAATACTTTAAATTTAGTATTAAAAAGTGTCCCACTTCGGAGAAAGTAGCACAAATTCTTTTTGCAAGCACAGTCAAGGAACACACTCTTTTCTCCCTGTGGATAACACCAATTTGTTAACAGAAATACATTAGCAACCAGATTATTTTGATTTTGCAAATAAGTGGTTCCTGTTTTAATGATGCAATATATTCCTGGAAACCATACCAGAAGGCCGATTATCATTAAATGGAACTAATCATGTTCTTATTGGCTTCACATGTTCTACCATGGTCTGGCATCATCAGCAGACACCAAAGAACAAATGGGTGAGGAGGTCAAAAGCAAAGGACGTGTGCCTGATAATCAATGTTGAATGTGCTCAGTGTGAAAAGAGGGCTGATATGTAATTCAAGTACACAGTACTTGAAACAGTGATCTTTATTCCAGAGCGACACAAAAGAATTGGACCCATCTTAACTTTTCAATTTAATATTCTTGTTCTTTGTAACAAAATTAGGGGGAGATAAGTGCTATCCAAACCTCAAGATGGAAGCGCCATATGAATATCAAGAATGATGAGTCAAGATAAGGATATAAATCTCTGTATACAGAATAATATACTAAGAGGAGAAAATTTTACATTTTAAAATAAAACAACATGCAATGTTAGTTAATGATACAACCGATGTTGGAGAAGCCCTTTTGCAAGTGAAAGCCATGGAAAATCAGTAAATCCCATCTAAATTTTTTAGAATCTGCTGTTATCCAGTAACCACTTAAAGAATTGCAGCATACCCACCCATAAAACAGACGATGGTAAACCCCCTACTTCCCATATGACACAATCAAGGTCAAAATGCAGTCTCGTGCAAGCTGAGACTAACTCTGTTATTCCGATTTCCAATCCCACTGTACCCTATATAACTCTCCCAGCCTGAGAAGTGTCCTCAGTTATTGGTCAGCATTTTGTTTCAGGCTGTTTGGAACTGCTAATTTCTCTTCCTGCAATGTTCCTCTGTAGGTTCTTCCTCGTGACCCCAGTGAGGCCTTATCTGATCACATAATCTAAGTAGGTGCCCAATGCTGGTATCCATAACATAGCTTCCTAGCACATAGTTAGCATTTGATAACATTCATCCACTTGTTTGTTTACCTCTACCCCCTATATGGTAAAGTCCATCAGGAATTGTCTGACTAGCACTGTGCCCAGCCCATAGAAGACTTTCAACAGATACGAGCTAGATTAATGTATCCTTCAGACTAAAGGGCTTTCCCCCACCCCATGCCTTTTATCACACTTCGTAATTTTAAATTTGAAATTTTCTAGGTCAAGAGACTAGTAAATATGCAGTTGAGGGCTAAGACTAACAACTTCTACACTCAATGTAGAATAACCATATAATATCAGACTTTTATCTGAATGCAGTTACATTTCAAGAGACATGATATTTTATAAAGCATATCTAAATTTGGATAAAAAAAGAGTCCAGGGGTGCCTGGGTGGCTCAGTCAGTTAAGCATCTGCCTTCAGCCCAGGTCATGATCCCGGCGTCCTGAGATCGAGCCCCACATCGGGCTCCGTGCTCAGCAGGGAGCCTGCTTCTCCCTCTCCCTCTGCCTGTTTGTCTGCCTACTTGTGATGTCTCCCTCTCTCTATGTCAAATAAATAAATAAAATCCTAAAAAAAAAGAGTCCAATAATATAATTTCATTCTACTGTATTGATTTTACTTACGAGTGAGAACTATTTCTATAAAAATAGCCTAAATTATAACTTTCAAACTGAAGTATGAAAGGGAGTAATTTCAGTTTCAGCATATTAACAGAGTCCGCTGTAAAAGGAAAATACTGGATTAGCAGAGTTTAGTGTATCTTTTAAAAAAATCACTTGGAATCACTTCAGAAGAATTAGAAAACCTAGTTTCTTGAAGATATATTTCCTATTGATGGAACTATCTAGTCACTAGAATTAGCTGAAACCAGATTGATGTTTAGAGGATTAAAATATGAAGACCCAGTTACAGGAATCCTGTTTAAGAGTAGGACACGGGGTTGTGATGTTCCTGCAGTAATGAATCACAAAGATGCCAGAGGCAAGTTGCTTTGGAAATGTACAGATGTCACCCTGGTAGTCACATACATTACTACAAGGTCTTCATGGACCGACTCAGCATTTCAGAGATGGACTGGGCACATGCAATGAAATAATACATGGTAACTCTGGCACTTCCGGGCTAAAAGGCTATTTTCCTCATTCATTTTTATGCATAGGATGGTAATGGAATAAAAATGCAGAATGAAAATATTTATTAGCAAATCTCTTCCTCCAGACATCACCAGTAACCGCACAGGCTGGCTTGCATTATCTTCTATTTGCCGACACTGTCATACATTTTCAACTACACTGAAATTGTTATTTCCTAACCTAGACCTAGGAGTACATGAAGGTTTTAGAATATCAGTTTCCTTTAGAAATTTCTTTTTTTTTTTAATTTGGGATCTTTTTTATTTTTATACACATGACAAGATTTTACACCAAGAATAGTCAGTTAAATAGTACAAATTTACATTTGTGATGAATGTTAAAAAAAAAATAGAAATTTCTTTTCTAACCTGCCTTTGTCCTTCTGAAAAGATTCCCATAAATAGTACTGACTCAACAAAAAAAGTATCTTTTAAAAAGACAGGCCTATTGAACATGTTATAATAAATAATGAAGCACAAATACGTGGTTCTGTATTACTAACAGCCACATTAATTATGTTGAGGTTGGTTCGTTATCCATATAGCAGCAATACTTATATGCATATTTTGCATATTTAACATTCTACTACTTTGGGTATATATAATTTATACTGGTATAATCAAATAGAGTTGGTATGAACAGGAAAATGCCTCATCATTTGGCTGGCATTTATATCCAAGCTTATGTTTAGCTACTACTTGTTGAACTTTTACAATATTTGGAGTTCCATAACACGAGATTTCCTTTGTCCTTTGATTTAATTTTCACAACTACCCTATGAAATAGGTATTGGTATTGTTGTTCCCACTTTCAGATGAGGTAAATGAGGCATGAAGAAATTCATCTAAGGCCACAGACTTTGAATTGGGGGTGCTAGGATTCAAAGTCAAACCTGTTGAATTCTTTTTTTTAATTTATTATTTTTAAAGATTTTATTTATTTGTTTGTCAGAGAGAGAGCACACAAGCAGGGGAAGCTGCAGGCAGAGGGAGAAGCAGGTTCCCCGCTGAGCAAGGAGCCCAATATAGGACTCTATCCCAGGACCCTGAGATCATGACCTGAGCCAAAGGCAGACTCCTAACCGACTGAGCCACCCCAGCATCCCAGATCTGTTGAATTCTAAGTGTGAACTTTTAAACACTAAAATAATTTGACCTAATCAATCTAATTATCTTCTTTATTAAAATGTTGTATCTTATGAAAAGTAAATATGCTACCCCTTGACTGTCCCAGCGATATGGCCACCCTGTGGATTTGGCTACCACAAGGCACTATTCCAATATTCAAGATCTTACAGATGGTGTTTCTTGTGGGTTTCACTCTGGAACTCTGGAACCATCCTTTGAAGTAAGGATCATGTCCTATTTTAAGGGTCCCACTTTAGGATGAGGTTTGACTAACACACATCAACAGAAGAGTCATAATGAGGAGACTCAATTAGGAATAATAAGGGAGGAAAGAGTTATTTTTATAAAAAGGATACTCTCAGAGATTTAGTATTCTTATGCACATTTTTTTTTTTTTTTTGAGTACTGTTGAATGGAACCAAGATTAGACATGTCCTGTGTTCCACTGGGCAAAATAAGATTGGCCAAATTATATCCTTCCTGAAACACCTAACTCATATTCCATCACTTTAACAAAAATGCTTCTGACTGAGACAATCCCCATTGAATTCCTCTTCCTCAAAACTCCTAGGAAATATTATATTGGCTTCTTTTGATTGTTCTTTCTTTTTTAAGATTTTATTTATTTATTTGAGACAGAGAGAGAGAGGGAACACAAGCCGGGGGAGTGGGAGAAGGAGAAGCAGACTCCTCTCTGAAGAGGGAGCCTGACATGGGGCTCGAGCCCAGGGCTCGACCCCTGGGATCACGACCTGAGCCAAAGGTAGACACTTAACCGACTAAGCCACCCAGGCACCCCTTGATTGCTCTTATTTGTTATAAAAACTTTCAAACAAACTAACCTCTTTGAGGATAGGGCCTGTATCTTTGAAAATGAAAGCAAATATCTATAAAAGTTACTTTAAGTAAGTAAATTAATAAAGTAGTAAAAGCAAAAGATCCACACATAGTGGGAAAACACACTTAAATATCCCAAGGGTTAAGAAAGAATCCCAATGGAAATTATGAAATACTTAGAACTAATAATATATATAGAATACTAAATATTAAAATTTGTGGGATGTAGTTTAAGTAACGATTAGATGTAAATTTTTTAAACGTAAATGCATTCATTGAAAAAAAACATGGCTTTCAAAACAAGAAGATATGAGCATCAGTATTTATTAGTAGTGTGATTTTAAACAATATACTGAATATGCCAATGCTTCATGCTCATCACTTACCCAATAGGGCTCATAATACCAAATTATTGTGTTGTTTTGAAGATTAAATAATATATGTAAAGCATCTAGAACTATGTTTGACACATTGGAGGAATTATTTTTTTATATTATCACCATTTCCACTTAAAAAGCCAAAAAAATCCAAAGTTATAAAGAGAACCGACATTTTACCAATGGCATCAAAACACTTAAAGGGAGAAGAAAGTGGCTGCCCCAGTTTGCATTCCCACCAACAGTGCAAGAGGCTTCCCCTTTCTCCACATCCTAGCCAACACCTGTTGTTTCAAAACAAATGAGCAAAGGGAAGGGGTGGAGGACAAACCAAGAAACAGACTCTTAAGTACAGAGAACAAACTGATGGTTACCAGAGGGGAGGAGGTTGGAGGGTGGGGGAAATAGGTGAAGCGGCTTAAGAGTACACTTATGATGAGCACTTATGTGTAGAAGAGCTGAATCACTATATTGTACACCTGAAGCTAATATTACACTGTGTGTTAACTAAATGGAATTTAAATAAAAATTTTTTAAAAAGTGTAAGTGTTAATAAACATGTAAGTAGAAGCCTATGGAAAAAAAATAGAGGGAGACAAAAGAATGTCTGCATTAAGCCTGGATAAGAGAAACTGAAGGAAGTAGAATTAGCTACCTTCCTCCTACATTATCTGGAGAAAGAGCACACTGACCAACATACACCAGTATCCCAGTATCCTTAGAATTATCTTATTAATTCTTGCTGTAGCTATAATTCAATTATTCTGACTGTTTTTGTACCAAAGGAGAATGCTGTACCTAGGCCATAGAGAGCAATAATTTTCTTGACTACATTGGTAGAAGGGACTACCAGTGAAAAATGTGTGTGTAAAACAATCAAAATAGGAAGAATAGGAAAGAGGATAAGAAAATAGAAGAAAAAAATATGAGCCCATAAAGAAGTAGGGGGGAAAAACATGCAGATAGGCAAAATAAAAGTTACAATGGTCTGGTTATTATAGGCCAAGAGGCAAGGGCAACAGTATAAAATGCCAGAATGATATGAGCAAAAGGGATTTAAAGTAGGCATTTAGGAGGTCACTGATGATTTCCATGGCAGCAAATTCAGAAGAGGAGAGAAAGAAGCCAGTTTAGAAGAGGTGAGTAAATGGTAAAGAAGTGCTGGTGAAGCCAAGTATTAAACATGTTCTTCACATATTTTATGATTAGTTAGCTAGAGTGGGGTCCTCTCCATTCAATAGAATGTCAAATCCATAGGAACTATTTTACCCAGGGTAATTAGGAGTCAGTCAGGGGAAGAGAGAAGTCACAAAAGGTAATACATACATACTTAAACACTTTTAAGTTAAAAATATATAAATGAACATTTACTTGTCAGTCCTGAATGGAGGCCAAAGTCTTTTGCTTTGAGTTTCTCAAAGTTCCTTTCATAAATCACACCAATTCTGTATTCTGTAGGAGTTCCAGCTTTAATTTATTTAAAGTGGAGTGAGAAATTAAAGACACCTGCAGAGCAATCTGAAGAATTGTAGATTTCTATGATTTTTTCCCAATGTTTACAGTTCTCTTACCTATACCTAATTTGATAACACATTTTAAGTGGCTTGACTCAACCAAGTGTTTCCTATATATTCGACTTACTTTTTTTGTGTGTGAAACAACACTCTTTTTGGAAAATATTAGCTTATTTGGTGAGTTGGTTAAGTTGTGATTGGTTAAAAGTGCTACTGTTTAGGGAAAACTGCCACCTTTCTTTCCACACTCATACCATCCCTGTAAAATTCTCTGTTCTCTACCCTAAGGGAAAATACATTCAGATATATTAAGAGGTTGCCAGCTGAAAAGCTCTGCCTTAAAATAAATCTATTAATTGACCACATAGCCTATATATAACTGACACTGATCCAATTCCTTCTAATACAACTTACAGAGCTATTTTAAATAGGAAAATATATGCACTCTGGAAACTATCAAGCACTTACAAAAGTAAGTGTTGATTATTATGAGAGAGAAGAAAGATCTTGTCATTTAGTTTTAACCCTTCTGCTTACCCAACAATTGTTTATTGACCACCTATTGTAGACCAGACATTGCTAGACACTGGATATACAATGATGAAAACACAGAGATGTTTTCTGCACTTTTGAGGCTTATAGTGAAGGAAAGAGGAATTAAACAGATGGATAGACAAGCCACAGTGAGTGTTATCAAGAAAAGTTTTGGATGTTTTGAGAATAACATGGTAGACCAATATTAAATTGAGTGGTCCCAGAAAACTCTTGAAGATCTGAAGAATGGATTACAATCAGTCCAGCAAAGACAGGAGAAAGAAAGAATTGTTGCAAGCAGAAGGAACAGGATGGGCAAACGCCCAAATGTAGGCAAGAAACTCATGAATCTGAGGCCCGAAGAAAAGCTGGGTGTCTAAAGTGAGGTGTGACAGAAGGAATGGCATGAGACAAGGCTGGAAAGGTAGGCATAAGCCAGATCATGCAGGACCCTTTAGGACACATTAAGAGATGATCTATTTTTTACCCTAAGATCAATGGGAAGCCACAAAAAGGTATTAAAGATTAAAAAAAAAAAATCACTTTGCGGTGGGGAGAATGGGTCAGAGGAGGGCAAGTATGGAAGCAAAGAGGACATTAAAGGATAGGGTCCTTGGCTACAGTGGGTCATGGAGACACACGGAGAGAGACAAAATATATTTAGAGATGAAATTGCTAAATTTGCTAATAGATTAGATTATTCTATTAGTTTGGGGTGGGGGACAGACAGAAGGCATAAGAGAGATCAAGATTCAAGCCTCCATGAGGATTAGGCCTAGGCCCTAGGGGTGAAAGTAGAAGAGAAAGTCTACACATAGCAGTTATGATCGTAAATAATGACAAAAATGGATAAACCACACAGATCCGCATATATTTTCTTGACATTCATGAACCCATGCAAACTAATCCCTATGCAACTTTGTCTCAGCCACCCCATCCCATCCCATTCCTGACACACACAAACCATCCTGAGTTGAACTGGGCCACTTGCTATTTCCTGATAAGGCTTTGAGTTCCTTCACTGCAAAATCCATTTCTTAAAAACCATTCTCTGGGCGCCTGGGTGGCTCAGTCGTCAAGCGTCTGCCTTCGGCTCAGGTCATGATCCCAGGGTCCTGGGATCGAGCCCCGCATTGGGCTCCCCACTCCGCGGGAAGCCTGCTTCTCCCTCTCCCACTCCCCCTGCTTGTGTTCCTGCTGTCGCTATCTCTCTCTCTGTCAAATAAATAAAATCTTTAAAAAAAAAAAACATTCTCAATCCTGGCGAATCTTGACATCTTACTTATTTTTCACAATCACTATGTCCTCAGAATGCTCAATCTAGAAATGAGTCATGTTTGACTCCTCCCTTCCCCTCCTTCTGTACAACCCATAAATCACACGTCTTGATGATTTTCCCTCAAAATGTCAATCCATCCACTTTTCTCCATTTCCAGGGCTATCACCCTGGCCAGGGTCATCATTATACATTGCCTACAAGAGTCTCCTCGTCCAATTCCACTTTCACCTCAAACCAAACCATTCTCCAAACAGTCCTTACAAGCATGTCTTTAAAACATAAATCAGATCGAGTCTCTCCTTTGCTTAAAAGACTCCACAGCTTACTATGATACCTTGATTAAAATCCAAACATTTTCCTTGGTTTAAGACTGAGTGACTTGGCCCTACCCTATCCTTCATTCTCCCTTCATGCCACCTTCTTCTTTGCTCACTATGCTACAAGCCCGATGCCTCTTTTCAGTCCCTCCAACACATTAACCTTTTCTCCTAGCTGAGGGCAGCTCCATATGCCTGGCAGTTATTATCTTTTCTCTAGTATCTATCTCCCAAAGGAAGTTATAAATTCTTTGGGGTCAAGGACTTATTTGTACATTTTATTACTCAAAGCCCATGCTCAGTAAATATGTGCCAATTGTTTCACAAATTTGAAAGGGTTAAAAGACAATTTTCATGAACTTTCAAGCTATCATCATCATCACCACCGTAGTTTTAATTTACTGGACACTTACTATGGACCAGGAATTATATGAAACACTTTTCACTGAGTCTTTACAACAACCTCACAAGGTAGAAGCTGTTATCCCAACTGTAATAATCATGATAAAACGAAGGTGGAAGGGGTAAATATATCTTGCCCATTGTTACTCAGCAATTAAATAAGAGAGCTGGGATCTTAACCCTGATCTGTCTGTTTCTACAAATAATTAGTTATTCCACCTTCCTGAATGATCAAGAGCTTTAAATGAAGCACTTAATTTTTCTCTAGATTTGAAAAAAAAAACATTTTAACAATCCAAAATTTGTAAAAATCAGTACATGTGTGATCGGTTTCTGCATTCTCTACATTGTTTAGATATCTCATGCTGATAGTGCACTGCTTTGGTTGCTATTTTGGGAACATGGTTGCCTAGCAACAAGCATTATCAGACTGAATGACATTCCAGATTGTATTTTGTTATAATATAGTTAACATAGTATTCATATAGAACTATTTGAGGAACAATGTGGGCAAATTTAGTGCAATGTATTATAAAGCAGGAAGTCTACAATAAAGCATGAACAATAAGCTTTTCTGTTCAGGAACGCTTTCGTTTCCAAATACATTCAACTCATCAAACGTATTTGGAATCCAACGTGGCTGGAGGTGACAACAAGGAACTGAGGATGGTGAAACTTTAAAATCGAACCAGTTAAGAGTAGTAGGGGTGGAGAGAACTCTTTACTCTGTAAAGGGGGAAAAAACTGCTCCACAGATACCAGATCCTATCCAGAATTCTCACAGCTACCTTCTCTTGGAAGCAGATGTAACTGAGAAGGAACATATGGCTAGCTCCACACAAAGCCATCACCACTAGCAAAACAAGCAAAACAAAGCACGTAACTCGAAAACAGTGACTTTAATATTATCATCTTCTTACATGAAAAATAAATGAGTGGGGAAAATATGGGTACATAAGACATATCCAAAGGGATGATTCCATAATGAGATGATTCACTTTTTTGCAAGACATCTAGTAATCCCAGTGTCTGACATAAAGCCCATCGCCCCTGATGACTTGAGAGGCAACCTAAAAACCATGTTGATTAAAAATGCCCCTCTTGGGCGCCTGGGTGGCTCAGTTGGTTAAGCGACTGCCTTCGGCTCAGGTCATGATCCTGGAGTCCCGGGATCGAGTCCCGCATCGGGCTCCCTGCTCGGCAGGGAGTCTGCTTCTCCCTCTCCCACTCCCCGTTTGTGTTCCCTCTCTCGCTGTGTCTTTCTCTGTCAAATAATAAAATCTTTAAAAAAAAAAAATGCCCCTCTTGGTACTGATGTGTTCTTAAAAAAAGTAGGGAGAGAAAAATAAATTATAATGAAGAGGGAAAGGAAAGAAAAGAAATAATAAACCGAGTAAGGTGACAGAAAAGAAAGATCCCAGGATTTGCCATCTGAAAAGCTAGTCAGGGACCTGGTGTTTAAAAATTGTGAGGCCCTGTACCAGTTTAATTTTTGGAATCAAAATTTTCTCCTCTGTGAAATGGAGATAATATTGCCTTCCTTGTCTAATTTACAGATTTCTGTGAAGCTAGAAAAGATCGATCAGTGAGGTCACTGTTATACTTTCTCACAGCTCAGTTTATGATGGGTGTGGGCAGAGAGAATAGGTTGGTAGTTTATCATCTAGGCAAGTGTTTCCAGATGATTCTTAACTTGATAATTATGCTCTCCAACCTGAAAAAGACTTTGACAACTCATATAATTTTTTAGAAATCAATGAGAAAAACATCAGCCGCCAAAATAAATAAAAGGGTTAAAGGAATATGGGCACACAATTCACAAAAGAAAACAAAAAGCAATATACACATGATGGAACAATGTTCATATTATAATAAAAGACATTTAAAAATACCAAGATATATCTATCTTTGTATTTTTGTAAATCTGCAAAATTTACAAGTAAAAAAGGAAAAACCACCAGTACAAATGAAAGTTCAGACAACTAGCCTTTTCATATGCTGCTGGTGGGAATATAAATTGGTACAAACTCTCAGAGGGCAATTTCATATATCTCAAGTATTTCATATATATATATATATATATGTGTGTGTCTCTGTGTGTATATATATATATATATATCAAGTATTTCATATATATATATATATATAAAGTATTAAAATGTACAGAACTTAGGCCTAATCATTCTCTTTCTAGAAATGCATCCTAAGGAAATTATCAGAGAAGGTTACAAAAATTCCTGCACCGTGTATTATCTGTGAAACTGACATTTTGAAATTAAAATTTCAACCATATATGGCCGGCTAAATAAATTAATTTATCTATTTTATAGGACATTATGCCACCATCATAAATTATGTTGTAAAATATTATTGATATATGAGAAAATGTTTATACTAAATTAATAATTTGAGAAGATTAAAAGTATGATAGCATGATTCCAATTTAACTTAAAAAGGTACACATACATTGCATACACAGATAAAAGAATAAAACTACTTCTAAAGTATTAACCAGCAGTATCTCTAGGAGATGGGATACTGGGAGATTTTAATCACCTTCCTCCTTCTTTGGGTTTTTCTGTATTTATTTTCCTGGAGACGTTTATTACATCTGCATCAGAAAAAAAAAAATGACTCCTATACAAAAGAAAACATGTAGCAATATGAAAGCAGCAAATTGAGGGTTTCATGTAAATATGGTACATTTGAATTCACCAATGTCAAGCTTTTTTAAATATATGTGTTTGCTTTCCTCTGAATTTCAGTAGGGTTTCTATTGGTAAATATTATCTGCATTCATTTTGGTGGGCTGGTTCTATTATGTACATAAGGACATACAGATTTTGCAAAATTAAAAAGGAAAGCTTATCTGTAACTTTTAAAAATACTTAGAAGATGTTTTTTAAAAGGGTTAGAAACATGGGTAAGAGTTTCTTCTTGGGACAATATCAATAAATTCACCAGAGAAAGTATAATCTAATCGGGAGGATGCCTGATAGGATAAAGCAAACTAGAAAGGAATAATACCAGAAAAAACGTTTTGAGTTGAAAGTGCCTCAAATTTGCATTTACTACTGATACAGAAGAAGATTCATCTATTGATAGACTAAGAAGGCAGAGGCTAATGCACGGAGATGAACAACCTCATTCTATTCCTCTGCTGGGGTAATCTTGGAATAACATTCAGGTCATTATGTTGCAGTAGAAGAAAAAATACAGACATAACAGGTTTGGTTTAGTAAAGAGCAATAAACATGAGTAAGGAGCTAGCAGGACTGACAGGGATATGAGCTCATTGTGTGGCATGTAACTGAGTTTAATTTTGGATACTATATCTGAGAAATTCTAGGCAATGGATCTAAGAAATGACAAAGAACCATGGCAGCTGCCTACTAGTGTTTATGAGGCATACCCTGAACTTCTCCTTACATAGAACCAGGGAAGTATGGCACCTGGATGTTAACAAAGGAGGAAAAGTCTCAATTTAATTCGGGCTCAGCTTTCTGGTGAACTATTTGATCATCAGTCTTAGGAAGGCACTCATAAACCCCACAGATATCCTATACCAGATGAGATAAAGTGTATACATACACAAAATTCCATCCTCCCTAATACTTTGTATTCCTTATAACTCTGATGCGATGTGCTTTGATGCTCTTGGTAGTTAATCAACAAATATTTGTTGAATGAATTAATGAACCCAAATATCTACTGATACTCATTCAAATCCCAAAACTATTATGGGAACCCAGTGATGAACAAAGCAGAACCAGGAGACATTTTCCCTGCCTTCAAGGAGCTTACAGGAGCTAAGGAAAGATAGGCAAGAAGTAAGAAAAACACACGGAGGGGGTTGTGTGTATTAACTTCTGAAGGAAACACAGCAGGTAAAATGATGGGGAACCACAGGGCATGGGGAAGGGGCTACTGAGAGTGAACATGGAAGGAATATTTAAGTTAAAACCTAAAAGATGAGGAAGAGCCAAATGTGCAAAAAGGAAAGGGAGGAAAGCGTTTCAAGTAAAAGAGACAGGATATAGGACTGAAGAAGAAAGAGGTTTAGGATTTCTTCCAGGACATAAAAAGAGGTCAATGAGACTAAACATAAGAAGCAAGACATAGAGTAGACTGAGACAAGGTAGGAGAGGTGACATTAATAGAGTGCCTTAGACTTGGATAATGGGAGGGAGAAAGAGACAAGGGTCTGGATTTGAGCTCTTATTTGAAAACCTAAACAAAGAACATGTAGATGAATTGAGTGTGGAAGGAATCAAGAGTGTCCTCAATGCCCGTGGCTTTAACAAAAGTGTGGTGGCTGAGGCCAAAATGGGTTAGATTGGGAGAGAAATGTTTTCCTCTTCTGAATTTCAGCTTGCTCCTTGGGTACAGTAATCTCTTTTATAGTTGAATAATAGAATAGAATATCATAGTATCTGGTTAGGCATATGCTGTTGTAGGCACTTCAAAAATCTAATACTTTTAATCTTGACAACACCTTCATACAGTGGGTAAAATTTCTCCATTTTACCAACAGAGAAAGAGTCTCAGGGTGGGTAGAGTGAACTGGTTGAGTTTCCCGGCTAGTAAGAGACAGGTTTCTTCGTACACCCCTCACCTCCTAACTCTTAGCCAATGTTTTCCCCTCATTTCTTTCACCCCTCATTTTGCATCCATCCTTATAATTTTATACAAGCAAATGACCAGAGCTCATTGCTTATAACTGTTTAGCAATCATCTGTCTTTTATCAGTTTTAGTTAAGTGAGTATATCTCTACCTCCTCTCAGAGATTATAAAGTCCCCAAAGGTATAGACTTTACTCCTATTTGTATCATCTGTAGCGCTAAGTACAACCTCCAAAGAGCGGTTAATCAATATTTTTAAAAACTACTTATGCCAGGCACTGCTGTCAACTTCTTGCATATGTATTAAACTCATCCAATCCTCACACTGAGTATGAGGTAAGTATTATTATTTCTAATCCCATTTTATAGATGAGGAAACAGAGGTGCTGAGAGATAAGTCACTTGCTGAAGGTCACTCATTTAATAAGGTGCACAGTCAGGGTTCAAACCCAGGGCGTCTGGCTTCAGAGGGATGTGTGTGAACGATACAACACTGTCTACTGAGTACAGAAGGAAAGAAGACAACTTAAGGAAAGAAGCCAGAGGAAAACTTGAATGAATGGAGCTTAAAATCACTCTTTCTCCATGAAGTCAAATTACTACTAGGACACTTCATTATCTCCTCCCTGAGTGGTCCTACCACTTAAAAGTTTACAAATGTGGGATGTTATTTAAGCTTCTTTCGTTTCAGTTCCTAAATAAGTAAAATGGGGATGATAATAGTATACTGATCTGTAAGATGGTTAATATGATTACCTGAGAAAGTGCATATAAAGGGTTTAGCATTGTGTCCTACAGACAGTGAACATAAATGTTAGCTCTTATTATTAGCCTTATGTATAGGTACTCAATAATTAGTCGTTGAATGAATGTCTGACTTTATCGGTTCTGCTGGAGAGGACATACCACAGTGCAATAGCACATACCCATTCTAATAATCTAGAAGGAATATGAGGCTACTAGAAACCTAAAGCATTCAGGGCAGTGCCAAGGAGTGGGTAGCAGTGTCCCCTACATGATTCTACTTGGCACTGGCTCTGATATATAACCTAACGGACTTGAACTTGAGGATGGTGAGACCTGGAGCCAAACTTCACAGTTATATGTTTGGCTCACATAGCCATACTCTGGGGACAGTTTTGCTTTCCTTAAAATGATGGAAGAAAAAAATAGCCAAATGTTATTTCTTCTTCTTATATGAATGGGGTTTCCCCACTTAGAATAATTGAGAATTTGAGCAAGTTACTCAGCCTCTCCCAGACACAGCTTTCTCATCTATCCAGCAGGGATATCTGCAGCATGGGGTTATGTTAATTAGGTATCTAGCTCAAGGGAAGCATTCGCAAGATGATAGCTATACACTCCAACTCTAAGACCAATGCTGTCCAAACCTAAGACCAACTCTTGAATTCTACTGATGAAACTACTTCTGAAAAGACAAAATGCCCTGATCAGGTGAATGCTTTAGCCAATCACTTGTTTGTTTTCATTCTAATAGAGATAGGATATCAATTTTAATTAATTGATTAAAGAAATATGAAATTCACCAGGTTTTACTCTCTGGGGATGGGGATGAAAAAGACACAAAGGCTGTCTTCAAATAACATGTAATTTAATGGGAGAAGACAGATGTGTAAACTACAAAACCACTAAACAGATTTAATTAAGAGCTAATAGAAATGCAGATGAAAGAAATCTATTGAAAATGTCACACTGTGAATAGAAAGGTAAATACTAAATCCACTTGAGCTTCATGCTATTAAATGAAAATAACTCACATTTTCTAATGAGAAGACTCAAAGATACTTCGTACAGGTGAGGCCATGTTTACTGAGATACAGAAGGTGAGTAGTATGTCAATAAGTAAAGAAAAAGGTTAAAAAACAAAAGAAAAAGCTATTTAGGCCAGTGAAAACCACATCCACAAAGACATCCTCAGAGAACGGTATAATAAAACCTGCCAAAATGGAGGAAGAGGAGTCTAAAAATCTAACTGAATCAAATAAAGTTAGCACCGTTATGAGGTTACTGAGAAACACCATTTTTAGTTGGTTGCCCAGTTACTGTGTGACACACGGTGTGGCTGGAAGGGCGGGGGGGCGGGGCACCTGTTGCTGATCCTGGTTTCGGGTAATACAGTTGCTCAGTGTTCTTGGCTGAGACTAGAAGGGAGCAGAAGCGTCTGCTGCACAGGTCGCTATGCTCGGCCATAACCCCGCTGTGTGGAAGAGCTGGGCAGAAGCAGACAGGAAGGTTATAGGGCTAGATGCAGAGACTGACACACGGTGGGGAATTGAAATCTTCTGCTAGATCACTTCAGGGGCACGTTCTCTACTGCATTCTTGCAAAGTTAAATATGCTTTGAATTGAACTGCTAAAATCTCCGATAATCAGAAGTCAGTTACCTCCTACTCTCCTTCTTCCTCCCAATCCCCCCCAAAAGCTAAGACCTTTAGTTCACCCAGTTTGAGAATGGGGGCTGGAGCCAATTATGTTAGCATCCATATTATAGCGTGGTAGCTTATCAAGTTTTGCATTGCATTATTGTACCTTATCAAGTTCCACTATGATAGTTTTGCAAAGCAGAAGCAGCCTGTGGTTTGTAGAAGGATGTAGTTGGACATGAAGCTGGAAAGACAGAC
Source organism: Leptonychotes weddellii (assembly GCF_054177405.1). Taxonomy (NCBI): domain Eukaryota; kingdom Metazoa; phylum Chordata; class Mammalia; order Carnivora; family Phocidae; genus Leptonychotes; species Leptonychotes weddellii. The sequence goes on from NC_138373.1 coordinate 98,076,711, forward strand.
TGCTTTGCTAAGCTCTGTGAATGTTATTCTGTGAGCAATGAGAAGTCACTGAAGTTTCTAGAGAGGGAAATGACTACACTGAATAGGAAGGTAGAGCCATGGATAAAGTTGAGGTCATAATGAGGCAAAAAATTCCACACAGTGAGACTGTCAGTAGAATATCTAAAATGTCCAGATAAAAAAAAACAATGAAGATTTGAACTGAGATAGTGACAGTGAGGATAATTATAATGCCAACTTACATTTTTATAATGCTTTGAAAGGTTTTCAGCATTCCATTATGTATAGTTTTACTATAGAAACCCACACCAACCAAGCAGACTAAGGAGTAAGGACAATGTAGATTCTTTCCTTCTCACTTCATCTCTCTTCATCTCTCATTACCTCTCATCACCTCTCATCATCATCTCTCATCATTCTCTCTCTCTCTCTTTGTTAAGTAGGCTCCATGCTGGGGATGGAGCCCAACACAGGGCTTGAACTCGTGGGGCTTGAACTCACAACCCTGGGATCAAGACCTGAGCTGATACCAAGAGTTGGACACGTAACCAACTCAGCCACTCAGGTGTCCCTCATGATTATTTCTCATCATCATCATCTCTTCTCTCTCTGTCCTTTCTCCTGCCCTCCACCCCGCCATCCAGCATCTCAACTGCCTCTCTATTCTGGAAACAACATCCACCGTGTGAGTCCAGGTAGGAAGCAGGACACCCCTCCCACTGTGGAAGCCAAAAGAAGGCAAGACACGTTCTCCCCCAGCCATGCTCCTGCCACTTCGCAAATACATGGCCATGTGACATAAACTAAAACAACTACATGCTTCTACCCAGGAATTTCGAGCACAGAATGGGTGATGGGGAAGCAAAGAGATCACTAGCGTTCATTTTCAGTGCTGTGTGTCCTTGCACGGCATCCGTCCGGCAGTGGCTCCCAGCAGCAGGGGTGACATGTTACGATCCCCCCACCCTGAGAAAACTGTTACAGGGTAGAAATTCCAGAGATGCCTTGGTCTCTGTACATTTTCCAGACTGCTCCTTAAGCTTTGTATGTATTCTTTGAGCCCCTTCCACGTTCCCAGGAAATCCCTTAAAGCTTACGACAGCAAATTTTTCCTATTACTTGCAACTAAAAGCCATGACTACATATAAACAAGTCATATTTTCCCCCTGTTTGCTGACAGGAAACTGAAATTCAGAAAGGCTGAGAGTTGCCTGTGATCACAAGGGCAGGTGGTAGACAGCTGCATAGGGCTCTTGACCCCGTGCGCTTTCAGTTGTTTATCAATGGATTCATCAGATTCTGCACAAATGTGGAAAGCTTTACCGCTAGAAGAGGGGCAGATAATACCACAAATTGTAATGTATGCAAAGAGAAGCCACACAAAATCAAAAGCATTGTTAATATCAGCCAAGCTAAGGCCGACAGCCCCAGGCCCTGATACTCCAGCAGAGGACTTACAAACAGTAACATGTCCTCTTTCATGGATTAATTCACAGTGAAATCCCACAAATCAAATCTACATGTTGTATTCCCTGTGATGATTACGTTCTATGTAATATGCCGTCACCTCCTTACAAGACATTGACTGCTACCCCCTTCTGAGAGATACAACATCAATCAAAGAACAGACAGGCCATTAGAAAACAAAACAACATCCAGTATTCAACAGTTTTATTTCCATGGACCTTTTCTAGTTTATCAACAAATTATATGCATTTTTGGTCTAACCAATTTGTTCTGCTATCAACATTGCCATAAACTAAAATTTTTAGGAGTTTTAAAAAATTGGCCAAGTACCTGACACTACAAGATAATGGCATAAAAGTTCTTCTTGTGACATTACTATTTAAGTTTCTTATAATTTAATTTCACAAGGAAAACCAATACAGATGAGTTCCAAATTTATTGACGTGTCTGATGGTTCTTCTGGGGTTTATATCAATGTGACTTATGGATTTAGTAGGGTCATGACTCATAAAGAAGATGAAACTTTGACATTATTTCTATATTAAAACATTCACGGCTTAAGATGACCATATTTATGCTCACCTTAATACCATAAATCATAGGTTGCAAACTAAAAATATTCTAATTCATGAGTCAGACAGACAAAGTAAATAGCTGAGGCAGACTGGTTGTAAGAATTCTGGTATTCAAACCTGAGTGTTCTTACTGGAACTGCTGAGTCTGAGTAACTGGGAGACAAGGAGTGTGGTGAACTGGAGAGGCCTTCTTCTCAGAGGGCTGCAGTGATACCAACCCAGACTTAATGGAGAACAATCTGGAAATCTGGCTGGAAATCCAGATTTTCATAATGAAGTCTTTTGGCTGTTTAAATGTTGAATCATTAAAATGTCCTAAAAGCCAAATGTGTTGTCCCTGAGAGCCAACTGTGGCCCATAGGTCACTATTTTGTGACTCAGATATAGTCCTGCTGGCATGGAGCCTTCCTGAATGAAAAGGTCATTCTCAACAACCCTTCATTCCATCCAGAGGGTCTATGGCAGCAGCAATCCTCCAATAACCACCTAAGTCTACAAATGAATTTTTTAAATAGTGCTTTCAAATTATTGTCTGTGAATTCCTTCATATTATTAAGTTCAGGATCTTTTAAAAAGGAGGCAGATGAGAATACTACATCATCATTTGATTTACTATGTTTGGGATAAATGTATAGTCTATTTCTGCATAATTTTTTGTGTTTATACGAGTGTTTGTGTTCGTTAGAAGCAGACTAGGAAAATGTTTTAAAAATAATGAGCATCCTTAACTTTTACACCAAAACCAATTATGAAAAAAGCAATTCAACCATTAAAGTGAGGAATTTGGGCATAAATATGAACTAGATTCCCACTCACCCGACAGACTATCACTTCATCTCCCCAGACTTACCCTAGAATTATTAGAATTGAAATATTGCTCCTCAAAACTGGGAAAGAGATGGGAACTGAGAATCATTTCAAAATATAGTTTGGGGGCGCCTGGGTGGCTCAGTTGGTTAAGCGACTGCCTTCGGCTCAGGTCATGATCCCGGAGTCCCTGGATCGAGTCCCACATCGGGCTCCCTGCTCGGCGGGGAGTCTGCTTCTCCCTCTGACCCTCCTCCCTCTCATGCTCTCTGTCTCTCATTCTCTCTCTCTCAAATAAAAAAAAAAAAAAATCTTAAAAAAAAATATATATATATATAGTTTGGGACCATTTAACAGAGTGAGCTAGCAATAATAGTGCATTAGTTTTCTTTTGTTGCCATAACAAAGTATTCTAAATCAGGGGCTTGAAACAACATAAATCCTTTACTTTATACTTCCATAGGTCAGAAGTCTGACATAGGTCTATCGGGCTAAAATCAAGATGTCCACAAGGCTGCATTCCTTTCTGGAGGCTCTGTTTTCCTGTCTTTTCCAGCTTCTAAAGCCTGTTCCTCTGGAGGCTGCTCCTGCCCATGGTCCCCTCTCATCTCCTGAGCCAGTCATGTTGTAACTCTCTGACAATTATTCCTAGTCACATCTTCCTCTGACAACAGTCAGGAAAGTTCTTTTGGAAGGACTCATGTGATTAGTTTGAGCCCACCCAGATAATACAGGATAATCTCCTCATTTCACTGTCTTTAACCTTAATTAGGTCTGCAAAGTCCCTTTTGCCATGTTAGGTAATGTATTCACAGGTTCTGGGGATTCAGATGTGGACATTTTTGGAGGGTCATTATTCTGCTTACCACAAACAGGAACATAATAACAACTCCTACTTATAACTGCTTACTCTGTTCCAGCCGTCATGCTTATTACTTTGCATACTTCATCTCATTTAATTCTAAAAACAACATATAAGGTATGTAATATCATTCCACTTTAAAGATGAAGCAACAGGCTAAGAGGTTAGAAAAGTTGCTCAAGATCACAGCTAGTAGACAGCAGAACAAGGACTCAAGTCTAAGAAGACTAAAGGAGCTAGGATCTGGAAGCTAAAATGCCACAAAATGCTCAAGGGAAGAGAGGTCTAAGGAGACTGTGATTTGATTTGAATCAACTAATGAGAGAGGCCCTGTGGACTGCTTAGCCATTTCCCATCTTGTTTTTGTTGCTGCTGCATTTCATAACATTTAATGGACATGTGTATGCAAATCAAATCTATGGTATAAAAATGCTGCAGGTAGCAACTTAATGGTTATGATTTTGTTCTAGAAAATTCTAAAATCAGTTCTCATCGACCACACTGAAAATTTACTTTCATGGAGTTTCAGGAACACGAACAAAGTGTTCTGTCATCTTTAACATGAAATACTGCATCACCTTGATTCTAGGTCTGCACCGATTGTTAGAAGTATCATCAATTTAAAAAACAACTTTTGGGCAAAAAGGAAAAATAACATAAAAGAAAAAATAAAGCACTGCCTCTTCAACATACATCTCAATTAGAATGTGTACAGGCTGAGTGAAATATTTCAGAAACGGTAAAATGTGTCTTAGAATTTTCTACAGGATTTTCTGGCTTTATCGCTTACAATTCCATTCACACTAAACTTGCTATTATGCAAGAACCTATACTTTTTTTTTTTTAAAGATTTTATTTATTTATTTGAGAGAGAGAGAATGAGAGAGAGAGAGCACATGAGAGAGGGGAGGGTCAGAGGGAGAAGCAGACTCCCTGCCAAGCAGGGAGCCCGATGCGGGACTCGATCCCGGGACCCTGAGATCATGACCTAAGCCGAAGGCAGTCGCTTAACCAACTGAGCCACCCAGGCGCCCCAAGAACATATAATTTTGTACCTACTCTTCCTCCATCCTGATATGCTGTCTCACACTTCTTCCTCTTCTGAAATGTCTGTTCATCCTTAAAAAACCTCAATTTAAATGTCATATGGTGATGCCTGCCTGTATCCAGGCATAAGCCAGATTATTCACTGCCTCTTCCGGGCTCCCCACAGCTGTCTGCATGCTTCTCTGTTACAGAATGTACCACAGTGTACTATAGTGATTTATTTATACGATCTCCATCTATTAGATTGGACAATAACCTTACCAATGCACCCATATCAAGGTTCGGGAATAAAGAAAACCAAAAGGAATGTGTGACATCTCATGAGTTTTTCACAATCACTTACCTACAAGTTCTTACATGACACATTTTTTTAAAAGATTTTATTTATTTATTTGACAGAGAGAGAGACAGCGAGAGAGGGAACACGAGCAGGGGGAGTGGGAGAGGGAGAAGCAGGCTTCCCGCCTAGCAGGGAGCCTGATGTGGGGCTCGATCCCAGTTCCCTGGGATCATGACCTGAGCCAAAGGCAGACACTTAACGACTGAGCCACCCAGGCGCCCCTACATGACGCATTTTTATTCCTCTCTCTCAACCCTTATTCCCAACCTGGTGCCCTTATCAGTATTTAGCTGAAGTTGTTTAGTCAGCTATAATATTCCATGTCTGTAGTAGGCAGCCTTTAAGGATGATCCCTAGTGATCTTCACCTCCTGATATTCATGCCTTTGTGTAATCCCTTCCCTTCAGTATGGGCTGCACCTAGTAATTTTCTTCTAACAGATTTGCAACAGCAAAGGTAATAGGATGTCACTTACTGGCTTTGATGAGGCACGCTGCCATGTTGGAAAGGCCCACATGGTAAGGAGCTGAGGGGAACCTCCAGGCAGCAGCTAGTAAGGAATGGATTACACCAACAATCACATAGGTGAGCTTGGAGAAAATCCTTCCCCAGCCCTGGTGGACACCTTGATGGCAGCTCTAGAAGAAGTCCTGAAGCAGAGGACTGTAAGAGCAGAGGAGCTATTCCATACCCGGACTCCTGACCCACAGACATTGTGAGGCACTAAAATGTGTGTTATTTTAAGCTGCCAAATTTGGGAGTTGTTTGTTATGCAGCAGTGGATAACTAATACAATGTTACCCCCTTGATAAAACAGCTTTGAGTAAAAGGAATCTTCATATATGGCATCAGAAGTTTTATGAAGAAAGGACCAATACTAAAATAGGTGGCAACAGACAATGAAAGTACTGTTCAACTGGTCAGTGTGGGTCTCTCTCCCCGCAGCAGAAGCACACAGGAGAGAGCGTTCTCAACTTAAGAAACTCACCCTCCGAGCCCAATCCCATGACTGAATATGACAGTGAGGAGGCCTCCTGGACCGGGGAGAAAGGGAGAGCATCAAGACAAGGCAATGTCATCAGGAAATCACACACCCATTGCAAGATTAGATCGGCACCAGAACCAGAAGAGGAACTCTGTCCCATGGAGCACTGGAATAGTGAGAAGGCAGAAGGAAAGTCGAACTTTCATACCGTTAACGTGTCAAAGCCAACAATCAGAGAAGGACACGAAAGGCATCTCTTGAACTTCAACTCCAATAATACTGTCCTCCACAGGTGTCTGTTGCTAAGACACCGCTCTTATTACACTCCTGGCATGTATAATCTTTTTATTCCCCTATGTGAGTTTTTGACTCTGTGCTTTTCGTACAAAAATCTCAAAATAAAACTCAAATAATACATCTATTTGGGACAAAGGTGAATTAGGGTTTACTGACTAACCGAGGGAAAGCAGGTGAGGCTGGCTAACGAGGTGGCTCCCATCAGCTCAGCGCTCAGGTGAGCTTGCACAGAGGTAAGCTCATGGAGACGCGTACCACTGAGTGCTCTGATGATCAAACCGTGGCCAGGGCGGGGGTCATACATGGACACGATGGCTGCACCGAGAGGCTGCAATAAAGGCTCTGACAAGCCTGGAAACCTCTATACATTGGAGCTGGGATGCTTCCCCTACTCACTGACAGATGCAGATTGCACAGACTCCTTTCCAAGCTTTTCATCTTTAAAAAGGCAATTCAGCTCCCTGAGCCTTTGGGCCTGTTCCATTTTGAGCTGACTGCTAATTGTATGCATGCACATATGTGTTTCAGAAAAGAGATAAGCACATTGCCTTGGCCTCCTCACTAACTGCACAGACATGACTCACTTCTGTTCTCTGCAAGTTTTCTAAACGTGGCCTGAAGTTTTCCAAACATTAACCCTTCCCTGTACACACTCCACATTCATCAAGAGATGTTTTCTGGATTATGTTTGCTTAAAATTGCTTTTTACTATTAATTCTTTGAGTCTTGGGGCTTGTTATTTTCATTTGCTTTTGTGATCATGTTTGTATTTTCAAACTTCTCAATAATAACTATACAACGTAATCATATACGGTGAACCACAGGAAATGAATAAAGTATCTTCTAGCACTAGGGGCCATATTTTAAATTTTAAAACCTAAAGTTGCCCGATTTTCATATTTTGTGAAATATACAGTTTTATCATATTTTGCAATGGCGATTTCGGGAGAAGAAAATTTTAGAGTGGTTGTTCATAAAAAAGCAGAAGTCCTTCCCAATAGTCATGGCGACTAGTAGACAGATGGTAGGATTGGCTGATTGCTGATTGTGAGTCTTTGGAAAAGAAATCCACACAGAAGCAGCCGAGCTCATAAAATCTGCTCTGCTGGAGAATTGAGCAGACTCATTAATTATTTAGAGGTCATATTCCATACTCTGGGCAGATTAGTATCCTCATAGGGCCCCTGGATGCATCTAGGTAGCCCCAGAGCACGCCAATCTAATGCTCATTCGCAAGAGCAATAGGAACCCCCCGTCCTAGGAAGTACAACAAATCCACCTACAGAAGGAGTTTTCTAACTTCCAGAGAAAGTGCCCCTTAGTTATATCAAGGTTTCTCTTTTCTTTTTTAAGCCCCTTTTCACAGTTACATAATAAGTACAGTTGAACAGACAAGAACACTTTGAATGCACTGCTCCAGCAAAGCTATGTATTTTTCTGAAAAATAATAACTCATTTGAAAAGTAACCAGACAAAAGTGCCCAGTTGAAAAGGTCCCAGAGAAATGAGACCTTTCCTCAAGAGGATAGGTTGTCTAAAATCATAATTGGAACAACAACAATGATAGTAGCTCACGTTTATTAAAGATTTCTTCTGTGCTAGGCATTTTACTAAAGATAAAGTGCCAAGGCATTTTACAACCAAAATAACTTTGTTTATTTAGAATTCTTTTTGTGTGAATGCTGATATGCACATTTTCACTTCCTGTTTTTTATCATTGTTCTCTCTGGTCTGTGCTTCTCTGCGCCCCCTCCCCCCATCCTCTCTGCCATTGTCTGCACTATCTTATTCCCTTTACTATTTATATACCAGTAATTACCATCATATACACGCAGTGAATTATCTGTCTTGTTCTGTACTTGTGATTTTGATAAATCCATGGAGGGCTATTTTTAAATAGCTGATAATGAAGTTATTGTCCATCCATACAATAAATTACCAGCTCCAGTTTAAATTCTTTTTGGAGGGATGCAGAATATAAAAAAATACTGTGATTGCTGCCTTTCCAAATATTGTCTCTTTAAAAACTTTAAGCCATTTACCCTTTCTAGCATTGCTTGATAGGGAACTTTAAAGAAACACACACACACACACACACATCAGCTATTTGAGGAAAGGGCACCCATGGATTACAAATGACTTAAAATCTGCTCCAATTGCACAGTAGTAAATCCTTCTCTGTAATCTTCTGTGCATGACAATAGTATCCAAGACTCTTTAAAATGCTAGGAAACTGATAGTAAAAAAGACAAATGAAGAAAACTTAATATCATCATAAAATTCATGACTCTTTCTCCATAATCACCCAACTAAACAAATCTGACAAACAGGATGGTAGTGATGATTAAAAAAAAATCAGTATTGACCATGTTAGAGAAAAAGAAGTAACTACAACAATAAGATCATAAAATGTAAGCACTAGGAGTATTCAATGCTGTAAAAGTTAAGTACTTTCAGAAGTAAAATTCCTTGGGGAACACCAGAGGAGGCTCTTTGTTTGACAACAAAAATGAAGTGTCTAGTAAAATTCCTTGTGTTTAGACACTTTCTGGACCTTCTGTGATAGGTAACATGGACCAAAGCCAGCAGAAGCTCCTGGAATAACAGAAGCAGTCAGGGTCCGTAGAAAGCATATGGAGGAGGCATCAGGATAGTGTAATTCGAGGGGCCCTAAGGAATCCCCTCTGCCACCTCTGCTGAGGACTGAAATTTTACCATTGGGGAATCATTCTCCTATGTTCATCTAAGAAGAGGTTTCCGAGAAGAGAAAGGAGGTGGAAGAATGGGGGACAGTGGGTCTTACTGAGAAAGCCAAAGGACAATAAAAGGACACAGGGCACCATAGGACCTAAAGGAAACTTGAAGAAGAAAAGGGAAAGTTTGAAAAAAGAAGTATACCTTTTACAATTTTGATCAGCTAACCCTAAAGCACCATTTCTCACCCTTGGCACCATTGACATTTGGGTCATATAATTCTTTGTTATAGGCGGCTATCTTGCAGTGAATGTCCTGAACAGGATGAAGATTAGTGACTCAGTTGGAAAGTAACCAGAGAAAAGCTCCCAGCTGAAAGGATCCTAGGAAAGTAGAATCCTCAAGAGGGTATTTCCTCAAGAGGAGAGATAGCCTATTAATAATGCTATAGGGTGTTTAGCAGCATCCCTGGCCTCTACCCACCTGGTGCCAGTAGCAACTCCCTTCCTCACAGTTGTGATAACCACAATGTCTCCAGACAGTGTCAAATGACCTCTGGCAGGTAGGAGGGCAAAACTCACCTCATTGGATAACCACTGCCCTAAAGGATCAATTTTCTCCCTAAGCTGGGCAAGACCTTTTCCATCCCTTCTACCAGTTTGCCCTTCCCAATTTTTTGTTCCCACTCTACACAGCAGTGGGAAGATTTACAAGCTCATCAACATGTGAAAAAAGAATCGGAAATCCATTTTTAAATTATAATAATCAGAGCAGAGAGATATAGCAGGAAGATTTGACATGAAGGCCTCTTCACTCCATATATTGTTATCCTTTGATAATTCCACAATTCTTGGATTCTGCCTTTGTTTCCAGAGACATTTTATTCTTTGTCCATTACACAAGACCAGTTCCAGGAAGGGATGTCCAGTAAAACTCAAAAAGATTTGCCCAATTCAATTAACACTTATACAAGTGAACCAAGGAAACCATTAGTCCAGATCAGTAACCAAGCAACTTTGTTATGCATAAAAATTAAGTTATTTTTGCAATTAGAGATACTGAAGAGCGGGCTTCTAACATCTTGGCTCATGTGAACCAAACCCTTTTCTTTCCCTTCTCTCTCCCCTCCTTTGTCTTTTTTCTCCCTCCCTCCTTCCTTCCCTCCATCCTTCTTTCCTTCTTTTTCATTCTCTTTCTTTCCTGTAGGTGTACCTATTCTTTCCTCTATGAGAACAGGAAGGGACATGAGAAGGAAAGCGATTATGAAGCATTAATTAGAAAAATAAATAAATAACACCCTCGCTGGAAGGAAAATTATATTAATGGGTTTAGAAGAGCTTAAACTGCTATATCATTTTTGCCACTGAGTCATTAGTGTAGCTGTATAATAGAGTCAGAGGCCCAGAAAGTGGCGATTTATACTTCTTCTACTGACTTCTGATTCAGAATTATTATAAGATCTGTAGGGGAAACATTCCTCTTGGAATTGAAGCTAATGAACTGAAACAATCTATAGAAAGGCAGTTTAATTACTGAACATTAGAAATTAAATAATGTATTTCTCTATAAAATATGAATCTTTCCCTTTATTATTTTTGTATGGTCACAAATTAAAACATGGTGAATAATAGGAGAACTAAGAATAAGGAAGCTTATCTTTTTGCCCTCTTTTTGCCCCATGGGTAAGGCAATTAATCTCTCTGATCCTCAGTTTTCCTACATGTGAAAGTTAGGAGATTGGACTAGATTATCTTTAAGAATTCTTCCATCTCCAGAATTTTATGATCACGGGGGAAATATAACTCAAACTGTCTGGAACTGAAAGAGAAAAAAAAAAACCTATGCAATTCTACCAATTATGGAAGGTAATTACACTGTAGCATACATGATTTCTATGCAAGAGCTAAAAGGTTATAAAAGCAAAAAAAAGTTTCTTTTATTGATCAAAGCTCTTGACTATAAAGTAACATGTTTCACTCTTAAAGTCTTCTTTAAGTTAGAATGATTCATTTTCAGGCGGGGAAAGCAACTTTGAGAGTCTGCTGGGTTCCGTGCGGAGAATGTCAGCTACATTACGGCAGAGGGTTCTTCAACAGGAAAGAGGGGCAGGGATCCAGAAGCAAAACAAATTCACAACTCCAAGAGCTCAACCACAAACATCAGAGAATGGCTCTGCAGTGGTGTTTTGACATTCATTCTGGAAGGCCTACCACTGCAAGTATGCGGATATCTGTTTCTAAATTCATGGAAAATAAATCCCAGTCTTTATCAGAGAGATAAGGTCCAACTCTGCTCTTATGGGAGCTCTTGAAAAGGTACAGCCTAGATACCTTCAGCTGCAAGGCAAGTCCCCATCAGAAGAGTCATTTCTTCGAGGCTTTGGTACAGATGCTAACATTAAAGTGTGCAGGGAGAGATTCAAAGAGGGAGAATTTAAGCATTCATTTCCTCTACAGGGACCCTGAATGTGTGCTGACCCTGTATGGTCTAACATAAAAAGTTTGTCAAAGATCGCCTGACTTTGGACTACAAAATAAAATCCACTCCTATTCCCTAGGAAATCCAACTTTCACATATGGATGTAAATCCTCCAATTTGTAGACCTACCCACAGTATATAGAAAATTAAAGGGCAAGAAATCCTTCTTTAAGTGGAAACAAATACTGTGCATCATTAAGGAAATACATTCCATCACCTGCCAGATCTTGAAATTCTTGGCTCTGGTTCTTTAGGCACAAAATCATGGTCTGAACAGCTTTTCTTAAAATGATCTTGGCCTTCATTGGCATCCCTACAAAGGGATACTTCATTGATATCATTAGATACTTTGGAATCTTAATGGAAAATTCTCCCTAAGTAGTCAAAAACAAATAGTCATTTGTGGGATTTTATTTGGAAGGAAAATACACTGGGAGAGGTAAAGCCAAAGCAGGAGTGTCTCTGGAAGGGATGACATCTCAAGTATTCCTTGGATTTACAGCCAACAGACAGGCTTGGAATGGAAATGAATCTCTTAAAAATACCCTGCCCCGAAGAAACACTCCTCATTCAACAGCAGGCCAAATTATGTGTCATGTATTCTTATTTACAACCTCGAACACTTTTTAAGAATATAAGAAAAACAAAAAGAATCAACTAAGAAGTATAAACATGTACAAAGCTTTTTAAGTCTTTCTTTTTTTTTTTTAAAGATTTTTTTTTATTTATTTATTTTGAGAGAGAGAATGAGAGACAGAGAGCATGAGAGGGAGGAGGGTCAGAGGGAGAAGCAGACTCCCCGCCGAGCAGGGAGCCCGATGCGGGACTCGATCCCGGGACTCCAGGATCATGACCTGAGCCGAAGGCAGTCGCTTAACCAACTGAGCCACCCAGGCGC
>NC_138373.1:98089660-98123890 GCF_054177405.1 Leptonychotes weddellii
TTTTTTTTAAAGATTTTTTTTTATTTATTTATTTTGAGAGAGAGAATGAGAGACAGAGAGCATGAGAGGGAGGAGGGTCAGAGGGAGAAGCAGACTCCCCGCCGAGCAGGGAGCCCGATGCGGGACTCGATCCCGGGACTCCAGGATCATGACCTGAGCCGAAGGCAGTCGCTTAACCAACTGAGCCACCCAGGCGCCCAGCTTTTTAAGTCTTTCATGCCAAGGAATTGGCAGACTCCTTGAAAACTGCTAGCACTCTTTTTTTTTTTTTTTTTTAATGAGCACATCTTGAAATATCGCTCTGAGATGTGGTGGTTTTGCTAAGATTATTGTTCTTGTTGTTAACAAATACGCTGGAACTCAGAATTATTGATATTACCAATAATACAGCAAACTGTGTATTTTATTCTCCATGTATTTATTGAGATCCGTCATTTATATTCTTTTTTTGTGTTGAAAAATATCTCTGCAGACCTCCTTCAAGAAACTCTGCCACTCAATGTGATTAATTTTTGTCTAATGAAAAAGTGCAGAATTGGTCCCATAATGTGGAAATGTTTGGAATTAAAAAAATAACCCACTGGCAACTCTATATTAAATACATATTCTATCTTCAAAATATCTTTGGGTTATTCTCCATAGATTGGAAGGTCACTTCTTATTGTTCTTTATACCCAACATTTTGTTTTTATATAAATACTATATTTGAATTTAGAGGAAGGATCTGCCCTTTGCTCTAACTGATAAACAAGATATCAAGTAGTACACACTATGGTCGCTGTAATGGAAACTTAGAAGAGTGCACTCTAATACGAAGGCATAAGGTGACACTTTTATTATAGATTCATATTTTTACTGGAGTGTTATAGAGTCTTTTTCCCTGAAAACCTCTAAGTATTATTTGTACATCCATCTGATAAAAATTATAAAGTTGGAGGTAGAGTAGAAAGTGGCAGGTAGAGTAAAAAGTGACAAGAATAATATTTTTAAGTGCTCTCTGGTTTTATGGTCCCACATGTTTTTCTAAAATTTATTTATTTTTAAGATTATTCTATTTGAAAAAAAGGAAATCCAAAGAAATGTCTTATTTCACATGCACATTTCCTCAAACCCTATAGTCTTCAAGCTACTTGTCTAGCACCATTTTCTTTCAATATTCTAGTAGGAATATTGGTAGGAAAGAATATGAAGCAAATGGGTTGTCTTATCCCAGGACCAACTTTAGGCATTACTAACACTCAAGATATCCCTGAACAGGACTCTGGATGGTACTGCAGGGAGTGATAGTTCATAAAACAAACATTAGCAAAACTTCTTTGATGTACTCAGCTGCATTTCCCAGATGCATGAAGGAGCTCGATTCTCTTTAATATTCCCATTTCCTAGCACTCCAAGAATCTATTTCTGAAAACATCACATTATTTATGTTCTTCTTCCTCTATGCAAAAACCTACTACCATATAAAGGAAATATTATTTAAGGGTTGTTTCTCACATTTTCCATAGAATTCACAGAAGTTTTGAGTATAAATACTGTTTAAGTATAAAATTAGCATAATACTAATTTGGTTCTTTAGTTTTTCTTTAACTCTCCTAACAGGGAGTATAAAACTTACCCAGAGCAAGCAGGTATTCCTTTCCTTAGAACAGGTTCAGAATTAACTACCAAATCAAAGAGATAGGCTTTTCCTTGTGAAAAGTATTGTTCTGTTGTAAGGGAGTATTTATGGCATAGAAGTAGACTTAAAATGAACTCTTAAAAGTAAATTTAAGGCACGGGAATATGTACTTTCACAAACAGTCACTGTTTACCTGTACATGAATAATCATCAATTCTGATGTATCCAGTTTTGCAGACACACATGAAAGAACCTGGGGTGTTAACACACATCGTATTCTCGCGGCAGTAATGACGTCCTTCAGCACACTCATCGATGTCTGTGAAGGAAGAGGAGGGCAAAGAGGTCAACAGTGGCCAATATTCTAGAGTTTCCCTATAATTTTCTTTGGTGGGGAGAGGGCAATGGTTTCCAATTGAAAAGCATTTTTAAAAAGTATTCGAACCATCTCTAATAGGAATGTTTGATGTTCAAGTGACAGAAACCATAAACATTTTTTTCCAACAGCTCTTGCTGGAATTTCAAAGATGTCTGTATATTTCAACTTGCAACATTCTAAATATATTTAGAAATTTTCAGTGCATTCATCTACCTGTGTTTGATAAAATGAATCAGAAAGTACAAATCTGGCTACGTTAGAGTCTTGGAATCTTCAAACTCTGAGCCTATCATATATTGTTTTTTGATTCACTGGCTATTTTCTATACTTGGGGAGACCCTAAGAGGTAAATAAGATATTCACATACATCAGAACTTGAATAACTTCACTTAAAGACATGAAATCAATAACACGTAGCTTATTAGAGATACAAGTAGAGCTATAGCTATCCCAGTAAGTGTCTGAACAGAGATGAAATTACAATGTAGAGACCTAATATAAATGAGAAACCGTAAAAAAAAAAAAAAAAAAAGGCATACTGAAGAACTTCCATAGCAATTCAGACACCAGGTTTTGAGTGTAAAGACTTACACATGGTAAGCCATAATGGTCTCTAGTACTAATTGGTAAGAATGTGAATTTTTACAATAAGATTGTCCCCATTTTATAGCGCCTCTGTGCATGGAATATAAACTATCTTACAAATATTTTATCATTATGAAATACTCTTTATGAAGGGCCTGAATGCATGGGCCAGGCATGGCATTTCTCCTCCAGAAGTCTGCTTTCTCAAATCCTTATGCTGAATCCACAAAGTAGCAGTGCTCTCATTTGTACTAGTAAGAGAAATGGGTCAATCTTAGGAGATATCAGGTGACCTACTACTACAGAAGTCATGCTATTCCTATAACCTCAGCTATGTTCCCAGACCTGAGAGTATCACAAGAAGTAACTGATAAAATCTCAGAAAGTTGTAGGTTAGAGGGGGACCTTGGCAATCATCTAAGCTAACTACTTATTCTACAGATGGAAAAATGGCAGTCTAGAAAGGCTCAATTTTCTATTCAACTTCTAAATGAAGGTAATGCAAAAAATGACACAATAAATTACAAACCTCTTACCATACAAAGCTCTTCCCAGGCGTGGCCCTGACTTTTTCAGTTTTATAGCCTATGACCACACCCTTTCCTCCCTCTCAGGGTTCTGGCCACACAGAGCTTCTGGTCAGTTCTCAGATGGACCTGCTCTTTCATATCTGCCTGCCTCTGTACATGCTGTCCTCTCTATTCCTTCTTTCCCTATCACCAGTCTTAGTGGATCTTGCCCACCAGTGGATTATCCTTCAAGAATCTGTTTAGGGGCGCCTGGGTGGCTCAGTTGTTAAGCGTGTGCCTTTGGCTCAGGTCACGATCCCAGGGTCCTGGGATCGAGCCCCGCATCGGGCTCTCTGCTCGGCGGGAAGCCTACTTCTCCCTCTCCCACTCCCCCTGCCTGTGTTTCCTCTCTCGTTGTGTCTCTCTCTGTCAAATAAATAAATAAAATCTTAAAAAAAAAAAAAAAGAATCTGTTTAAACGTCTCTCTGTGAAAACTTCCCCAATGAAGTAAAATGCTCTCTATGCAGTGCTCTCTTGGAACTTTGTGTTTCCACTGCAGATTCATCCGCTGTACCTTTATTAACTTTTGTAGGCTTCTTCTCTCCAATAAGCCTCATATACTCCTCCAGGGTAGAGATCATCTATTCGTGTCTCTTAACTCTAGCTGCACATTATAGTCATCTGGGATGCTTTTTTAAAACATTGGGTCTTGCACCAACTCTCAAACCCCCATCCCAAATCTGATTTAACTATCTGTGGTGGAACACAGACAATGATTTCTTTTTTAAATCTTCTCCATGATGAGTCTAACGCAGGGATCAGCAAAATATTTCAATAAAGAAGTAGATAGTAAATATTTTAGGCTTTGGGGCTTATAGGATCTCTGTTGCAACTTTAACTCTGTTGTTCTAGCACGAAAGCAACCGTAGGCAAATGTAAATGAATGAGCCCGGCAATATTTCAATAAAATTTTATTTACAACAACAGAAGTTGAATCAGATTTGGCCTGAAGGCCACAGTTTGATGACCCCTGGTCTAATGCATAAGCAGGGTCAAGAATCACTAAGTATGTAATTCATTTTTGTATTCACAATACCTTATAGGGTGTCTAGGATATTTCAGGGTCAATAAATGCTGCCGAATGAATGAATAAATGCTTTAAGGCTGGTTTAAGGAAGAGCTAAGAATAGATCTCAAATGATCTGACTCCTAGTATAATACGCTTCTCATGATACCATGCTACTTCTAAATGTTTGCACTGGTCTGCAAGGAAAGTATCACATTCAATTACAGCCTAAAAATCAAACTACGGGCACCCTGGGGGAATATGATGAAAACTCATTTGCTTCCAGGGTCTTAAGATAATAATAGGAATCATATGGGACAATTAATGTGCTCAGCTGGATCAATGATCTTTAACCCCACTCCTCTGAGAGAGTGCTGCAGAGAAGTGAAAGTTACCAAAAGCCACTGCAGGAGTCCCCTAGGCTTAAGCTTGTGAACTGGAGGGATGGCCATGAAGAAGTTCATGTGCACAAAGGTATAAAGAATTTACCTTTGGGGAAGAAAGCGCCAAGAATATTGAACACAACTCAGTGGAGACATCTTGGTTATCAAAGGGGAGAATTATTGAGTACACTGTGGCCCCTCCTCAAAACAAGACGAGTTCCTAGTGAGAGACCATATTTTCTGGTAGAGTCGAGGATGTAGCTTCAGGGCCTAGGGCAGGACTGAGTTCCAGCTGGAGCAAGCATTAATTACTGAAGGCACTGTCCCTCTTTCCAAACAGTATGCTAGAGGGGGAAGCCTACCTCAGTAGGAGGAGCCACCAAACCTGGCAAATCAAAGTCAAGTACATGAAGCACAAGAAATGAGAACTTTGAGAGTATTAATGTCCTATGAGAAGAGACAGGGAAAAGGGACAGTTAGGGTGATTTCTGTTAATGGGCCCTATTTACAGCCAAAGTTATCAGATAGTTTGGTTTATAAGATAAATAAGGATGTTTTGTGAAAGGGCACATGGGCCTAAATACTATCTCTAATAGTTGCCTGTGGTGGGTCTACATCTCACATATTGGGAGACATTGGCCAGTCCCATTTTCTTTTGTAGATGTTACCCTTGAAGCTAGCATATGATCAGAGAAAACACAATGTAGGGTCATAAAGCAAAATGAGGAAACCTATTTAACGTGAAGCCTTTTAGGAACTTGAATGGTTTTGATCACAAAGAAATAACTGGATTCATGACCTAGAGATATGAAGTGTCAGGAACAGTATTGTGGGGGGAGGGGAGTAAAATACCAAAAAATATAAGTGCAACACTGTATACCCAATTGCCAGTTGTCTTTTTAAATTTCTCATGCCCCGTCTTCAGAAAAGGAAGTCCCCAAAGAGCCTCATTTAAAACCGCAAAGCTACATAAATGTCATTTCTACTTATATGTGCAGATACTCACATGCCCCAAAACGGCATGACTCAAAAGTGATCTGGCAGAAAATCATGTTCAAACTTAGTCCAGGGTATATTTTCGTTTGAAATCCCAATTCAAAAAATTAATGTCAAATTCTCACGATTCAGTTCAATTCTCGACACGCTTATTGAATGTCTTCTATGCCCAAGTCCCTTTCCTGGATTTTCAGTCATATTGATGATCCTGAGTGGTAGAACTACAGTCATAGGTGGAGAGTACCAGGGATGGCGTTTGCTGCAATAGAACTTTCTACTAGGCAGACAGTACTGCACAAAGTTGGAAAGAGCTGCCACAGAAGGTAGCTCCTGCCAAGAGGAAGCATTCAAGCACGGGCTGGACATGCTGTAGAGATTCGTGCAAAGGGCACGCTGCCGGACCATGTGGCTTTTAACAACACAACCAAAATTCAGTACAAACACAGTTAAAGCATAGGTCCTGCCCTGAAAGAACTTACCATCCTTTTAAGTACTATCAGCATCAGCCACATAATGCCTTCTATGTGTTAAGCCTGCACTCTACAGAACAGTATCTCCATGAGAGGCTCATGGTTCCTTAAAAACAGAGGATTGCATGGTCAAAAAAGTTTTCAGGACCATTATATTACTATTCTTCCTCCATCTCCCTCCTTAAAACTCACCATGTACGTGAGGAAATTACAGGCTCTGAAATACCTAGTCATGTTTTTAAAATGTTCACTCATTAATTCAACAAGTATATAATGCACTTGCAACATGTCCAAGTGCTGCATTAGGCAACAAAGATAAATTGTAGCTGAAGAAATAACACTTAGACAATAATGCTATGAAGTGTTGCATACTATATAACGGAAACATGTACAATGTGCATTAAATAGGGAGCAACCAACTTCTTTAACACAGTGCCTTTTTTGTTCTGAGCTTATTAATGTGGAACAAATTTGGGAATTTATACCTGGTGATATAAATAATTTTGTAACTCTTCCCCCCCCCAACTTGAGGAGCTGATAATGAAATTAAGAAGCCTGGATACAACATGAATAAGAGCATAAGGTCCTATATACCAAGTACCAGAATAGAATAGAATAGAATAGAATAGAATAGAATAGAATAGAATAGAATAGAATAGAATAGAAGAAAAGAGAAGGGAAGGGAAGGCAAGGGAAGGGAACAGAGGAAAGAATGCACTCACTACCAGGAATGGTATTCAGAGGAAAGTTGGTGACTAAGAGCAGGGACAACCAAGGACAATTTGCTGGTTGGTGTGGCAGGGCATGAGGTAGATTTTGAAGAAGTAGGTTTATAGTGACAGACTTATACACAGAAGGAGGGGGCTGCCACAGAACAGTTTCCCGTCAAACAGAGATGCTCAATGATGAGCGGGAGGATTGTAGACATTGGAGTCTAGTGTAGGCAGCACAGGCAGCAAAGACATGAAACACTGAGGAACAGTGAATATTCCATTTGGTTGGAGTTTATGCAGGAAATAAAACAGAAATACGGCTATGGGAGAGGAGACACAATGGGAATGCACTTAAATCTCCAACAAACACAAGAAAGGTATCTTCCTTGCTGTGATATGGAAACATGAAAGCATTTGGAAGGAGGGGAGTAGGGGAAGTGGCATAGAAAAATAAATCTCATGAGAGTTGGTAAGATGGAGCAATTGTGGAGCTGATGAGAGAGGTATGATTGAGGTGAGGAGAAGTTCATTACATTAAAGTAAGCTCCCTAGCCCCAGTTTCTCCACATTACTTATCAGTGTCTGAAAATATCGTATTAAGTTATTTGTTGGTATGTCTGTTGTCTCTTTCTATTGGAACAGAAGATTCGGGAGGGTAGAGACCTTATTCTAGGACAATGGCTGACCCTCCCTAAAAATCTGCTGGATGAATCAATGAATCCTTTCATGGCTTTTCATCTAGAAGGAGAAAGGATAAGGATCCTAATCCACACTGGTCTGACCTGGAGCTCCACTTGGCAGAGCGAATCCTTTGTCTTCCCAGTACATTGCCCAGGCATTTACTTAGACATGAGCTTTTTGTAAGAACAGTGAACACAAGCCACTGTGGTAAAATACAGTCTTGCAGGAGTAAGGACCCTGTGGTGGGAATAAAGAAGGCTGGGTTCTAGTCTTTGGCTCTGTTATAAACCTGACAGGCATTTCATCTCTCTGGACCTTAATTTCATCATCTATAAAAACAAAGGCTAGAATTTCCTTGTCATTACCAGCCCTCATACTTTACAATTCTAACAAAGAGAACATGATTTCTATGGTTGCAGGGGACAATCTGATTCTCCAGGATTTTGTAGGATACATGGTCATCCTCTAACAAACTTAAAAAGCATAAGTAAACTGTGTTTCTTACACTTGAACAACCTCTCTTGCCCCAGGATAATTCAAGCTGATCTATTTTAGAAACAGGAATTTATAAATTTTTAAATTCCCTTTTATCCTATCTGAAAGCTGCAGCTGACTTTGTAATTATTCAGAATCACAGATTTCTAGACCTGAAAGGAACTACAGAAATCATCTAACCTAACTGCAGTCATTTACAATTAAAGACACGGGAGGCACAGAAATGCCAAAGACAAATTAAGAAGGTGGCAGGAATCAGATCGTGAAACTTTCATGAGCCACATTAAAAAATCTGAACTTCATCCTATATGAAATGGGAAAGCTTTTAGGAGAGGGTTCCTTGAATCAGATCTGGGTTTTTGGAAGATCCTTCCAGAACAAGATTACACAGTTAATGAGTGGAAATCAGAATGACAACACTGTTTCCAGACCCCAGATCCCACATTAATGTTCCCTTTGGCCTATGGAGTCGTCTCCTTGGAGACTATCCTTGGAGGCAGTGGGCACTCAGGTATGATGCCCCCTCTTCTGTGGGCTTCTGACACACAACCTGGCTATCCACCTCTCCCCTCCCCCCCATCTTATGCTTTGTATGTCACTGATGCCATTAAAAAAAAAATGCTGTATTTCTAAGGCTACAGAATTTTATCTCAATTTTGCCCTGTAAAAGGATTATATCAGCATGTTAATGAACACTAATGCTTTCTTTCTCAGCCAATAAAATCTTGAAGTCATGCAGCTCAACAGCAAGGACTCCACATATTGAAGAGGAGCACGCATCGGTATGGGTTAGAATTGCTAAGTCTTGGCCCACCAGCTGTGAAAAACTGGCTTGGCAAAGTTGGCAAAGAGATCAATGACTTAATTCATAAACCAGGAAAAAAGCCTAAGTTCTGAGAAACGTAATTCTGGAAAGAGATTTGAGAATAACATTTGGGAAGATAAGAGTATTTTTGAAAATAAAAAAAAATTTTGCAAGTAGGCTGCTCAGTAAAAAATCAGTGAAGAATAAATTAAAATGTCATTTACAAATAGGCTAACATTAAAAGGAATTGCAAGCAATCTTATTTGAAGTCAGTGGCATTAACAAGTTTGTTTACCAAATATTCATTTTTATATATTAAAAACTATATCTATCATGTGCTACTGACACACATGATTTTTTGACATCTCAAAATAAAAATCATATATTTTCTTCATTCATCTTTTTGAATTCATTCATTGTAAATTATACGGTACATTCCTCAAGAGTAAAAGCTCTAGTATTGTATCATTGTTCTTGCTACTTTTAATGGGATACATTATTCCTAGCTTTAGGATTCCTGCATTTAAAACAGATATACACAGAGACATGCAGTAGAGAAATTTGAGACAGGGTTGAGAGTGATCGTAAAATTATACCTGTGGTAAAAGGTGAGATCATTTGGAATACTAAGGGGCTGAGATAACAAAAGCATGAGTAGTTTATCCATGTAAGTAATATTTATTGAATTCTTACTATTGCCCAAGGTATTAACGACGACACCAATGGCATGGCCTTGAAGAAGACAGATGTGGTATCTGACTTTGCAGAGCTACGGACCTTCTCAAAGACAAGTAATAATTTTTAAAAATGCTGTGGGAATTTGATAAGGATAGTGCCATCTGGAACAAAATGTGAGCACTCCAAATCTTACAGGCAAGGTAAGGCTTTTAATAGGGTGTGACATCTAAGCAGAGGACTAAAGGAGAAGTAGTTAGCCAAGTGAGATGGGAAAGAGGAGAGCATTTCAAACAAGAGAACTATGCTGCAAAGTGAAAGAATCTGATATATTCAAAGAATAGCAAAACATTAAATGTGGCTAATGAAGTAGCAGGAGCTATTTTGTGTGTAGATCTTGTAAGACACACAAAAGAATTTGACCTTATCCTATGATCAATGGGAATCTATTGAAGTTTTGTAAATCAATTTTTTATTATATCATATGTACACAGAGTATAAACTGTAAAAGGTACAACATAGTGCAAAATTAAAGTCAGTCCAACCCACAGCCACTCAACTGTCCCACTCCTAATCTCCTAACCACTTTTACCAATTTCCTGTGCAACTGTCCAGAGACACTGTCTGCCCATATAGGGATATGCACGTGTGTGTGTGTTTGGGGGGTGTGGTGGAGGGGATGCTTCTCCTCTAAAGGGTACAAGTGAATGAAATGACATTAAGCAAGATCTTTTTAACTGCAAGGTACAGGATGGATGCGAGAAGAGCAAAACTGGAAGCTAGGAGGAAGCTCACTTGTAGTTTGGCTTTCTGTGTCTGGGACAGTATATTCTAGTTGCATATGGAGAAAGTGTGGAAATATGGATATATATGTTGATAGAGATCAGGAGAGAAGACAAGACTGGAAGTCAAGATCTGGGAGCCTCAAGCACAGAGGAGGTAATTAAAGCCATGGTATTAGACAACATCACCCAGGGAGAGGGTGCAGAATGAGGAGGAAAAAAATAAGACAGGGGCCCTGGGGAACTTCAACATTTAAGGGACAAGTAAAGCAAGGAGGCTGAAAAGATCACTCAGAGAGGTAGCAACAAAACTAGAAGAGGGTTGGAGGTAGACGAACGTTGACATAGTGGTCGGCAATCATCTTTCAACACCTTCTATATTTGAGGTAATCCCCACCTCCCCAAGATGGAAGTCACAACTCAGATTTCAGCATACTTGGCAGCCAGGCTATAGCCTTGTAACCTAGGACTTTCCATCGCGAGCCCTTATGTGAAACTTCAATTCAGAAGAGAATTCACGAGGAAGCAAGGTTGTGAAATCTAGCAAGCAGGGTGGAGAAGGCGTTCAGCATTCAGGATAGGAGCAGTAGGACGGGTTCTGGAGTCCGGTCCCAGACGTCATCAGTGAACAGTAGGCAATATTCATGTGAGTTGTAGTGTTGACACCGCGAGGCAGAGGTAGTGGGATCTGTACCTACGTGTGACATGTGTGGTCCTGGCTGAACATCATCTAAACCTGTTCTTTCACATTTATTGTGAGCCACCCAACATCCTTCAATATATTCCTTTTCTGCTTTAACTGCCAGAGTGGGTTCTGTTGTTTGCAACTCTGATCCCTGATCAATACAATGTAGTATCATGAAGACAAGGTAAAGAAGTATTTCAAGGAGGGAGTGATCAATAGAATTAATTGCTGCCTAGAGGTCAAGCAAAATGCGGGCTGAACGAGGTCTGATTTAACATTATGGAAGTTATCAGTGACCTTGGTGAAAGTAGTTTGGAGGGGAGCTGGGACGAAAAATCTAGACTGAAGTAGGTGAAGGAGAGCCTCTGACATGAAGAAATGGAGGCAGTGAAAATCAATTACACCTTTCAGAAATTCGGATAAAAAGGGGAAGAAGGTCAATAAAACAAAAGCTAGAAGGGATGTGTGGTTAAGGGAGATACGTGAGCATATTTAAATCCTGATGGGAAGGAGCGAATGGAAATAAGTTGAAAACAGAGTTTGAGGGGATAATGGATGGAATAAGTTTCCTCTGAAGCCAGGAAGAGATGAGATTCAGTCCTCAGATGGACTCATCACTCCCAAGAGAAAGGGTATCTATTCCACCGAGACTGGGAAGAAGGAAGAAAGGGTGGGCATGAAGCATGTGGGTTTAAGTAAGGGGAGCAGAAGGGGGGTTAGTTTCTATTCTCTGTTTTGTTGGTAAAGAAGTTTCCTGTTGAGAATAAGAGAATGGGTAGAATCAAAAATTTGCATGGAGTGGTGAAGGTTTACAATAATCATTGTAGGAAATGAGAAGAAACTGAGCTGGGCTACATAGTAAGGTTACTCAAGCAGAGAATAGCACCCAGCAGGGTTGGCAGTCAAGCTCCCACAGGTCTACCACTTGACATTTTTATAACACTTTGGTTCTGGTGGTGCATGTTCATCTGTATTATATGTTAATTCTCACAACCCTGTGACTTAAGGGGCACTTAGAGAGTTACCCCCTTTTCACAGCCCAGGAGCCCGTATGAAGTGGGGAAGTTGCCCAAATGTTTGCGGTAACTTAGTAGTTTGCAAATCGTGAATAGAATCACTCCATATAACCCATGGTTCCTCCACAATCTGGTCCCTATTTCTGCAGTTTGATCTAACACCCCTGGCTATAATCCTCCTGTTGCAGAAAAAAACTCCAAAATACGTCTTGCTCTTTCCCTTTCCTTACTCCCCTGCCAATCTAAATTGGATTCATTCTTCAAGGCCCAGATGAAGTTCCAATTCCTGCCCAGTGTGTCCCTAACCTCTTTGGCCATGGGGAGTCCATCTGTCTCTACTTCTGCACTTTTTGTCTGGGCTTATTCATGGCTAGTTAGTAGCTATTTTGGCCGAATCCAATTTGCTTGAAATTAAGGAACAGACAGGCTCATTTGAAAGATTGCCTTGTCACGTTGGACTTGAAAATTCATCAAGTTGAACAGCACTCTTTCCAAAAAGGCAGATTAGTATTTTTAAATATTAAAAACTAATTTAACGAAGATTTATTTATTTTGTCAAAAACAAGAGTTTCGGTCATTACAATATCCAAATTGATGCCTATTCAAAGTTATTAATCTAAACATTACATCAGTGCTTTCATGAAAGATATGGAACCACTCCAATTTCCAACTGCTTGTTTATACATAAATCACCAACTAAACTGCAATGTTAAATTTGACAATCTTAATCAATGTTTAATGTTGATTAGGAAGTATGACCTCACAACAACTCAGTACCAACAAGCATAGTCCTACATTTTCAGTCCCATTTCTTCACTATCACGTTCTTCTTTAAGGATATGAACATCTTGTAAAAATCTGTCTGGGAGCACATTCTTTTTTTTTTTTTTTTAAGATTTTATTTATTTGACACAGAGAGAGAGATAGAGAGCACAAGCAGGGGGAGCAGCAGGCAGAGGGAGAGGGAGAAGCAGGCTCTCCACTGAGCACGGAGCCCGATATGGGACTCGATCCCCCTGGGATCGTGACCTGAGCCGAAGGCAGCTGCTTAACCGACTGAGCCACCCAGGCGCCCCTGGGAGCACATTCTTTGTATCAAAGAAAAATTACTTGGAGGAAAGTTAAGATGGAATAAAAAAGTAAAAATGAAAATATTCTTCTGTATTATTAAAATCCCAGGAACCTATTTTTATACCATACCAATGAATAAGAGATGTAATTTCAAGCCATAATGTCCAAACACATGAGGCTCTTCTTGCTCTGGAACAGTCATTTGCCCAAACAAGTCAAGTTCTTTTCCACAACGTATCTCAAATCTCTCATTTCTCTGTCAGGTTCATTTAATTTATGACTAACTGCTTCCTGCAATCCACAGCCAGTGTTATCTCCTAAAAAGTTACTCCTTTGTCCATTCATGGTACTGATAATGAAACTAACATTTACTCTCATGTCTATTGCTTTGACTGTGTCATTTCATTTTTCTTCATAGCATCACGTTTTCACAAAGGATCCCAAACAGAATCTCAGGGCCACTGAATCAAAGTTAGATTTGTTTTATTTGTGCAATTCTTACACGTTTCTAGCTATACTGTTCCCTGCCATTAACCATGCTGAAATTTCCGTCTCCTATCCAAGCCTTTTTTCAGATATCCTTGATGCAATGAGATTATCTTATTTTATACTGGAGTTGGTTTTCTTGGAAGCAAATGAACACATGAAGAAAGGAAGAAACTGCAAAGGGAATGCTATTGGTGGTTTCATTTCAAGCAAGTGTTAGTTGACTTCAAGACTTTTAACAGATTTAACTAGGACACATGACTTGGATTTTTTGGAAGGCAAGATAAAGCTGGTATTTGTAATATAATCTCTAAGTTATATCTGACCTGAAACTTAATGGAGTTGCAAAAGTTCCATCAATTAAATTTTTAAAAATTGTTAATCATGTGACAAGCCACATATCACTTCAAATGGATTCTTTTCCAGGGGAAAAGATTCTTTTTTAAAAAAATAGTTTTCATTTAATGAAAAAATAATAATAAACCACTGCTTCATATAAGATACCTGCAAATGATCTACAATGAATCGCTTAATTCTAAGCAGACGTTTTCTTCCTAGTATTAATAAACAAGTACATGCAAATAATTACCGGGTATTTTATCCTACTGCTCATCTACAGAAAAATAACATAAATTCCCACTGTTACATTTAAAGTTTTATCATATGATTTGCAAAATGAGGATAAATTATGCATACTCTATATCTAAGAACTGGTTAGAATGTTATTCAGACCAGAAAGGAATTTGGCATAAAGTGATTTGGTTCTGGAAATAATCCATGGTAACTTAGCTACTGAAGTAGTTAAAGACCTCATTATAATTGGCTTAAGCTATGAGACAATATCATCATATGGACTCTCAGCGTATTTTTGCCTCAAGTCCTCAATAAACTTAAGAGTGA
The DNA here is from genome assembly GCF_054177405.1 of Leptonychotes weddellii. Classification (NCBI taxonomy): domain Eukaryota; kingdom Metazoa; phylum Chordata; class Mammalia; order Carnivora; family Phocidae; genus Leptonychotes; species Leptonychotes weddellii. Next base: position 98,103,977 of record NC_138373.1, read on the forward strand.
ACATCTTCGTTCCAAAAATAAATTCATGTTGCATGAATTGGCTGACACACTGGTAGTAATAAATACATGTTTAATCGCAAACTTTTACCAAGGACTTACTTTTCTGGAAGGCAATTTTTCACATACTTCATCTTACTTAATCTTATTTGACCTCTGCTTTCCCAGCCTAATAACACAAATGTGCCCATTTAATAGATGAAGAACCTGAGGCTCAGAGATATTAAGTGATTTGCACAAGTTCTCACAATTAATAAACTGCGGAGGTAAGAATTAAGCCCAAGTCTTCTTATGCAACATTCTTCCCATAACATCAGTACTGCCCCACTCGTCAAAATTGGCAAGATTTTGATTTGAGCCACATAAACATTTTACATTCATTTGTCTGCTAAATCTCAAAATTTCTTCTGACATATATTTTTTAGACATCATTACAGGTAGCTGCTCCTACAAATCTGCAGAGTATCTATCTGGGTACTAGACTGACTCTTGCAAAAGATGGGTATACAAAATAAGTATTTCTTCCTATTTACTACTTTTCAGCACTGACACAATTGAGCAGTAAAGGTGTGACAAAATTATAAATACTTTTTAACATTGGCAGGCAGCAAATGTTTCTTGAATACTACAAAGAAATGCAAAGGTAAGCAGTCTGGTAAGAATAGGGGGCCAAACAAAACTCAAAATCATACCAGAAATGTAATAAAGTTACAGGCCATGGATACAAATTTCCATTCCTGCTGATGAATCTGAGGGTTCCCTTCAACGTCTCCCTCATTACTTCTGAGTGTACCCTCCCTCATTACTTCTATGGGCTCAGGAATAAATCAACATATACTTGCTATCACTGCCTACAACCCTGCCCCTGGGCATCCCCTGGGCCTTTTCCATGTTCTCTTGAGTCTCTGCCAAAGCTAGTGCATATCCCCATGTCCCTACTTTTGTCCCTTTAAAAGAGCTGCCATCCCCAAAGCTACAAAACTCTTGAGACATCACACAGTATCTTCTTCAGACTGTTCAGAGCTACTCAAAAATGAAAAAAAAAAAAATTCTTCTATCTAATTTTGTTTTGTTCTTTGGAACTTAGGCCCTACAGTAATCTTGTTTATGTCCAAAATATAAGTTTATCCTCTTCCCCATCATCACATTATGTCTTTCCCACATTCACTGGTAAAGCCAGCCCGAAGTGTCAGGCAGCCCTTACATGCTTGTACATAAACTCCTCTGCACTCTTGGTATAAAACCAAAGCCCTCAAGAAGATCAAATAATAGTAACAGAAACTGGGGATAGGTATCATGCTCACATACAGCTATCTTCCTAGTATTTACTTAATTAACCAGTGGTTCTCAACCGGGAGCAATTTTGTCCTCCAGGGGAAATTTGACAATGTCTGAAGAAAACATTTTTGGTTATCACAACTGGGAGTACGGGATACAAACACGGTTGTGCTATTGGCATCTAGTGGGTAGAGCCCAGGGATGCTGCTAAATACCCTACAATGCACAGGACAACCCTCCATAACAAAGCATTATCCAGTCCAAAAAGTCAATAGTGCTAAGGTTGAAAACCCTAGTTAAAACTCCCACCACATGGGGGTGCCATGGTGGCTCAGTCATTAAGTGTCTGCCTTCAGCTCAGGTCATGATCCCGGGTTCCTGGGATCGAGCCCCGCCTCGGGCTCCCTGCTTGATGGGAGGCCTGCTTCTCCCTCTCCCACTCCCCCTGCTTGTGTTCCTGCTGTCGCTATCTCTCTCTCTGTCAAATAAATAAATAAAATCTAAAAAACAAACAAACAAACAAAAAAACACAAAAAACTCCCACCACATGATAAATAGAAATATAGGACCACACAGGCTCAATAATTCATCTTTCTAGGCAGGAGCATATTAACTAAAGAATAATTCAAAAGTAATGACAATTCTTGAAAACTCATCCTTAGAAGGATATCAATATAGAATTAATCTAGAATAATCCTCTTCAAACTTTAATGTGCATAAGAATCACCCGGTAAACTTATAAAAATGCAGATTACTGAGACCCAACATTGACCCAATTAAGCAGAATTAAGGGTGAATCCAGGAATCTGTATTTTTTAAAGATTTTTTATTTATTTTTTTGATAGAGAGAGACACAGTGAGAGAGGGAACACAAGCAGGGGGAATGGGAGAGGGAGAAGCAGGCTTCCCGCAGAGCAGGGAGCCTGATGTGGGACTTGATCTCAGGACCCCAGGATCATGACCTGAGCCAAAGGCAGACGCTTAACCGACTGAGCCACTCAGGCGCCCCAGGAATCTGTATTTTTAACAGCCTCCTCAGGTGATTTTGATGCAGCCTGAGCCACACAGTAAGAAACCATGTCAAGGAAACCAAATTGTATACCAATAAAAAAAAAAAAAAAAACAGACTCTGAACACTGAAATTTCTCTCCAGTTGAACATATGGCTAAAAAACACTGGATAGTTACCAAATAATTAAGATAATCAATTAAATAAGCTGTATGCCTTAAACCAGTACTCTTCAAATTTTCAAATGCATAGGAGTCACCTGGAGATCTTGTAAACATGCAGATTCTGATTCAGTAGGTCCGAGATAAAGTATGACATTCTGTATTTCTAATGAGCTCCCAGGTAATGGCCTATATTGGTCTGTGGACCAGCACATTGAGTACTAAGGTCTTAAAAAACAACTGCCAAAGAGAATAAAGTCAGGACTACTTACATTAACAAAGCACAAAACCAATAATCACAAATCTTGTTTCCATCTGCATCTGGAAAATGGACATAGACTTTAAATGCTACCTTTATTAGAAAGTCAGCTCCATGACAGCAGGAGCTTAATCAGTTTTGCTCACAGCTATATGCTCACCATCCATTCAGCGCCTGGCACATAAAGCATGCTCAACAAATACTGTGAATAAATGGGCAATGAACAAAGAGTCTCTAAATGAAGTCTGGTGATTGATAGAAACCAATCATAAATCAAAATTCCTAAAAAGAGCCTATAGTTCCATCTCAGAGAGAAGAAAGTGTAGCTGGAACACAGGAGTGAAAGTGCACCTGGCTCTGGGAGTTCCAAACAGATCAGATCCGGCCACTCGCCCTGACCAAATCCAAAGGCAAAGAAAAGAGTGGTGGTGAAACCAGAAAGGAATTTATGTCAGTGAGGCCAACACTGGAAAGAGAGTGGACTAAGTCTCAAAGACTGTCTCCGAAGTACTGAAAGTACTTCCAAGTTTATATAAGGCAAATGAGGGACAAAAGTGGGTAAGTAGGTGCAGGTGGGCAGCAAAGGTCAAATCCATCATTGTCTTGGGGTCAATCACAAGCAAGGTTCTTGCTGGCTCAGGGCAGTCCTTATTGCTTAAGAGAGTAGTTTTTGTTCATATCAGGGGATGCTTTGCCCTCAGGGTCTTTGGCCTGAGCCAAGAGACAAGTTAGAAAGGACCCAACTAGAAAGTGTGAGGTCAAAATGGAGGCAGCTGAAGTCCTCTTTCAAAAGTACTTGTTCTTAACCCTATTTAATACATAGATGTATCATTAATTGATGACTGATTCAAAATTTCTTCTTTATATAGTATCCAAAGGTGATCATGAACTCCAACAGACTTAAGCATGAATATTTTCTAGAGAAGTGCATTCTTTTTTTTAAATTTTTTATTGTTATGTTAATCACCATACATCATTAGTTTTTTTTTTTAAAGATTTTATTTATTTATTTGAGAGAGAGAGACTGAGATAGAGAGAGCATGAGGGGGGGAGGGTGTCAGAGGGAGAAGCAGATGTGGGACTCGATCCCAGGACTCCAGGATCATGACCTGAGCCGAAGGCAAGTCGCTTAACCAACTGAGCCACCCAGGCGACCTACATCATTAGTTTTTGATGTAGTGTTCCATGATTCATTGTTTGTGCATAACACCCAATGCTCCATGCAGAACGTGCCCTCTTTAATATGGGTTCTAGAGGGGAGGGGGGTGGGAGGATGGGTTAGCCTGGAGAAGTGCATTCTTTGGAAGAAAAAAAAATCAGTCGACCATGAAAGTCACACAACTATGGTGTTTTGTTTCAAAAGGATAGTATATGGGTAGCACTGATTGTTTCTTCAACTTCCTTTGCATAAGAATCTATGGCTAAGAAGTTCAGAGAAGTGCACTCCTTATTAGGTTTGATTTTAAAAATTTAAAGTCTTCCCTTCATATCAGAGGAGACCATGGCTTCAAAGAAAAAATGCCCTTTTCCTCCAATTTAAATATCTTAATGATGTTCAAGTTTACAGAAAGTGAACAGAAATTGTTTTTGAGTCAGCAGAAGCTGAAGTTAAGTATCACAGAGAGTAAATGATGAATGGGCCCAGAAGAACTGCTAATGCAAGTTCAAATTTAGCTGGGTCACTTGATAGTGATTTTCAAAAGCTTTTCACAAAACTTCTCAATTGGAGAAGGAATAATTTTTATGAAAAACAAAACACACACACACACACACACACACACACTGATCTCCTCAGCATAGTGAACATGTTAAATAGATGTTCCTAAATGCCTAAAAACACTTATGTTTCCATAGTTGGCCTTCATTATGTTGAGGTATGTTCCCTCTAAACCTACTTTATTGAGGGTTTTTATCACAAATGGATGTTGTACTTTGTCAAATGCTTTTTCTGCATCTATTGAAAGAATCATATGTTTCTTATCCTTTCTTTTATTAATGAGGTGATTCGCAAATATTGAACCACAACTGCAACTCAGGAATAAATCCCACTTGATCGTGATGAATGATTTTTTCAATGTATTGTTGGATTTGGTTTGCTAGTATTTTATTGAGAATTTCTGCATCTATGTTCATCGGGATGTTGGCTTGTAGGTCTCTTTTTCAGTGGAGTCTTTATCTATTTTTTGTGTTAGGGTAATGCTGGCCTCATAGAATGAATTTGGAAGTTTTCCTTCCTTTTCTATATTTTGGAATAGTTTGAGAAGAATGGGTATTAACTTTTCTTTAAGTGTTTGGTAGAATTTCCCTGTGAATCCATTTGGCCCTGGACTTTTGTTTATTGGGAGTTTTTTGATTACTGATTCAACGTCTTTGCTGGTTACCGGGATATATTAATTCTGAAAGTTGTTTTATGTGGCAACTTTTTCAATTGGTTGGATAAATAGATGATGCCTTTAAAAGTCCAATTCATATTTGAAAACATCAGAAATGCTTTTGCTCCTCTCATTTATTTTTTTGTTTGTTTGTTAATTTGTAACTGTGATGCTTAACTTTATTTGTTGCCCCAAGTAAGCCATTGGATGACCGATATTTAGTCAAACATTATTCTGGGTGTGCCAGTGAGGGTGCCTCGGGATGAGATTAACATTTGAATTGGTAGACTGAGGAAAGCAGATTGCCTCCCTAACCTGTGGGGCTTCACCCAATCAATGGAAGACTTGAATAGAACAAAAAGCTGAGTAAAAGGGATATTTTGCCTGCCTCACTGTGAGCTGGGATATTGGTCTTCTCCTGCCCTTGAACTGAAATTTACAACATTGGTCTCCTGGTTCTCAGTTCTTTGGACTTGGACTGAAAGTATACCATGGGCTCTAGGGATATACAACTTGCTGACTGCGGATCTTGGGATCTTCTCAGCCTCCCTGAGCCAATTCTTTATAATCAATCAATGTCTCAATCAATCAATCTCTCTCTGTCAGTATATGTCCTATTGGTTGTTTTTCTGGAGAATGCTGATTAATATAGTAACCTTGGGCTTTTTTTTATTTAAGAAACTCTACCATAACACACAGAGAGTGCGTCATTAGCCATAATTTTGAAAGCTACAGTGTCTACTAGAATTCCCTAATTAATCCCACAGGGCTCAGTCCTCTGGTTATTTATCCCCACTCTGTTAACAGGCCTCCCATTAACTCCAGTGGGGACTTGTGTGCTTGGCTTATAATCAGAGGATTGAGCTCATTCTGCATCTTTCTCTTCATATCTCTTGGAGCAACTCTGTGGGGCTATCACTCATTCCTAAAGAAGTCCTCTCAGATTGCCTCTGTAGTTCATAGTTAATGATATGCAGCTATTGTCTATGTCAGAAATTCACACTAAATGAATTATTTGTGAAGTGGTAATCAGCTGAGAAAGAGAGAAAAAAGGAAGGAAGGAAGGAAGGGTAGGAGGGAAAGAAAGTTTGTTTTCCCATTGTCTTCCTATGTGGGTTATTTACCATGGTTTCAGCTCAGTACAGATTCTCTAATACCAATGAGCTGCTTTCTGGATGGAGTACAGATTATCTTTCCTTTTCAGAAACATTCAATTTGTAAGGCCAGTTAGCTGCTTTAAAAAATGTCTCTCTGAAGAAAAATCTATATGCTATTCTTATTTATAAAAATAAGAATTAGATTAGGTATCTAATAAGTAAATTAAAAGTAGTAAAAATTTAAAAACACTGAATTTATAGATAGATGATATGAATTTGAACACTGGATTTACTGGGTAAACAATTTGGGGCAAATCATTTGATGTCTAAGCTCTTCAGTTTTCTTAACCACAAAACAGGATATTATAAAAATGCCTGCATCATAGGACTGCTGGAAGAAATCAGATATTGTATCTAGAAAGTATATTAAGTGTCTCTTAGGAATCATATGGTTATTAGGAGTAGGTGATATTTTTTATGACAGCCCTATTGACAAACAATGGCAGGAAAAAAAGAACACAAAATAGAAAAAAATAGGGAAATTACTTGTTTTCATTAAGAGTTATGCTCACATTACTTCGCACACAGGCTAGAATCTCCCAAAATGCAGAATAAGAAACAACTGCGAAGAGGTATCCTTAGCCAAAGGATTGCATTAAAAAGACAGGAAGGAAATGAGAGGAGATAGTGTTCTTTTGATAACAGGTTAAAAAAAAAAAGGAAAAGAACGAAAGGAACAAAGAAAGAAAGTAGATATCTAAATATAATTTATAATTTATGTTTGCAGGTGTCCCATGCCTGGCACATAGCAGGTAATAAACTAATGTTTATTAATATTCTAATCTCCACATTCAAATGGCATTTAAATTAAGCACAATCTACACGTCAGACATTTAATGTTCAAGTGAGTTGCTTTGCAAATTGCAGACAGAATTAAAATCTTAAGTAAAAACTTGAGTGTACAGTAAAAGCAAGAGAGATATGGGGAAATTTCTGGGATTTTTGGTCCTTTCAATATGCAATGCCATATTTCAGTGTACATATAATTTAATAAATAACAAGTGTGTTAAATGAATGAATGCCTTCTCTTGCACTACTCAAAATAATTTTTAAGGACCAAAACATACCAATTTAAAACAACTGGATCCCTTTTTACCTATAAAAAATCAATATCACAATTAGACTTTCTTATGCAATATAAGCACAATTCAATAAGTTCAATGCTTGTCCTCAATAATTCTTCAGTGATGAGGTAGCCTAAAAGTGCCCATCTGTTCAGCATATCTAAGCATTTCAAACCATCAATAAACAAATATTTCTTAAACTCTACACTGTCTATCTCTATTTTAGAAGTTTATAAGAATTCGAGGAAAGTAAACAGTCTATGACAAGACACAGGTGGGAGAAATATAAAGAAGCATACATACATGAGTTCTTTAATAAATAATACAGTATATAAGAAAGTATATTACAACTGGACAACTGGATATAAACCAGTATAGAACAAGGTACAAATTCTTTGGCCAGATAAAATTTTAAAATAGATTTGAGAAGTTAAATCTGTGTGCTTAATTCATCAAGAAAGGATTCAGAAAGAAAAGAAAAAGTAAGTAGTCTAGAAGTATAATTAAATCATGGATAGTCAGGCCAAAAAGCAAAAGGGGTTTCTGCCAAATTATAGAAGTTTGCCACAGCTACCATAATAAGGTACCACAAACTGGTGGCTTAAGCAACAGAGATTTATTGTCTCACAATTTTGGAGGCAAATCTTCCAAAATCAAGGTGTCGGAGGGTTGGTTCCTTCTGAGGGCTGTGAAGGACAATTTGTTCCATGCCCCTTGCCTGGCTTCTGGTGTTTTGCTGGAAATCTCTGGTGTTCCTCAGCTTGTAGCTGCATCACCCCAATCTCTGCCTTCATGCTCACATGACATTTTCCCCTTGTGTCTATGTCTACATGTTCCCACTTTATAAGGACAGCTGTCATACTGGAGCACAGTCCCACCCTTTTCCACCAGTATGACTTCATCTTAACTAATTATACTTGTAACATTTCCATTTCCAAATAAGGTCACTTTCTGAGGTACTGTGGATTAGAACTTCAACATATGAATTTTTGAGAGACACAATGCAATCCATAATACAGATGAACCATCCTGAGGAAAGGAAATGATTAAGAGAGCTAAAGGTGACCTGCTAAGGATAAATGGATGCATAACTATGTAGGGCCAGGCAACAGAGAGCCTTGGAACCTTAACCTTAGCAAAGGAACTTGCTGTGTCGGACAACAGGAAGGCACTATGCGCTCTCAAATAGAAGGAATGGTGTTTTGTCAACATTGTCTGGAGAACGGGTCCTCGTGGGTAGGAAGGGATGAGACACTGAAGACAGAATAACTAAGATGAACGTGACATGAAGTAAAAACTATCCGACAGCAGCAGTCAGAATGAAAGAGATTAAATGAATCCAAGAGAAAGTGGTCTATCAATAAAAGATTATTCCTTTAGGGAGTTCAGATTATACCAAACAATTTCCTGTATTTTTGTTAATTTGAAGAAATGCCTTACAAACTGATTTCAGGGTTCACTAGTATCAACTACCAATTTCAGTAATTATATGTGATATGCAATTATATGAATGACTCACACAGAATTATTTTCCTATTCTTGGTGTAACACCAAAGGCTTGGAGAGCAATAACGCCAATTATTTTAAGGGGTTTGGGAATCAGGAAGAAGCTTCCTCAACATAATGCACTATTGGATTGCAGTATATCCCTGGCAACAATTATGCACTGAAGAGAAAAAGTTAGCAAAAGGATAACTTTTGAAGACACTCTCTGAAATGGAATGCCACGGTGGTCCTAACATAGTAATGAATAGTGGGATGTCAAGAAAGAAGATATAGTCACAACATCAAAAGCTCCTACAATTTTCATTTTAGAGTGAAGACACGTAGCAAAGAACCATTCTGAAAAACATGATGGCCAACCTGATTTTTGACAACTCTTATAGACTATATGTCCTAACAAGAGACCAAATGAAGGGGAAGTACTAAAATTTCACTAAGAATCTATAGGGAATGAGGGACAGTGAATGGATGGAGATGAATATATAATTTTGGAAATAAATACAGTAAACATACAATTCACAAGAAATACAAAGTAGGCCAATATACTTCCAAATATTCAGATCCTTTGTATCTAAAAGGTGAATAAAACATCCAATCATAAAATCTTAATATTAAACCATGTTTATAAATATCTAAAGAATTGCAAAACTCATTCGTGAATGAGAAGTTATCATCTACGTGGCTGAGATACCAGAGGAGGGGAGAGACAGAACTTAAAAGGAAAAAAGAAGGTGGGGAAGAAAAATCCTTCCTTAGCCCCACTTTCCTTAAGCTACTGCTCTCTCTTCCTCCTTCCCTTCATAGGCATACATCTGGAAGGAGTTCTGTCCCTTCATCAGATCCATTTTTTCCCATGACGCAATATTCAATGTGCTCCCAACTGGCTTTTGTCATCACCTTTGTACCCAACTTGCCATTGCTGATGCCCTCAGTGTCTTCCATAAAGTTCCATGCAAAGGACATCTTTCAGTCTTCCTCTTTCTTGCTAAGAAGCATTCCCCTTTCTTCTTGAAATTGTCTCTTTCTCTTGATTTCTGTGAGACTGCCTTCTTTTCTTTCCTCCTACATTTCAGCCACAGCTTTGCTGTCTCCATCACATATCTTTTCTATAAAATGCTCAAACCCTAGAGTTTTCAAGCCTCTCTAGGTAATTCCTTCCAGTTCTTCAACTACCATTTATATGCTAAATGATCCCAAATTTTATGTACAACTTAAACTTCTCTGAATTCCACATCCATGTATATTCAACTGACTACTCAACTGTGATGTCCCATAGGTACCCCAACCCAACATGATGATCTTCCCACCCAATCTGTTTCCTAAGAGAGTGGCACCGACATCTGCCTATTGCTCAGGCCAGAAACCTGAGTATCAACCTTGGAAACCTCTCTCCTCATCATCTCCTATCACCAATTAATCAGCAGGACTGGTTTTACCTCACAAATGCTCTCAAATGCATCCACATCTCCATCTCCACTTTCAGTGTAAGCTACTACTGTCTCCCATGTGGTTTCCCACATCCAGTTTTACCTTCCATTCAGCCTGAAGCTGAAGTGATTTATTTAGAACACAAATGTGATCATGGCACTCCTCTGCTTAAAGCTTCCATCGCCTACCCCCTTGTTCTTAGCATGAAACCCTTACTTAGACCTTACTGTGCCCTTCAAGGTCCTGCTGCCCTTCATCCATCCATCAGGCACCTCTCTCTTTGCTCTGCACCTTCTATCCATTCTTACAAAGTGTTTCTCTCCACCTGGAGGCCTGGAGGCATGGTGAGTCCTCTACTAGGAAATTCCCTTCTTTCCCATCTTTACCTCTATGCCTAGCTGATGTTTACTTAATCTTCAGATTTCCAAAGAAACCTCTATTTTCTTCAAGCACTACCACCCATACAGATCAGCCCCTGTTAACCTATTTCTCTTCAGGTCACTTGCCACACGTGCAATTAAATGCTCTTTGGTGTAATGACCTGTTTGTTATCTTTCTTGCCTGAGACACAATATCAGTCATGTATATATCTTATTTACTGCTTCACCTCTAGTGTAGCCTTAAACAAAGTAGGCATTTAATAAATGTTTGCCAAATGAATAAATGAACTCCAACATTTACCAGTGCTATTTTAACCCTTATCAAGTAAACTGTGGTAAAAATCAATAGTCGCAATTACAGTCATATCATTAAAACAACCCCACAGATTCAGTAAACAAAATTTGCATCACTTACAAATTATCACTTGCTTATTTTTGTATATGATCACAGGTCTAATTTTTTCAAGGACCAGAACTCATAAGACCAGCTGACAGATAACATGTACAATTGCATAATTTTTTAACAATGTTGCTTCTACGAAGTCAAACATCCTTAGAGTTAACAACAACAATAACAGAATGAAAAGGAAAACCAAATTTGATCAGAATACTGGAAAAAAAAAACTCTTAACATGAGTAACAAAAGATATAATACTAGAAGTCCTCATTATGAAAAATACAAGATCTCAATAATAAACCAACCAGTTTTTCCATCATTTTCTTAACTTGAAGATTTTATCTTTAAATGACAAGGAAATAACATGAAGAAGAAATTTACAAACCATATTTCAGTATGATCCATTCAGAATGGAAAGCAGCTGCCAATTTGTGCTACATATTTATAAGTGAAAACAGTGATACAAACCTATTTTTAATAGGTTGCATTGAAAAGTTATTTAATCTAAATCTCTGGTCTCTTTTCTTGAATTCTTTCCTGTCTCAATAAATAGCAACACCATCCATGTGTTGCTCCAAACTTCAAAACTTAATCCCCTTGCCCTTGATCCCTCTTCAATTCTCCTCCACAGTAAACTATCTGCAAGTTATTTGCTCTATTTTCGAAAAATACCAAGAATATGCTCCTTCCTCTTCACCTCCCTTATCATATCCTGGGTCCAGATCACCAACATCTTTGCCTAGACTACTGCAATAGCCCTCCAACTGGTCTTCCTATGTATGCTTCTGTTCTTCCCACCATATTTAACCCCATAATCTAAATTTAGTTAATCTAAGGCATGGCACCCATAGCTATCCTTTTCAATACAAGTGTTATCACTCCCCTAAAATCCTTATGAGCCTCTCTACATCACCTGGCCCTTACTTAATTCTTTAATTGCATCTTAACTGATTCATCTGCTGTATCACTTTATCCTTTCTTTCAGTTTCTAGAACATCCAAGATAGTTCCCACTTAGGGTCTTTCTACTTGCTATTGCTTCTGGTTGGAATGCTCTGTTCCAGATCCTTCTGTGGTGTTTCCTGATCATCAAGTCTCATGTCAACTGTCAACCTTCCCCCCTTAAGCCCCATAGATTTTCCCTGACCATCTCATCTAAATTAATCCCCAATCAATCTCTATCACATCATCCTGTTTCATTTTCTTCCTATTATATATTACTACCTGAAACTGCCTTCTCTATTTCTATGGTTACCCACTGTCTAAAAAATTTGACCTGTGATCATATACAAAAATAAGCAACTGTCTTCCCCTTAGAACGTGAGCTCCTGAGCACAGAAACCTATTCACCATTCACTATCCAGTACCCAGAAAAGTGCTTGGTACACAATAGGTGCTTACTAAATACTTATCACATGAGTGAATATACTTAACAACAACCAAAGAAGCAGCTCCGAATATAAATAATGACCATAAAATTAAGATTCAAAAAGAGGTATCGCATGAATTTATATCATGTAGGTTTCATATTACACACTTAGACGATATCAGTGGAGCTTATTACATGTTAGAGATCTCAACTATCATCATGAAAAATACATTATAAGTAAGTTTAAATCCATTTGTTATATAAAGCCTTTCAAAATGAGGAATTTTAAATAAATCTGCATTATAAATGGGGAAGGAAAGGCATGTCTTTCCTTCAGCAAAAAATATAATGGTCTCTTTAGGACTGAATCAGAAGCATTTGATGAAATACTTTGGAAAAAAGGGTCAACTTTTAAAAATAAATGCTGACTTTTATGGCAGAATAAAATCTACTGAAAGCTAAGAGTAACAATAGAAATTGGTTTCCCAAGGGCCAATAAATCATCATGTAGCTAAACAGAGGCTGACAAATTTATAACTTGGAGGTTTTTTGTCTCCAAGGACCAATGGCACATTCTCGACACTTAAGAAAGGTAAGTCTAGAACCCTCCAGATGTCCAAACACCACTGTGTCAGTGTTCTTACTTGCAAGACCCACTAGCTAGTCACATAATTAATGAGAATCATTCAAATCTGTGCCTCTGGGAAATAATAAATTACTAGATCTCATGGACTTCCAGGGTCTTCATGAACAGTATTTGTGAATGTCAAGGGCCCCCTCACAGTATTTGGACTGTTTCCATGAGAGGATAAACTACCTTGGATATTAGTTAAGATTCTAAAAAATAACTAGAAACCATTTACTCCACTGGAGCTATTTACTAAATACCACAAAGCATGAATGCAACCACTGAGATTACTTACAGCAGCAAACAAAAATAGCGGTGGGTACTTTGTCTTCCTGTTAATTGATTACTTTTGTTAGACAACATTGTCTGGAAAAATCTGACTACAATTCTAACTGCAAGCCACAGTAATCATGTCAATATGTGAACTATCTGAATATCTAATTATGAAAAAAAGAAGGCAATTTCACAGTGGAAGTATTATTTTAATTCAAGAAACCAGCAATATTAACTCATTAGTCTGACATATAGCAGATAGCTAAAAAACTTTAATTTGAAAGATAATTATTTTTAGCTGATTAATATGCTTCAAATTAAATTCACTGCTTTTAATGGGCCCATCAACTTGACAACCTGGGAAATTAATAAATTTTGCATGCAGTAATCCTAAGAAATTTATACAGCTGAGCTACACATCATTACAAGGATTACCTTCACAGTAGGCATTGTCCTCTCGAAGAGCCCTAAAACCATCTCGACAGCTACAAACAGCCCTGTCATTCAGATTTCTGCAGACAGAATTCTCCATGCAGTTATGTCTTTCAGAACAAAAGTCATAACCTACAAGAAAAAAGAAACTTATTAAGGTAAATGAAACTATGATTGATTTAATCTTGCCAACTAAATACTCTTTGATTTAGAAGGTATTTTTCCCTAAATTATTTTTAATTTTTTATTGTTATGTTAATCACCATACATTACATCATCAGTTTTTGATCCAATGCTAGAGAACCACATGCTATGTGTACTAAAAGTGGTTCTTCATGTTTAACTCAGTTGTTTCCTACTTCAAGTTAATTCTGTCTTCTTTGTTTCCGACTTTATGTTTTCTAGTCCCTGATATTTGAATTATAGTCCTCCAAATATCTGAAACAAAGATTCTTGAGTCCAAACGGAGATTTACAATATAAAAGATAACCCAGTGAGAAGGTAATATGAGAACTAGAGGTTGAACATTATCAATACCTATGGATAGTACAGACCAGGTCAGATGAAATATGGACATTGCATATTTAAGAAATAAAAGAGCCTGACATCCTTAAAAAAAACTATAAATGTGCTAACAAATGAAAATTACATCACTATAATCTAATTGTCTCTGGAAACCTGCATAGCATTAGATGTCCACTCAAAAGAAGGGAAAAAATTATGAATTACACAGATTTCAGATTCCAGAAGCTTTATGAGAGGATGGAAAAGTGGAACATTTTATGAACAGTGGTGCCAGTCATGTGTAATTCCTCAGGATCTCTTCTGCCTGTGTGAATCCCTTGTTCAAAGATCATCTAAAATGCTGAAATGAAAAGCTTAAACACTGGAATCCATATTGAATGGAAATTGCATGATTATATATCATTCAAACAATTTTCAAATTGCCTGATGCATAAGTTATCTGTCTAGTTTTACATCACCTAATGAATTATAATTTCAGTCCATGTGTAAAAGAAAAGAGGACTAGAGAAATGTATTTCATGTCGCTCAGAATAAACTCATCTGCCTATAGCCAAGGAAAGACTTTCACTTGAGCAAATCATGAAGATGGAAGTTCTAAATTGGCCCATCTTACTTGTAAGCAAATTACTGGAGAACGCTGTGATTTAGTGGAAGGGTAGACTGAACTATACCGCGACTAGCAGGCATGCTCTTACAGCATGATGGTTGGTGTCCATTCTGATTGGCTGGTGCCCATAATGACTCTTTTGAATATCACCCCAGAGCTAAAGCATATGTCCCATGAAGTGCAACTACCATGGATAGTAAAAAGTGGTGTGGACAACTTAATAAGCCTTAAGAAGGATGATGTTCTCAAAATTCTGTGATGGCCTTAAATAGGGCAAGAAAAAATAAAATGAATTATGACATCTACAGAAATAAAATAGAACAGAGGTGTATATGAAGGACAGAACAATATATAGTCAATAACAGCATTTAAGTCACTTGATGACTATGTTTTCTTAACACGATTCTTCACAATCTACTTTCTCACGTGGAAGGCCAAACAAGTAAAAGGTTCATTCTTAAGAAGAGGAAAAGTTAAAAATATTTTCTCCTAGAGTCCTTTCCTTCCTTTCTTCTTCAAGTAGCTAAATTGAGACCATATTTCTTAAAATGTATCCTATTGTCTTTTTACAATGTCTGAGAAGAAAGCATTTCAGCGAAAAAGTCATCTTCATTTTCTACCCAATAGCTCAGCACCTCACCAACCTATATGAAAAGTCTCCAAAAAAAAAATTTCACATTTATTCGAAAACTGAACGAAGTTACTATAAAAACTGGCCCACTCCTTTAAGATATACACAGAATCAAGAGATCACGTTCTAACATACCGCTAAATCTCTGTATAATTGCACCTGCAATGTTTCAAACAACTCCTAGAGAGCTGTGACTAAGGCCAGGTACTGTCCTGAGGCATTTTTATTTTTCTTTCCTAAGTTTTTATTTTTCAAAACTTTCAATTTGTCACTTCGCTGCATTTTCTCTTTTCTCATTTTTCAGACTTCACCCAATCTATGCTATCAAAGTCAATGGTATACAGTCCACTTTTATTACGGTCCCTTTCCAGTTCTGCCTAAGTAATGCTCAGACCTCTTATCTCAGGATCGAATATCACACACACATTCACCATACAGCGCTAATTGCTGTGAGAATTTTCCCGCTGTAAGATAACAATGTGATCCCACTTTGACTGTTTTAGGTTCAGCAAGGGAGTGTTTTACTTTTTATCAGATGGGTTTTTTTTTTTAAATTGACCCAGAGACTTGAAAGCTAAATATTTTGTCAATCAAATTCTAATTTACACTAAACAATGTCAGATAGCTATTTTGATTTATTTTCTCAACAAATAAGTTAACTCTATTCATTGTTTTACTGCTTAGATACAAAATGCCAGTGTCAAAAGACTATTGACAGGTAGAAAATTCTAACTCAATTAAAGTGGGTTGTTTCCAACCTATAGGTAATAACTTCAAAAACTCAGAGTATGAGTTGGATATCCCTATTACCTTCATACTTGCATCTCTAGTCAGAGGTGCTTGGCTTTTGAAGTTGAAAGACCTGGATTTACATTCAATCTCTATTACTTACTGGCCGTGTAAATTACTAGTTGTGTAAGTTAATTAACCTTTCTAAACCTTAAGGTTTTCTCACCTGTAAGAGTAAGATAATATCTAGCTCACCAAAATGTAAAGTTCTAATCAGATCATCTATGTAAAAGCATAATTGTATAGGATTTGTTAATAATTAAAGCAATTAGAGTATTACGAATAAGCCTAAACCAAATATGCTGAGGCATCTATCACAGAAGAAAATTCAAGTATTTATTATAGACGGATGGATCTAATCCAATCTAATACAATCTAGCCTTTGTTTCCCACTTTGGATTTTAACTGCAAGGATACCAAGTTTTCTATTCCTTTTATAAGTTTTGCAAATTTACATGAAGTTGTGTGTCTTGTTAAGTATAGCTCTTTCCATAAAATATTAATATGTATATCTCTACAAGTAGGTAAGTAGAAAAGGTGGATACAACAGATTATGAGTAAAAACAATATACATAAAGGTTATACATAATCATCAGGAGAAAAGGGGCACCTGGGTGGCTCAGTCGGTTAAGCGGCCAACTCTTGATTTTGGCTCAGGTCATGATCTCAGGGTCATGAGATCAAGCCCCACATGGGGCTTCGCACTCAGCATGGGGTCTGCTCCCTCTTCCTCTGCTCCTCCCCCCACTCATGCTCTCTCCTTTCTCTCTCTCTCTCTCCTCGCATAAATAAATAAATAAAATCTTTAAAAAAAAATCAGGAGAAGGAGAATAAATAACTTTGAGGTGAATATTTGTTGGTTTTTGTCCACAAGCATCTATTCTTCCTTTTTCTGGGGGAAAAAAAAACAACCTAGTCATACTTTGGATGAACCAGTTCCGGTGGGGATGAAGCCCCACCGGAAAATCAATGCATCCCACTAGCCTAGACACAATAATTTTTTCAGGTCTGGGTATCTGATCCAGTTCGGGCCAATGAAGATGATTAAAATTCAATTATGGGACTTTTGTTTAACTCCTGAGGACACTGAACATTTTTTCTTCATCTACTTGAGTATCATAATGATGCGAGCATAAGAATGTCAGAGGTCTAGCTGAAAACACATAGAGTCTGAAAATAAAGCCACTTCTGAGGAGGCAAACTGAGATCCATCGAGGCCAAGGGGCAGGATTTGATAGCTGTATAAAGCTGCTTATGGGAGGCTTATGTTCCATTTTTTGCTTATATCAGTTGGATTGGGTGTTTTATTACTTGCACCTAAAAGAATACTAACTTATTTAGGTATTATTTGCAGGATGATGGATAATCCTGATTTTTCCCAAATGGTTCATGTGCATGGATGTATATTTTTTTAAAAAGTACTAATTGCGATGGAATTCTTTTAATGTGTATTAAAAAATAGATGAATCTAACAAATAATGCCATTATTTTGTGGCTAGCATTATTTGGAACGAAACTAAATTTTTAAAAAATGAGCGACTAACAGTGATATAAAAATTAAATAATGTTATTAGTGATACATAAATAACAAAAATCGTGAAGGTATAATTGAATAAGGTGGGAAACTATGGATTATCCAGAAGTTGAGAGAAGACTATACCCACTGAACCTTCTACATATAGATGTCGCTACTACTTATAATTATAGGCCCGGATGAAGTAAGTGCTAAATTAAAGTGGGGCATCCAGTGAATAGGACTTACTGGTATTATAAACAGAGAAAGGAGTTGCCGAGGGATGAGGAGAAGGGAAGGGCTACAAATATGAAAACTCTATCACATCCTTTCTGTATCTTTCTAAGTCAGAGTCCTCACTGTATCACTGAGTGTCTGTCATGTTGTAATTTGTTACAAGCTTCCTTGAAGGGGCTCTCAAACATGAACAAAGTGAAAAGAACATTCCTGCTACACAGCTTCCGGGCTACTATGACACAGGATGGGCAGCTGCAGAGTACCTAGAAAACAGTCTTGGTAGGATTAGATTTGGAGCCAAGAGATTTGGGGCCTTATTTCGGTGCACAGCTTTGCTTCTAGCACTGGCCAAGGCCTCCAGTGGAAAGGTCAACACTTTCTTCTCATGCTCTGTCCTCAGGGAATATTTAATAACTGTTTTTGAAGAACTTACTTTTTCAGATGTGAACACAGCATCCTGAGCACTAGGCAGACAGGCCTGGAAACTAGAGGCCAATTATATTACAAATGCATTTGTCACAACATATGTGTAGGTGTTAACTCAAAATTTAAGCCTCCAGAACTTGACTCTTTTTAGTTTAAGCACCAGAGAATGCCAGGAAACTCATTTGTTTATCCTATATACTTGAAATCAGAAATAAAGCAATCTTTATTATAAATGGTGCTAATTGTTTCAAGATGAACCAACTTGTTCAATTTCAGTTCCAGTACTGTCTAAGCTAGTACTTCTCAATCCTGGCTGTGTAAAAAAATTTATCAGAGAGTTTTTTATTTGTTCATTTTGTTTTTTAATGGTGATACCATGGCTCCATCTCCTAGCAATTAGATCAGAATCTCAGGGGGAGGGGGTGTAGGTCACAGTATATTTCAGCACTGTATTCTGAGTGTGCTGCGTAAACACATTAATTCTTAAAACTACAAACAATTTAAATATAATACAATTTTTGTAGCTAGTTTTTCCATTTCTTAACTTACTTTTTAAAAATATATCAAGGCTCTTTTAAAAATAAATGGATGTAATCAAGGCTTCTCTTGATATCTGAAAGGCCCTCTCTCAGCTATTTAAATCTTGTCCTAGCCAACCTTGTCTCCTTTCTGTGCTGTTCACCTTGCTAATCTCTAAGGAGCTCCTGGACCCTTCCAGGCCATTAAAGATGGCCACAAATTTTCAACACTTCTACCATGGTGGGGTCTATTCCTCCCATTCCTCTTGAATCTGGGCTTGCTTATAACTCTTTTGACCAGAGGAATCTTGGAAAAGTGAGGCTGTGTCAGTTCCAGACCTGGTCTTTAAGAGCCCCAAACCACCATTTAAGAAGTGTGATCACCATCTTCATGGGACAGGTCACAGGGAGAAGTCTTGAGATTCTGTGCAGAGGGAGAGAGTTTCAGATATACTCCGTCTTCCTGTCACCCCCACTGAGATGCCTAGCATATAGTGAGGCCATCTGGTGCCTTCTCGCCCAGTCCAGCTGAGTAACTCCACTTACCACCGTGTGGAGCAGAAGAATCACCTAAATTCCTGACACACAATATTGCAATATATAATGAAATTGCTGTTTTAAAACAGAGTGTAAAGCCTAAACCCAGCAGGAGAAGAGAAATAATAAAGATCAGAGCAGAAATCAATGAAATAGAAACCAAAAGAATAATAGAACAGATCAATGAAACTAGGAGCTGGTTCTTTGAAAGAATTAATAAGATTGATAAACCCCTGGCCAGACTTATCAAAAAGAAAAGAGAAAGGACCCAAACAAATAAAATCACGAATGAAAGAGGAGAGATCACAGCCAACACCAAAGAAATACAAACAATTATAAGAACATATTATGAGCAACTATATGCCAGCAAATTAGATAATCTGGAAGAAATGGATGCATATCTAGAGATGTATAAACTACAAAAAC
>NC_138373.1:98124390-98161215 GCF_054177405.1 Leptonychotes weddellii
AGATGAACCATGAGAGACTATGGACTCTGAGAAACAAACTGAGGGTTCTAGAGGGGTGGAGGGTGGGGGAATGGGTTAGCCTGGTGATGGGTATTAAAGAGGGCACATACTGCATGGAGCACTGGGTGTTATACGCAAACAATGAATCATGGAACACTACATCAAAACTAATGATCTAATGTATGGTGATTAGCATAACATCATTTAAAAAAGGTAAAAAAAGGATATATATATATACCTAATAAAATATTGAGGTGTAAAAGCAAAAAAAAAAAAAGAAGAAGAAGAAGAAGATAGTAGGAAGGGAAAAATGAAGGGGGGGTATCGGAGGGGGAGACGAACCATGAGAGACTATGGACTCTGAGAAACAAACTGAGGGTTCTAGAGGGGAGGGGGGTGGGGGGATGGGTTAGCCTGGTGATGGGTATTAAAGAGGGCACATTCTGCATGGAGCACTGCATGTTATACGCAAACAATGAATCATGGAACACTACATCAAAAACTAATGATGTAATGTATGGTGATTAACATAACATAATAAAATAAATAAATAAATAAATAAACACACTTTCCAAATAAATAAATAAATAAAATAAACCACTGAGTGTTGGGACAGTTTGTCACGCAACAATAGCTAACAGCTCAAAGTGTGGGCTCACTGACCAGTAGCATCAGAATCACCAGGGAGCTTCTCAGACATGCAGGGTTTTTGGGTGGACCCCAGACCTACTGACTTAGGATCTACATTTTACTAAGATCCCTAGGTTATCTGTATGTACATTTAAACTTGAGAAGCACTGGTTTAGCCAACCTCTGGTGGCCAAAGTAAGTGTAGTTAAGCTGCAGACTGAGTGCAGTTCTCAAATCAAGTAAGTGGGATGAGCATTTTTGATTCATATCCAATTCCACACATGCTCTGTACAAGGCACTGGCTCAGGCACTGTGAAGATGAAAACTAAGATGGCCTTGCTATCTGTCTATTTGATATAATTCTTTTCAGTAGTATTCCTTAGTTCCTTTCCTTTGAAAGCTCCTTGAAGGGTAGACCAAGTCTTAAACCACTTTGAAATTCCCAAAGTACCTTTCACAGAACTGGGATTTTAAAACTCTTAATTGAATGGATGGGAGAAAGGGCTAAAAAGAACAGAACAAAACTGCACCACCCTGTTAAAAATGGGAGGGGGGATCTTATGTCTACTTTTAATAGACATAGTGTAAAGGAAATAGAATGCTATATGTTTTATAAGGTTTCTTTTTCTTACTTTTTTTTTTTTTTCCATTTAAGCTTTCCTTTGCATCCCCATAAAAGCCATTATTCAAACAAGTACTAGCAGCTCATTTAGGGCAGTTTGTTATATAGTACCAACTACGTCAGTTATGAGCATCTACTACATCTCAGGTGCCACAGGAGGTGTTAAAGATATAGAGATGAATATAAAGACCTAGCCCTGCTCCCCAGGTGCGAAGTCCAATGAAGGAGACCGAGTCACAAACAATAATTTCAATAGAATACACACTTAGGATGAATTGACTTACAATTTTTCGCCTTTACAATGAACAAAAGCGATAGGCATTCCGTAGAAAACTGTACTTCGAATTTTGATCTATTCCTGGGCTACTGATACACAGTACGAACCTCTCTCCCAAGGCTGGGGCAGTGAACCCAGAGCTCCCAGAGGGTAAACAATTGATACACTTAACAACCACTCTATACCCTACAGCCACTCTGTTTT
The DNA here is from genome assembly GCF_054177405.1 of Leptonychotes weddellii. NCBI lineage: Eukaryota > Metazoa > Chordata > Mammalia > Carnivora > Phocidae > Leptonychotes > Leptonychotes weddellii. The sequence continues at coordinate 98,126,124 of NC_138373.1, forward strand.
TCACTTTCATTACAGCATTCAATAAATTACACGAGATATTCAACAACTTCTTATAAAATAGGTTTGGTGTTAGATGACTTTGCCCAACTGTAAGCTAACGTACAGGGGTACCTCAGAGACACTGCCGGTTCAGTTCCAGGCCACCACAATAGAGCAAAAATTGCAATAAAAAAGTCAAATAAATTTTTGGTTTCCCAATGCATATAAAAGTTATGTTTATGCTATATTGTAGTCTATTAATTGCACAATAGAATTATGTCTAAAAAATGTACATACCTTAATTTAGAAATGCCTTGCTAAAAAGTGCTAGCCATCATCTGAATTTTCAATGAGTTGTAATCACTGATCACAGATCACCATAAGAATTATAATAAAAGTGAAAAAATTTGAAATATTGTGAGATTTACCAAAATGTGACAGACAGACATGAAGAGAGCAAATGCTGTTGGAAAAATGGAGCCCATGGACTCGCTTGACACCAGGTTGCCATGAACCTTCAGTTTGTAAAAACACAGTATCTACAGAGCACAATAAAGTGTAGCATAATAAAATGAGGTATGCCTACAAGTCTTCTGAGGACACTGATGGCAGACTAGGCTAAGCTATGGTGTTCGATAGGTTAGATGTATTAAATGCATTTTTGACTTAATGATATTTTCAACTTACGGGGTTACAGAGACATAACCCCATCATAAATTGAGGAAGACATGTACAGAAAGGCACATATAGTCTTGTGGCGGGTAGGGATCTTAAAGAGTTCCACATAATTACTCCTTTTGCTTAATGTTTCAATCTATAATAAAATATGAAGTTTTAGAACCAATAGTGATGGGAAACTCACTGCCTCCTGAGGCAGCCTGCTGCATTTGTGAAGAGCTCAAACTTTACTGTTTTCTTATATTTAACTAAAACTCTAAGTCCCTTCTACTTATTGGTCCTAGGCCTATCATCACAGAGGCAACACAGAATGAACGATGCATGTCTGATGGCCTCACTCTTCTCAGGAGGACAGAAGCCTATGGGTGAAGGAGAGTGGAATTGAGAGGAGAGGGATCTGAAGTACTCGAAATGAAAATTATACAAAGTCAATTCCAAAACAAACAAAAGGAAAGGGAAATCAAACCAGAAAAAAAAAAAAAGGAAAAAGAGAAAGAGAAAGAAAGAAAAAAGAAAACCAATAAGATAACTCAGCACTGCTGTGTCAATTTCTTTGGCAAAGTCATGCTGACTCAGAACGAGTACACAGAAAGAAGTTTAAAGACCCAGAGCTTGACATACATAGCAAAAATGTATGGAAACATCTTGATATTAACTCAATAACTATAATAAATATTCTGTGACTACCTACTATCTACCCAATTAGGTAAGAATTTAAGAAAATACTGTTATTCTTTGGAAATAACTTGCTTATAAAACTTTCTATTTCCTGTCAGTTAAACTAGACTCCAACAATGACACGCACATAAATCTTACTTTACGAAAAAGTCTTACCTTTACAAACTTTGCAACAGCTATGAGACAAGGTAATCTGCTGAGATTCTGGACAATCCAAAGCCGGACAGCCAGAACTTTCAACCAGCTTCATGGTTTGGTCCTATGAGACAACAGAAAATAAATCCTTCAAACCTCTGCATTTGGACATACTAAGAAGTTTCTAGATCCAGCATCTGAGAAGGCCCTTCACCCACAAGAGAAAAATTTTCATCCTGAGAACCTCTGCATAGGTCACAGGCTCACTCACAAAATGATATTAAGTCATAACTGGAAAGCCTTGAAAATGGACCAGCAGCTCTGGGAATAGGAGCATAACACATTGCATCCATATAAATAATTTGCCAAACAACTAGGGAATCCTAAAAAATTCCTTTAGTTTTATAACACATTTGCACATCCAGATGACAACCGTGGCACAAACACGGCTTGAATTAGATCAATGGCCCACATTGAAAAAAAAACAATAAATAAAAACTGAGCCTTGTAAACATTCTCATTTCAAACTTTTCTAGACTATTATGAAGAGATTCTGACAGGTGATTAAGGTAAGGAATATTGGGGATCTCTCCCCCAAACCATAAAGGAAATGAAGGCAGGATTTGGTTGGCTTCTATACTGTCAACCTCCTATCTCTTAAGAACAGGGGTCATTAACTAAAGCAGCATATAAGCAATAAAATGTTGGAACTTGTAGGCTTCCATTTTAACACTGCTCAAAAGCTTAAATTTTTAGATGTCATTTCTATTAAGTACTACTCTTATGGAAGAAGTATTCATTTCAACATTTCCATCTTCCTGGAGTATCTGTAGAAAACAGATCATGATTTGAAAATGATCTTACCAAGAACGTGGTAGGACCATACAATCCTGTAATTCTACTTCTGGGTTTTTTTCCTCAAAAAAAAAAAAAAAAACCCAAAACACTAATTCAAAAAGACATATGCACCCTGATGCTTACTGCAGCATTATGTACAGTAGCCAAGATGTGGAAGCAAACTAAGTGTCCATTGATAGATGAATGGATAAAGAGGATGTGAGACAAACAGATAAGGAATATTACTTAGCCATGAAAAAGAAATGAAATGTCGTCATTTATGACAACATGGATGGACCTAGGAAGTATAATGCTAAGTGAAATGTCAGACAGAAAAAGACAAATACATATAATTTCACTTACATGTGCAATCTAAAAAACGAAACAAAAACAGAAATAGAATCGTAAATACAGAAAACAAACTGGTGGTTGCCAGAAGGGAGGGGCGGTAGGGGATGGGTAAAATAGGTAAAGGAGATTAAGAGGTACAAATTTCCAGTTATAAAACAAATAAATCACAAGGGTGAAAAATACAGCATAGGGACTACAGTCAATAATATTGTAATAACATTGTATGATTACAGATGATAACTACACTCGTGGTGAGCATTTCATAATGTATATAATTGTTGCATCACTACGTTGTACACCTGAAACTAGTAGAATAGTGTATGTCAGCTACACTTAAAAAAAAAATGAGTGGTAGGAGACATGGATCTAGTGGAGTCAAATGCTAGTCTTCCTTTGGTTTGACAATACTATCCATTCTGGTAATCTTATTTTCAGAACCACAGTGTTTTCCAGTGTTACTATTAAAATTACAGACCCCCAGGACACACTTTCAAGGCCACAAAAGTGAAAATAAAGAAAAAATGAAGGACTAGTGTCGACAGCCCAGGAAATAAAAGCTTGGGAGAGCTGTGAATTATGTAAAGGTATAAATACAGAAACTAAGGGGCCTGAAGGGAAGGGAAACAATGGAAGTTCTTAATGTCAAGAATTTAGTCTGGGGCGCCTGGGTGGTGCAGTCGGTTGAGTGTCCCACTCTTAATTTTAGCTCAGGTCATGATCTCAGGGTCATGAGATTGAGCCCCCCAGTGGGGCTCCAAGCTCACCACAGACTCTGCTTAAGATTCTCCCTCTCCATCTGCCCTTCCCCCACTCATGCATGCTCTCTCTCTTTCTCTAAAATAAATAAATAAATCTTAAAAAAAAAAAAAGAATTTAGTTAAGAACTCCAAAAACAGATGATAATCTGGTACAGCTGGGCTGTACGATCAATAGTCACTAGCTACATGGAGCTCTTGAATACGATAAACATAAAATAAACAAAAGATTTTGGAGGATTAATGTGACAATAGAATGTGTAATATTTCTTTTTTTTTTTTAAAGATTTTATTTATTTATTTGAGAGAGAGAGAATGAGAGAGAGCACATGAGAGAGGGCAGGGTCAGAGGGAGAAGCAGACTCCCTGCCAAGCAGGAAGCCCGATGCGGGACTCGATCCAGGGACTCCAGGATCATGACCTGAGCCGAAGGCAGTCGCTTAACCAACTGAGCCACCCAGGCGCCCTGAATGTGTAATATTCCTTTAAGAATTTTATGTTGATTATGTGTTAAAATGATAATATTTTGCACATATGGGTTTAAATATAGAAAATTAGCACAATAAAAATTATTATTTGTGGCTTACATATTTCTATTGGACAGCAGAGCATTGGAGAGGAAATGATGCCTTTTGTTTGAGTAAATAAGAGGTAACATTTGTTCATTCACTCAATATTTACTTTCAGAGTATAGGCACATTCAGAGTTGTCTATATATAGACTTCTCACTAACCCATTCTAAAATGAAATCATTTCATAGCTATCTTACAACCAGACAGGCAACTATTCCAATAGATTTCTAAGCCATAATTGTCAGTATTATTAGACACACTGGTCAGATGAAAAGAATACACACAGACACACACACACACGCATTGAGAAATTCCAAATGCCCTCAAGATATTTAAATTTAGAGCTAATATTTCAAAGTTAGAAACCAGCTGACAAAAGTTTTCCACCTTCCTTGAAGTAACTTTCTTCTGCTTCCTTTTTCTTAATTTGGAGTTACTAGCCCTCACTCTAGGTCTTTCAACCCTTACATTTATAGTGGGACCTACTTCACTCAAAACAGTGTTGGTGTAGGGTACTTATAGGGGACAGTCCATCTTAATATACAGGTTTGGGAATTCATGTTAATGTTCCTATACCTCAGATCTCTTGTCTTTAAGACGGTGACCTGCACTACAGGAAAGCTGACTTAAAGCCAAGAGAAGCAGCTCGAATACTTTATAATGGGCATGAAGAAATCAGACCTCTCATATTCTAGAAACCAAATCTGTCACAGGCTTGCCTCTCTTACGTTTCCTCCTTGCTTATCCCAAAGGACTTCCAACCTCAGATGCATGAAGTGTAGAGCCGGCTTCTTTCAATTTATTGTGGCAAAATTCTTAGGATTTTCCTTTCCCTGACACTGAATAATCATATAAATCCTCACAATTTATTGGTGGTGCCAGCAGCATTTTCTTTTTCTATGTAATCTATGCATACTAAATCATCCCCAAAATCCATTTAAAGAGAAGACATTTAAAGAGAAAAATTAGGGATCAAATGTAAAGGAAATTCTAAAGCATCAACTTTATATGCAGAGTTTCCCTCAGATAGAATATGGCTTGCAATATCACATTATGGTCAAGAAATATATTATAGTTTATAAAAGGCAAAGATGAAAATTTTATGAAACATACTTTTTCAATTAGTAGATCAAGCAGCAGAGATAAAAACACTCACATCTGCTTCTGAAGCCTACTTGAGGAGACCTTGGCAGTAAATTTATAAAGAATTCCCCCTTCAAATCATTTAAAATATTCTTACTAAAGGGATTAATAACAATATCTCATCTCATCTCCATCCAACAGCTAATTTTTATTAGGTATTTTTTATGATTTTCCACTGAACTGAATGATATTTGTCACATGGTCAAGAACTATACGTGACAACAGGCTGAGTCCAACTTTATCTACATTTTCTTCACAGGAGTTAGTTTGAATTTGGAAAAATAAGACAACTTCATAAAACTTTAATTGGATAAAACAGTATTTTTGTTTACTGGGGAAATTATAGCCATTAATTTACATATTTGAAAAAAAATGGGAATTTCTATTTGAATTATAATTAATATCTTAAATTTTTTTTTGCCTTAAATGTTTGAAAGGTATTACAAGTGTGACATTTTAAAGAAATATTTACCATTTACATAATAAAGAATTTTGAAAGACCCATGAAGAGCTTCCTTACCTTGCACTCGTAGAGAACACATACTCCAGAAGAGGAATAAACCGTATTTCTCTCTCCTTCAAAGTAGGTCCGTCCTTGAAATTGACATATTGCTTTGGAATAAAAAATACATATATATTTATTTTTAATTTTTCTTTAGGAAAAATAGTTGGGAAGTGTTTAGATTATATTTCACATGGTCTTAAGCCTTTTCAAAGTGTCTGAATTACCATAAACCTAAATTCAATATAACTTAAGGCACATGTAGCATCCAGTTATTGTTATGCCCATTAAGGTCAGAGAGTAAAATAAGGTACAAAAAAGATTACGACAATGACAAGTCAGAAGTAGACTCTAAAAAAAGGGTGCCAATGAGCAGACTCTCAGATGACTTGTCTACTAGATGATGTCGCCCTTAGGGCATATTAAGCAGGTGTCTGGAGCAGCTACGAATCAGGGCAACACAAATATGAAAAAAAAAGTGCATTTTTTTGTATGCCATTTCAGAATTTTATTTTTTTTATTTTTTATTTTTTTAAAGATTTATTTATTTATTTGAGAGAGAGTACATGAGAGGGGGGAGGGTCAGAGGGAGAAGCAGGCTCCTCGCTGAGCAGGGAGCCCAATGCGGGACTCGATCCCGGGACTCCAGGATCATGACCTGAGCCGAAGGCAGTTGCTTAACCAACTGAGCCACCCAGGCGCCCCGCCATTTCAGAATTTTAAAAACAAAATTTAAAAGAAGCTTTTTTAATTTCAGTACATACATGAAAATTTTATGTTTTATGAATTAGCACTATTTAGTTTGTAAATACATGTGGATTAGGGCACCCTACTTAGGATATTGAAAAATCTTAATCTGGGCCTGCTTTGTTTCCATCACCAATTAAATAAAATTTTAAAATAGAACTTCAGATTCAATAGGAAAACATTTTTAATTAGTGAAAATACATAGAAATCATCAAATAATTTTTGAGATTTTCAAAACAGTTTCAATTCACATAAACATTTTGCCAGCAGAAATTGCTTGTTTTGAAGGGAACGGTTCACACTCCCCATGCTGACTCATCACCTAACCAGAGACAGCTACCCCCAGTTAATGAAACTTAACTTTCAGAATCCTCCTCCGGTTTAGTCACCTTTTTAAGACTCTGAACTAACTTTTGTTTTTGCAACTTTGTATTGTTTTTCGTTTTGGGGGGTTTTTTTGAAAAGGCACTCAATATTGTGGATGCTTTGGAGCTCCATAGCATCTAGAAAAAGACCAGTGGAAATGATTATCTGATAAGAAAAGACTCAAGCAGTTTGTTAGCCTTGTTTACTAAATCCAATTTTTAATTTTAACCATACAGACTTTACAAAATGGATGTGTACATTTTCTTCTAATTCCTTTGTGTGAATTTGAAGAAAATGTTTCCCTCTTCAGAATTCACATATTTCCGTAATTTCAAAAGTATCAAGTTATCTCAGCACTTTGCTTTAATAAATACTATTTTTGTATCATTACTGAAAAAAGTGCCAGGTTGCCTCTAATAATTGGTAACAAAGATATTAGATAAATTTTTATCAATATTAAACATATACATGGTTGTACAAATATTCATATTTAAAATGTAAACCAACTTATATCTTCACTGAAAAATTAACCGATTATTTAAAAGCTTACACATTTAAATAATGGAAAGCATGCATGTTGTTAAAATGCCATCCTTCAACTGATCTCTTTACTCAGCTTTTATTAATAAATTTCACTACTTAATATATATCACTGGTGAATTGATTTCAAATTTTTGGAGTTTGCTAAAAGAATACAACTTACTTGCATAAATTATATTACTTAAAAACTGGGTAAAGTTTGTGTACTTATTAATATTCAAAATGAAACTGCAGATGTGTCAGTTGCATACTATCTGTCATATTACAAATTAAAATAGCATGTGCATTTACTTAAAGAACCTGACTGATTATAAAATATATCTGTCCAACATGTAATTTTTACATACCCCTCACGAGATCCAGTAACTCAAAATACCAAGTTATGACACATTGTGTGTTCAGTGATACTTAATAAGTACCACATTTTACAGGAAAATGAGAATAAATAAAACCTTCTTAACTTCTCTTCAGCACTTGCCATTCAAAGGTATCTAAGCCTATTTTATTATATGACTTCATAACTTCAGCCTATTCAAGCCCAAGGGTATATTGAAAAAAACTGATATTAATAGTCTTAAAACAGAAGGGAAAGGAAACAAAAACACAAGGGTAAGTTCTCCTTATACAAAGTCTTAAGATAATTTAATATTCAGGAAGAGCAGATGGGGCTTCTGTTATAAACTCTTAATTCAAAGACTCAAATAGGCAACTTGTGGGACAATAGGGCACCAAATGGAGCTTGGCAGAGGGAGAAAGCGCAAAAAACAAATGAGATCACAATTGCTTCATTTCCTTTCAAGCAGTGAGCACAAACGGGGTGAACTTGGCTTAGGGAGAACCCAACGTGAGTGATTTTTGCCTTGTTTCTTTATTGATCAGTTGCTGTGATTTTCGTAATTTTGAGGTTTATCCCCAATACCTAGTAAGGCCACTAGGGTATACCTACCCCAGGCTCTTTAGTGGAAAAATGTTAAGAAAGCTAGAAAATTGGGGCACCTGGGTGGCTCAGTCGGTTAAGCATCTGCCTTTGGCTCAGGTCACGATCCTGGAGTCCTGGGATCGAGCCCCACATTGGACTCCCTGTTCAGCAGAGAGCTTGCTTCTTCTCCCTCTGCCCCTCACCCTGCTCGTGCTCGCTCTCTCTCTCAAATAAATAAATAAATAAAATCTTTAAAAAAAAAAAAGAAACTTAGAAAATCTATAATCATTGCTAAAAATACTACAAGAAATCCTGAAAATACCATTAGGAAGTCTCTGGAACTTAGGATTTGTTGAAAGAATAAAAGTCTTACTAATTTATTAATACATTGAACAGGTACGTACTCTGAGCTCCTATTATATGCCAGGTAGTCTGCTAGGTAACTAAAATCCAGAGATGAATGAGACACATGATGCATGCCCTCGCCATGTAGTGAGGCAGACAGACTCATCCACAACTGACTACGATAAAAGCCAAAATGAAGTCTTATAATTGAGAAAGTCATAAGTCATATGCAAACACAGGAGACTGAGTGGTGAACTTCCGCGAGGGGACAAAAGGAAACAAATGGGCTGGTGAAGGACCCAGGCTCTGGCAATAGCGGGAAGTCATGAGCACCACGGGGCTAAGGAGCAAGGACAGTAAATTGTTTTACTGGAGCCCTGTCTGAGTCAGAGTTATGGGGAAGTGGTGCCTAGAGGGAGCCACAGTCAGGAGAGACGCAGGTACTGCTAGAAACAGCACAGCATAGAGAAGGAACAGGGAAGACACGTGGCCAATTCTCTTTCCTCCTGCCTTCTAATTTCCTGCCAGTGTCTCCCACTGGCAAAGCCTATCCAAAGCCGGTTGGCAAGGAGACCAGGGTGATGCAGCAGGCTCCTGGGGCAGAGACTAGGGCAGAGAAGGAGAGGGAATGGAAGTGGGATAGAGGGGTGTCCGGGAATAACCAGCACCCAGCACAGGTGGCTATCAGATTAAATCATTTTAAACCACGAAGAGTTTATAAGGATAGGTTGCTTAGAAAAGCATGAGAGAGTGGAACAGAGAGCAAATAAATTTGAAGAGGAAAAATTGCAAATTTTAAAAACGCAGATCCACTTTAAGGAAAAATAAGGTAGCTGATCAAAATGAGGTCCGTACGCAAGCAGAAGGCAAGATGGAGGAACTAAGCTCTGGAGAAATCAAGTGTCCAAACAGAGGAGGGGAAAGCAGATGAGGCCTGTGCCCAGACTTTAACCAAGGCCAGCCCCTGCAAGTATTAGGGACACAGCCTCAGAGACAATAATCCCTGTGGCTACCACAATACTGCAAAAAAAAAAACCTCTAGAATTCCCTAACTGAAATGTGTCTACCTGCTTACTCTTCCCCAATAGACTATAAAGTAAAAGAAATCTCTTCCTCCACAGAACAACAAAGGAATAATCATTTTGCTGTATAATCATTTTGCTGTATTGATTTCTCCTTTAATTCAATTGCATTCACATGTTCATAGTCAGAGGCTTCATTCTTTCCTAGCTTTGGTGTGTGTGTTTGCACGCATATGTATATGAAAGCATTAAGTTTCTTATGACATACCTCTGGATTCCTATGCCCCAAATTATTTACCAGCTTTAAGAAGAATTATATCAACAAGGCTACATTTTCAAATACCTATGCTAAATGCTTACTGAGTATATTACAGGCATATTTTTAAGATAAGAAATTTGGAGGAAGATGGATATTCATTCATTCATATAGGCTTCTCACTTTTCAGACTAAGAAGCTATGCCCCCATGAATACACTGCAACTACTCTTAAGTTATTAATATTAACCAATTTCAAATGCATATTGACTGTGACTCTGGTATATATTGCTGTTTGCATAACTCTAAGGGGATACCATTCATATCATGGTTTATGTGAATTATGTCACCCAGAACTGTCCCGTGCACAGCCTATTCAGCCATAGATGGGGACATTAATTAGAACTTGGGGAAAGTCAATAGGATGATATAACAAAAGGTATATAATGTTTTACTAAGGCTATATTAAACATTACTAATTACACAGTCACTAGCACCATAATGATAAGAGAATCTGCAAAAGCAATTAACATGACTTATTTTCACTTCATTTCCCCCCCATTTTAACAATTAACAAGAAACAGGAAGACAAGAACTGGTACAGATGCAAATTTGAAAGTTATTAGTTAGAAAAAGTGAAAAGTAGTTTACAGCACAAATTGAGAAATGGGTAAGTGAAAGAAGCCAGTAAAACTCTAGAAGTCCTAAGTGACACATTAAAATCTCGATTGGTCATTAATACAGAGATAGAAAATGCAGATCCCTCTAACGAGATTTAAATCAACTTCTGCAAACCTTTGCAGAAAGAATCAACCAAATCTACCTAAAAAAGTATTTTAGAATATAAAAAAATGAAAGGATGTATCATATTTCCCTTCTAAACATTTCCTTGCTTTTCCTTTTTATTGCCAGATTGAAATATAGGAGTCTACTTTAAACTTCCCAATTGGTATTGGCACCTTTAAAAATGATCCAAAACAAAATTAAAAGTTATAGATACCAAAAAGAAAACCAATATAATCCACTTAGGTGAGAAATGGGATTTAAGATTTCTTTAAAATTCTCTTTGAAAACACCAGGTATCCATGATCTTTAGATTGTTTAAGCTGCCTATTAATAAGGGCAGAGTTGTAGATAATAGTGGTTTTTATGCGGTCTTCTTTGAAATCTTGATTTCCTCTGGGAGATCTTAAACATCCCATGTACAATGGCAGGTGTTATATTCTGGGCCAGCATGATAGTTATTTGTTAGTGATATGCCAATCACAGCTGTTGGATGAGAAAATATCTCATTAGCTGTAATTATGTATATTTATATTTTTATTATAGGTATTTAAAAAGAAGTACAATAAATGCATTCAAGAGGCAGGCTAAGATTCTGTGGAGTCAAGCAAAAATAAAATCTAAAAGTGTTTCAGTATTCTTAAAAGACTCCAATCAGCCATGCTGCATTTTTCCAGGCCACAATGTTTTTTAGTAATCTGGACTCACTTGGAGTCAGTTCTTAACAATACGGTTATAATAAAAGTCTTAAGTACTAACTGCTAAAATTAATTTTTCCCTCTTCTATAATACTTAAATCTCTATTAGAGCACTAAACACATTTTTCATTTTCTCTTCTAGTTATACACTTTTGTAATCTTTCCTACATGAGGACAGGGACAGTGTCTTATTTGTCTTTGGATCTTATTCAGCACCCAGCCCTGGCAGTGCATAATAAACTCTAAAGGTTTGTTGAATTTTTTGGTAAGTTCTCTTCCAGCTTACTGTTTGATGAAAAGCCTGAAAACAAGTGAATTGGACCTCTTTGATCTGCACATCTCCCTTTACATATGGCCGTATCCTTTGATTTTGCCTCTTTCTTATAAAGATTCTATAAATTGAGTGTCATGGAAATATTTTGCCCTTGTTGTAAAATGGCACCTTATTTATCACTGCAGCAGAGCTGAAGTGCCTGAAATGGGAGTAGGTTTGCCTATCTGCTAATGAAAGAAAAATACCAGCTCTTGTTATAGCAGTAACTTATTAACATGAATAATACAAGGTAACATGTACAACAGAAGTCAGCTTGGACAATTTGATGACAAAACTTCTCCCTCCTCTACAGAAAGCCAATTTTTATGAGCCAATGCTATTTAAAATAATCAGAATTTCAGAGTATTTAAATAATTCACAAATTTATTAATTATTCATGATTGCTTCCTTTAACTAAATCTCATTAATTGTTTGGGAATTTAGTTGTTTGCAAAGCTAATATTAGAGTTTAGGAAATGATATCATGAGAGTAGAGGTGCAACCCTCCTGTCCCACTTTATATATATCATGTCCTTGGGCTTCTAAAGGACCAAAGAGTGCTTCTCCTAGGGGGCCTTAATTTAGGTCAGTAGCCTATTCTTCCAAAAAGAGAACGGCCCTGAAACACCATAAATCTAGCTGTAGTGAGGGGTTAGGAAGCAAAGAAGGATAAAAATAACTACAAGAATAGAACAAAAGCAAAAATTCTAACACCCTGTCCAAATCAGCCTTTGGGTTACAGGGTTATATACTGGGAAGACGGGAAATGGATATTTCGAGGATAATAGACAAAGGCCAAGTGTGTAGGTGGAAGGAAGGAGTCACTGTGTTTTTTCCCCTGATTTAATTTTACCAAGTGGCAAGTAAGATAAAAAAAAAAAAAAGATTCTGGAATTCACTTGATTTAGCTACCTTTCTATCATTGGCCTTATTCTTGATCCTGGCTTATATACCACACAATGGAGTCTTTAAAATAAAAACAATGTGATCAATTCATTTAGTCTTCTGGGGATGAGAAAAATTTAATGAGTGGAGATAAAGATTTGGAGAAAAATATAGCATTTGTGTCAATACATGCATACTATTAAAATGACAGCATGAATACACATGAGGCAACAGGTTTTATCACTTTACAAAGAAAACATAACGTAAACTATAATAAGGAAATGTTCACACATTGTCAGTTTCAAAGCCAGGACTAGAATTCATCTGACAGTCCTTCTGTATATCTTTTCTTACCACTAAAAATCCAGTGAACTCAGTCAAAACTTGAACACCTAATCTTTGGTTTAACTTTTGGAAAACATCTTTCCAAATGACTAACACCTTTTAGATACATGTTGTTTGGATATTATAGTGTGGAGATGTTGAACATATAATGCTTGTGCATTATAAAGCAGGACCCTATGCATTATAAACCACACAGCTGTGCTCAATTAAGAGACTACAAGTAAAGACCCTGAAACAGTGATGGTGTAGTTTTAAAATAACCCCTTGTGTACACACAAAACAAAGAGGAAAGTGTTAGGGGAGGGTAGGCCTCTTTTAAATGCAGTTTTCTGAGAGATACGCTAATGAATCCTTCCACAATGCAAGGAATATGAGCCAAGGGAACAGAAGAACCTCAAGGTCAAAGGGAGCCAGCTCCGTGTACCAGACACAGAAGGGGCAGCACGATGAGGAGGGAAGAGGGAGCAGAGGAAGCAGCAGAGGACAGAAACATTTAAAAGTATACTTGAGATGGAGGAGGAGAAAGGAAAGCAGAAAGCAACAAAAGGCTAAACAAGAGAAACAAAATGATTTCATAAAGAGTTTTGCAGGAAGAGTCGCAACACCCAGTGGACAAGGGGAGCAGTTATGATAACCTACTGTCCACCAGGTGCTGTACTAGGCAGATGCCTTCCTGCCTCCAAGGAGCATTCAGCCAAGCATTGGAAACAGATGACCACACACACAAGTAACTATATACAACTCAGAGGTAGTGCGGGAACAGAAAGGAAGAACAATGCCTTACAGGAGTGGAACTGGAAATGCTCCACAGAAGAGGAGCATCTGAAAATGAGTACTGAAATGCTTTAATATGATTTAAGTTGGGGTAAGAGTACTCATGATATATTCAGAGAATAAAATAGAATAATGCTCATAACAATATACTTAGTATACCTGGATCCTAATGGGCATCTACTCGGGATAATATATAAGCTGGAACTGATTTATTATAATTGATTTTATAACCAATTTAAATGCTCCCAACCTGCTAGGCCAACAGTTCTCAACTGTGGATGCATATTAAAATCATTTGAAGAACATTAAAACTGCCCCAACTGCATGCCAGACCAATTAAAAAGAATCTCTAAGTGTCAGACCTGGGTCTCTTTATTTTTTTAAAGCTGCTCAGGCACAGCTAAGCTTGAGAACTATTTGCTATGCAGAGAAAAAAGAACTAGGAAAGAGAAAAATACAATTAACACTTCAATGGGACAGTCACATAGATATTCAGTAGAAGCCTTTTTATCCCATGTTATTTGAATAGTTATTTGGTCCATTTTTTGAAAAAAATCAGTTAAACTGAGAAATCAGAGACAACAATAAATACGTACTTTAAACATTTTAATTTAAAACACAAATCCACACTCATTCAACAAGGTTTTGAAGTGCAACACTTTTCTTTGGTATGGATTCATTGATTGTGCTTCATTGCATACTTGGTTATATAAATAAAACATAGTGTTGCCTACCATTTCTAATTTTTTTAAGTGGACTAAGGTAGATATTTGCCAAACAATCTAAAGAGGGAACATTCTAATTCTATTCCACAACACTTTAAGTTGTCTTACATCTAATTCAAGAGCATATTTTTTAACAGTTTGAGTTTATCAGTGTTTTTCAAAGCACTCAATTTTTATTTTTAAAGTGTCTTTTTACATTCATATGTCACTGGTTTACATATTACATATGTATATGTATTTGCAGCAATTCAATAACATTACAATTGCAAGACAAATACAATGGACATAAACAGGTTTGGGGACAACACCTACCTCTTGCTTAGCATGAAAAATCATGTTGTGGGAGCATTAAGTATACAGGCTTAGGCTCAAGTTCAATTGAGACCTTTTAAAAAATTTTTTTAACAGAGCCAATGGAAATTGTAGATGAGTGCTTCTCAATTCACCTGGAGATCCTATTTAAATGAAAATCCTGATTGGGTAGATCTGAGATTCTGCATGTCTAAGTAGCCTCCCAGTGATACAGATGCAGCTGGTCCAGTGATCACACTTTGGGTAGCAAAGTTGTAGATCACTGATTATTAGTCCTGCTTCCACGTAAGAATCGCCTAAGATTACTGAAAATACAACATGGGGAACCCAGACCAATTAAATCAGAGTCTCTAGGGGAGGGGCCTAGGCATCAGTGGTTTTTAAGAGCATCCAGGTGATTCCAGTATATGGCCAGTGTTGCAAATCACTGTGTAGATTAATCCAACCAGTCAATTCAGTGAGCTTTTAATATAAATCTCCATCCCAGACAAAATCAGAGAATGACTCATAGGATGAAGTTCTGGCCAAAACTATTTTATTCTTACACTATAATTAAGGAAACATCATAAACCTACAGCTCTATTTCCAGAGGTTTTTCTTAACTTCTAAATAATTTACTTATGTTTATAATTTCAAAAAAAGTAATAAAAGTCATGGAAGTGAAGGACAAGGGAGAGGATGAAGAAGAGGGTGGGGATGACAGAGGCGGAAAGGGAGACAGAATTCAAGTGCACTGTAAGACTGGAAATTGAGCCTAATTAAATACAGCTGTACTTGTATTTTGGGACAAAATATTTGTTGAAATACATCACTTTTTCCTATTTTCAGACAATTGCTCCCCTTAGGGGGCTAATTAAGTAAAATTTTCTACAGCTATGCTAAATGAAACATTGAGGTTAATATGTAAACTACATTAAGTCTAGAAATAAGAAATTACCCCCAAACTTAACACTTCCCATAATCATATATCAAAATTTGATTACACTCTTTGCAAAAGCCTCTGGAATTAAGGAGTGAAAGGGATTCCTATAATATTTCATGACTTTGAAGATGCTATCATGTTTATTGCTGTATTCCTCCTCACCATCATTTATTAAGAAGTAAATTATGGAAATGTTCCTTCTCAACCTCTTACTCAATAAATACCTCTTGAGTAGCTACTATATGCCAGACAGTGCTAAGCACTGGGAACAAAGCAGTGAACAGACATAGACCTTGACCTCACAGAATCTGCAATACAGAGGTGGACTCAAGAACAACTAACCAGGCAAATAAAAAATAACTGCAGGTAACACTAAGAAAACAATCAAGAGTCTGAGGTACTTAATAACTAGGAGACCATTTTGGATGAATCAGAGAATACCTCTGGGAGGAGATGAAATTTTAGTTGGGACCAAAGCCTGAGAGGAGCTAATATGGGGAAGAATGACAGGGAATAAAAAAATTCCAGGCGAAGTGGAAATTAACTTGGCTTATTTCAGAAACTGAATGAATTCCAGTGTGGAATTTTCTACTTATCTATTATTACTGAATTTTAGACATTTGCACTGTGGTCAGACAGTATATCATGTTGGTTGAGATGAACTTCATCATCCAGTGTATTCAATATTTTAAATGTTGTATGGGAGCTTAAAGGAATATGTAACCTGTACTTTGAGAGCATAATGGTCTATACATGTTTATCAGGTTTAGATTGTTAATAATATTCAAGTGCTCTTATCCTTAATGATTTTTGTGTGTGTTTGTATTCTGTCAATTACTGCAACTTCACTCTGACTATGGATTCATCTATCCTTCCTCGTAGTTCTGTCAATTTGGCATCATATATGTTAAGGCTATATTATGAGGGATATATAAATTTAAATTGCTATGTCTTCCTTGTGATTTGAAATTTTATTATTGTGAAGTAACTCTAGTAACTTTTTGCCTTGAAGTCGACTTTGTCTGATATTAACCAGGAGCAATCAGCTTTCTTTTCCATGGGCTTTCACTGTCCTTTCACTTTTGACCTTTCTGTATTCTTATGCTTTAGATGTGCATCTTTTAAATGGTATAAAGCGGGATTTCATTAATTCAGTTTCAATATATTTCTTTTAAAATGGATTGTTTAGCCCATTTACATTTAGTGTAACAACTGATATATTTAATTTTTTAACCTACTATCTTATTTTGTGCTTTCTCTTTCCCTGCCTGCACTTTCTCCCCCCCCTCCGTTTATAATTTATTTTGGATTGAATATTTTTTCATCATTCCATTCTCCCCTACACTAACTCAGTAACACATTTTAACACATTTAACACATTTTGCTCCTGACCATACTATAATGTTATTATTGTATTTTTAAAATTCTATAAACTCTTAAGTAAGATACTATGAATATAACACCAAAGGCAAGATCTATGAAAGATATAATTGATAGCAGGACTTCACTAAAATTTAAAACTTCTTCTCTGCAAAAGAAAATGTCAAGAGTATTAGAAGACAAGCCATAGACTGGGAGAAGACATATCTGATAAAGGACTGTTATCCAAAATAGACAACTCTTAAACTTCAACTAGAGGAAAACAATCCGATTTAAAAATGGGCCAAAAGAAAATTGCAGATGTCAAATAAACATAAGAGATGCACCACATCATATGTCATCAGGGAAATACAAATTAAAACAATGAGATAGCACTACACACCTGTGAGAATGGCCAAGATCCAGAACACTGGTAACACCAAATGTTGGCAAGGATGTGAAGCACCCAGAAGTTTCATACATTGCTGGCAGGAAATCAAAATTGTACAGCCACTTTGGAAGACAGTTCAGCAGTTTCTTACAAAACTAAACATACTCTTACCATAGAATCTAGCAAGTACTCTCCTTGGTATTTACCTAAAGGAATCGAAAACTTATGTCCACACAAAAACTTGAGCACAGATTTTAGCAGCTTTATTCATAACTGCCAAACCTTGGAAGCAACCAAGATATCATCCTGCAGTAGGTGAATGGAGAAACAACTGTATATCCAGAAAATGGAATACTGTCAGTGCTAAAAGAAATGAGCTATTGGGGAATCTGGGTGGCTCAGTAAGCTGAGTGTCCAACTCTTGGTTTTGGCTCAGGTCATGATCTTATGGGTCATGGGAATGAGTCCCATGTTGTCAAGGCTCCGTGCTCACTGGGGAGTCTGCCTGAAGATTCTCTCTCTCTGCCCCTCCCCCATGTGTGCATGCTATCTCTCTCTCAAATAAATAAATAAATCTTTAAAAACAATAAAGAAATGAGCTATCAAGCCATGAAGTGACATAAAGAAACCTTAAATGCATATTGCTAAGTGAAACAAGCCAATCTGAAAAGGCTACATACTGTATGATTCCAAATATATTATATTCTGGAAAAGGCAAAACTATGGAGACAATAAAAAAAAAATCAGTGACCGCCATGGGCTTAGGGGGATGAATGAATTGGCAGAGCACAAAAGATGTTTAGGGCAGTGAAAATACTCTGTATGATAATGATGAATATATGTCATTAAACATTGCCCAAGCCACCAGATTGTACAACACTAACAGTGAACCCTAAGGTAAATTATGGGCTTTGGGGGATTATGATGTGTCAATGTAGGTTCATCCTTGGTAACAAATGTATGTACCATTCAGATGAGTGATGATGATAATGGGGGAAACTCTGCATGTGTGGGGGTGTGGGGTATCTGGAAGTCTCTGTACTTTCCTCTCAATTTGGTTGTGAACTTCAAACTGCTCTAAAGAAAAAAAATAGTCTTAAAAAGTGTGATCAGTCTATTCATTACTCCCTTGAAGGTAATATTGTCTCCTTTTTAGATTTTTTTCTTTGTCTTCAATTTTCTGAAGTTTCACTATATTGTGTCTAGATAAGGATTTATCTTTATTTATCTTTTGTGTGATTCATTGGGGTATTTGAATCTGCAGATTTGTGTCTTTTATCAGTTCCAGAAAATTCTTAGCCATTTTTCCTCCCTTCTACTCTTGGGACTCACATGAAATGTATATAAACATTCTCCTACAACCTCCCTGTCTTCTTCCTTCTCTTCAGTATATTTTATCTTTTTAAAATTTTTTGTTCTGACTTTTACATAATTTATAATGTATTTTCCAGCTCACTAATTCTATGTATCTCTGTCTATTCTGCTGTTAAATCCATCTTTTGAGGCTGTATTTTTTTCCCAGTTGTATTTTTCATTTTTGGAGTTTCTGTTTCTTACTTTCTTCTTTCTTTCTTTCTTTCTTTCTTTCTTTCTTTCTTTCTTTCTTTCTTTCTTTCTTCTTTCTTTTTCTCTCTTTCTTTCTTTCTTCCTTTCTTCTTTCTTTCTTTTTCTCTCTCTTTCTTTCTTTCTTTTTTTTGTCAAATTAGCTATCTTGTTTTCCTGTTTCCTGAAGATAAACCCAGATTTACCTTGTTATTTCTTTAAACATACTGTGAATAATTGCACTATATTAAATATTGGTTAATTCTAATCTGACATCTTTGCAGTCTGTTTTTGTTGTCTGTTATTTCTTCAAGTTCTCATTCTTAGTGTTTTGTTTCCTTCGGTGTCTAGTAGTACTTGAAAAAATATTTCTAAGAATAACTGGAAGTCTAGGATGAAGGTAGATTATTACTCCAGAAAGGAGGTTCATTTTCTTTTACCAAGTGTATAATATGACCTTAAACTAAATCCAAGGCTTGAGGCCCCTAAACAACCACGATGTAACTCAGGTTTCATGTCTCAAAGGTGCAGCCATTTAGAATGCCAGTTTATTGGGTTTCCTGTATACTTGCACCTTCGATATTTGCTGGGCTTTTACATCTGTCCCCTTTGCCCCATAAGGCCATAAAAAGGAAAGCTCAAAATTTCCAAGAATGAACAGTCTCTCACAGCAAAAGCAGCTTCACTGTTTGCTTCACTGTGCTCTTTTTTGAGTTTCTCTTCATTTTTGTCTGGTAATCTCTTGCTATTTTTTCAACTTTTAGGTGTCTTTATTTTTTAAAAAACTATTTGTATCCTCCTTAGTTGCTTCCAGAAATGGCTGATTCAAATAACTTAGTCTTCCTTTACCCAAAATAGGAAATTTCACTCACCGCTTTCATCTTTTTAATTGATTGAAAACAGAAGAGTATAAACACCCTATTGATGACATGAAGAAACTCTAACGTTCAGATTAATCAATAATTTTAATAACAAAATTTAAATCTACCAAATTAAAAACAAGAACTCAATCCAAACAAACAAGCAAACAAACAAATAGAAGCAGACAACTCTATTAATGGTTGCTAAACAAAGAAAATCTGGACTCCTACAGAAGCCACACTGCCTAAAAATTATAAGACAAAAATGAAGATTCGAGACCTCTAAAGTGCAAAGTACATACTAGACTAATTCAATATCAAACATATGTTAGGGTCAGCCCTATTAAAAAAAAATGTGGGGGCGCCTGGGTGACTCAGTTGGTTAAGCGACTGCCTTCAGGTCAGGTCATGATCCCAGGGTCCTGGGATAGAGCCCCGCATCGGGCTCCCTGCTCCGCGGGAAGCCTGCTTCTCCCTCTCCCACTCCCCCTGCTTGCGTTCCCTCTCTCGCTGTCTCTCTCTCTCTCTGTCAATTAAACAAATAAATAAAATCTTTAAAAAAAAAAATGTGACAACAATAAAGAGTTAATGTTGGCGTCTTACATAGATATTTTCTTAATTAAGCCAGTCTTTGCTGGAATGTGGCTCTGACAAATTCAGTAGTAGTCAAAGAGAGACCAGAAAAGAAGTCAACCCCAAATATCTACTACTGGAAATTAATCAGGCTACTTGTTATCAAATAATTGAAACTTTTAAATTAATTATACTTATTAATATTTTGCAAAGCTTATTTGAATACAATTTTATATAAAAATTATAGAATCAATAAATAGTTTTACAGTTAGTCTCCCACTCCCACAAAGTTTTTTTTTAATTTAATTAATTAATTAATTTGGAGTGCGAGAGGGGGTAGGGGCAGAAGGAGAGGAAGAGAGAGAATCCCAAACCAATTCTGTGCTGAGCGTGGAGCCCAATGCCAGGCTCAATTCCAGGACCCAGAGACCTGAGCCAAAATCAAGAGTCAGACACCCAACTGACTGAGCCCCCCAGAAGCCCCCTCAACGAAGTTAAGAGAAAAATGATATATAATTCAGGACTGACTTCAAACTTATCTATTCAAGCATAAAATTAATGTTTATTAAAAGTAATAGAAAACTTCCCTAATTTACTTGATCAATTCATACATTTTAATTACTATCATAAATTACTATCATAATATAATTATTCTATATACCTATCTACCCATTGACAGATTTACTGTCATACTTTATTTTTAATGCTGTAATTTATTATCTAAAATTATAGACTTATTTTTTAGTTATTCAGACTTTTATCAAAATATTTAGAGCTAAGGACAGTGAAAATGCTTTTTATTCTCTAAAAATATTTAAAAATTCTAAAATACTCATGTTGTACTAAAATTAGTTATTAGTTCTAATTTTTCAGAGTACAGTTGCTTTGTTTAACATAAAGCATATCCATTCTTTTAATATTTTATATTAGTCTACGTCTCCCAGGTATACCTGCTGTTTTCTTGGTCATGCACAACTGCTCAGAATACAGCAGTATTGGCCATTCTAATAATTGCAACAATCAAATAGTGTCAGCAAGTGCACATTTAGTTCACAATCAATAATTAGTTATAATAACAAAAACATCTGTTTGTTCTGTTGATAAAACTGTCTCTTTAATAGAGAGACTCAGTATTTGTTTGACCACTCCGTCCATATTCCTTTCCAATTTTTCACGGAAGACATCTCTAAGACTACTATTATTTTTATTTTAATTCTAAATCACCCATTTTCCTGTGATTGTTTTTTGGCACATAGTTCCTGCTCTGTAACAATCCTCTATGAGAAATACATGAATCCAGCCCTTAGAGTACTGTCACCTGGCTGCATAACAATTTTGATCAACCAGCAGCATTAAACGTGCCAGTGCCCACAGAGAATCTTTCTTCTATTCTTGTGCTGGTTCTTATACATGGGTTTTGCTCTTCATGAATTCCATATTGTCATTTAATTATTAAACTAAGTCTTCCTCTCCAATTCTGCATATCCTCCCTTGGTATTGAACCAAAAGAGAGTTCTTGCTCTCCAGGCCCGAAAAATCTAATTAAAACCCAGATACAAATGAGGACTAAAAGGACAAAAATTTGGCTACAAAGAAATGTGACCAACTACAAATTAAGAAGATGAAAATATGGACCGACTGCTGAGGGACTCAATAACAAAGCCATAGGAACCAGCTGCTACTATTGAAGGAAGGCCTCCTAGCAAACAAAGTTCCAATTTATCCAAGTATGATTTCCTTTGGGAAGCCTTCCCTGTGTCACTCAAATGAGAGTTTTCCGGTACTCTTTGGATCCACAGCACTTTCTACCTATCTCTAACATGGCATCCAGCACATTATATTGTAATCACCCCTCACTTGAACTGTAAAGTCTCGAGAAACACTGTATTAGTGTGTTCATATCTCAAGCATCTAGCCAAGTGCCTGGAACTTAAGAGATTGTTCAGTGAATAGAAAAGTGCCATCTCCCACCTCTCTCCCACTCATTGACTACCATAATTCAGAAACACTGGCATTTAAAGTCTGAGCTTGTTCTGGCTTGGAGGCCTTAATACTTGCTGTTTCCTCTCTACAGAATGTCCCCCCAATACCCCCATCCCACCCACACCACACATTTTGCATACTCATCCTTCTGATCTTAAATCGTATTTTTCTAGAGAAGGACTTATCAAATTCCAGCATAAGCCCCAAGATTTGCCTCTCACAGCACCTATACTTTTCTTATATTGTCCTTATACAATGTGTAATGATGCGAGTGTGTGTGTGTGTATGTATCCTTAACTACAAATCAAAGCAAAGCAAATCAAAAAACAAAAACAAAGGTCCATGGATTTTTTTTTCCAAAGGTGGTTTTAGAAAAGAAAAATGAATATTCTTTATATATCTCAATGGTATGAAATATGAAGTTCCTAGAACATGTTCAAACATCAAGATTAGAATTTCTTTGGTCAAAACAGCTTGTAGTAGTCCTGAGAATTGACTGGGGGTTGATAAACTATGGCCCACAGGACAAATCCATCTATCACTCCTTTTTGTACAGCATGAGAGCTAAGAATAGTTTTCACATCTTTAAAAGGCTGAGTGAAAAATCAAAAGAATAATATTTTATGACATGTGAAAGTTATATGAAATACAAGTTTCCGTGTCAGTAAACATGGTTTTGTTGGACTATTATATGCTTGTTTATCTACATATTGTTTACATGTAGAGTTTAGTAGCTGCGAAAGAGAACATGTGACCTGTAAAACCATAAATAGTTATTGTCTGGTCCTTTACAGAAAACAGTTTTCCAACTTCTATTCTACCCAAATTATTATTCTAGGTCACACATGGTAATTCAATTTGCTTTGCTAGTGATTAATTGATTTATGGGCATGTGACCCAATTCTGGCCAATGAGAAATAAAAGAAAACCTGTGAAAAGACTTCTGGGAAAAATTTTCTTGCCTGTAAGAATGATATACAGATACAGAGAGCTGATGTTTCCTTATTCCTCTGGATGCACTTTATCTGGATATAATTCCTGGAATTGTTATAATCGTCTTGCTCAACATACACAGGAAGGCAGAAAACAAGAAGCAAAAAGTAGATAGGATGCAGGCATAACTTTCCTGAGTTGCCCTGTCTATGAACTGCTTCTTGCATGATTTCATAAATTTTCTCACTCTTTCCCTGCCCCACCAATTTGCATTCTGTAACTTGTAGTCAAAGACATGCACAGCTAAACCCGAAAGTGTAGGCATGGTATTGAACTATATGGCATGAACTAGTGAAAAAAGAAAACTTGTGACAACATTTATTATAAGAGGCATCTATATAGTTAAAAATGCAAGATTCAACTGCTAAGAAAAAGAGACTAGAATGATGGATGGCAAGAGGTTTGGAAAAGGGACAAATAAGAAAAAATATATATATACACACACACACATAATAAATATGAACTACATTTCTGTAGTTTTGGACTTAGTTTCTTCTGTACCCATTACCAGTTGGCATGCTATCCCTCTGTTGTACCAAGGGAAGGTCTAAAATTCACACATACCCCATTTTTCCACATGTGCCTTTGAATTTCAGAGAGAGGCAGGATACACTACAGCATGACATACTAGAATGGCAGCATGTGTCCTGCAGTAACATATGGATAAGAGATAAAAACTCTGATCCAAATGTATGGTGATTAACATAACAATAAAAAATAAAAATAAATTAAAAAAAAACTCTGATCCAGGGATATGGTTAATTTATATGATCATATATCAATAATAATAGCTAACACTTCTATGGAGCTTATTATATGCCAGGCAATGTTTCAAAATACTCTACATATATTAACTCCAACTCTACCAATAAATCCACTTGACTAACCAAAGTCACTCAGATGGTAGGTAGCAATGCCAGGATTTGAAACCAGATAGTCTTGCTCCCTGAGTTCAGACTCTTAATCACTATGGTGTACTGTCCCTTATCTGATTCTCAATTTTCTCATCTGTAAAATGAGGGTTCTTTATCAGAGGAGCAATAAGCTCTACAAAATGTGAATAGAGTAAATTACCAGCACTTAGTACCAGCAAAAAATTAGAAGTCACATTAGCCTTTTCCAGAAACTTCAAATTGATGGACACATTTGTCAATATTGTCATCTTAAATACAAATAACAACATTCATATAGGCTAACAAGATAATACATAAATAAGTTGTCCCTTCATACTTTTTTTTAGAGAAAGAGAAAGAGAGGGGGGGAGTACAAGCAGTGGGGAAGGGGCAGAAAGAGGGAGAAAGAGAATCGTAAGCAGACTCCACGCCCAGCACAGAGCCAGGTGTGGGGCTCCATCTCATGACCCTGAGATCATGACCCTGAGATCATGACCTGAACCAAAATCAAGAGTCAGACACTTAATCGACTGAGCATTGTCCAGGTGCCCCATCCCTTCATACTTCTTTGTGTCTGAATTGTAGTCAACAACAACAAAAAAAATTCAGCCATTTCACCATAGGTATGCTTCATAATTCACTGGTAAGAGCATTATTATTCCCTGCACTTTAATCTTTCTAGACAAGGAATCACTCCTTCTTTTGTATTTCTTCCTGATCCTATGTTTTATAGAAATAAAAAAATCAAAGATCCTATCCAATATATTCAACAGACCTTTGTATCTCTTCTTTAATATTTAGAACACTAAATATTACCCATGCAAAGGAATCAAACCTACATAAATCACAGCTGGTATTATTATCATCACATACCTATAATGTGGCTTCAAAAGGATCATGTAAAAGACTGAATGTTGAGAAATACTTAGTTTCCATGGCACTATAATTAAATAAAGCATACTTTGCTTATTGAATAGGATTGGAAACATCCAGGCAGCTTTGGCTTATATAAACCAAATTCTTCAAACTTGGACAGTATGAAAGCAATGAAAAGATCTATCCACTTACCAAATTAAAATGGCCAGAATTTAAGATCAGCTTTCCAAATTAAGCATTTAAACAATAAAATCAAATGCCAAAGAGGGAATAGTAAAGGCTAGCAAAGAGAGAGGAAGAGACCAAAATAAAACAATTAAAGTTAATATTACTCCACTTTATAGGCTTTGTTCCATGGTAAATTTGCACACACTCATAAATAATTTAGAGACTATGAAAGGCAAAATGGTTCTGATAGAAACAGAGATTTCAGCATTAAATTAATATCACTCATGCTACATTAATCTTGCATGACAAAAACGGTCCTCTCAACAAAAAGATGACTCCAAAAGGACTAACTGTGATATTTTATTAGCATTGACAAGGGTTTAAATCAAAGATTGACAGGTAATGAACCTCTTAAAGTCGCCTGCTTTTAGTTCAGTCTGTCCCAACAGGTTTAGCTAAAGGCAAACTGCAAAAGAAATTTCCTTGGAGGATTCAGTGTAGCCAGAGCTACTGGAAAGGTGAGAAGATAAATAATCATTATGAGCTCCTTTAAAAAATTATTTATTACACATATTCAATATTTTTTCAATGTTATTTCTATTTCCTTCTACAATTTCTTATCTTTTCTCTCAAGTATACTGAAATACAGAAAAAAAAGTAGTAACTTTTTTTCTTTCGTTTTTTAGTTTTGAGAGAGAGAGAGCGTGAGCAGGGGATGGGGGGCAAAGGGCAGAGGGGGAGGAGAGGGAGACTCTTGAGCAGGCTCCACACTGAGCCAGAGCTAGACATGGAGTTTGATCTCGCAACCCTGAGAGCATGACCTGAGCCAAAATCAAGAGTCAGACGCTTAAATGACTGAGACACCCAGGTACCCCTCTTTTTTTAAGTAGACTTTACGCCCAAATTGGGACTTGAACTTATAACCCTGAGATCAAGAGTTGCATGCTCCACTGACTGAGCCAGCCAGGCGCCCCAAGAATATAAATTTCTGTCATCATCCCATTATTATTCCTGACCTCTTCTTTTTTTTAATTTTTAAAAAAATTTTAATTTTTTTTTAAGATTTTTATTTTTAAGTAATCTCTACATCCAACGTGGGGCTCAAATTCACAACCCTGAGATCAAAAGTCACATGTTCTACTGACTAAGCCAGCCAGATGCCCCTTTCCTGATTCTCTTCTAATGTATTTTGGACATTTATCTTTCCTTCTGGCTTTTCCAGCCAGGACCTGTGTAGCACAATTCAAAAATTACTGTAGCGCGGGAGTGTGTCTGGTGACTCCTCTTCTTGTTCACATATATCATTTCCTTTAACATTTCCATCCCCTACAGAAGAAACTCTTTAGTCACCTCCTCAGAAGAGAGAGTAAGAAAGAACTGATTGCTTTTGGGATCATTTCATGTATTTCCAAGATGCCATTATGCTTAGCTAATAAGAGTGAGGCGATGCCTCCCAGGGAGCAGGAGAGGAGCAGGGAATAGTGAGGGCCCTCTTAGAACAACTGCAGATGGTTCATGAAAGAAAAGGAGAGGTGACGCCATCACTCAGAATGTTGTTATGCAAAAAGGCAAATTGATGCCAAAAAGGGGAAATGGCCACAAGTTAAGTGCTGTCTTGCCCACCATGGAAAACCTGTCATTTGGTGAGCATACATGGCACTGGAATGGTAGGAAATATTCTCAAGCAACAAGATTATTATCACCAAAGGTGTAAACCATGAATTGTGTGTAAACATGGAAACCAGCAGGAAACTAGAAAGTAAGAGAAAATGGGAAATTAGAGGGGATTCTGGGTACATGTACCAACCTCTGTGTAAAGTACATTCCAAAAAGGTTCTCTCCTGCACAAGGGATTGAAACAAGAAAGGTATCCTTCAGAGGGAAAGAAAGCCACCCAAAGGAGATTATTTTTTTCCTTTTCCACTTTTTTTTGAAAATAAAAGAGTTCACAAATGTGTATTGCTAAAGATTAGATGAAAAGGGGAGGTGTGTTTCTTTACAGCTTCCAGAGCAAACAGTGTTCAAGGTAGCCCACAACTACAAGGCAGAACGGATAAGAAGGGGAAATTGTATTAATATTTCATGTTAGGACACTTTATTTTGACACTTTTATAAGGAGGTAGATATTTTCTAACATGCTAATGCTGGAGGATTCACTGAAAGAAAACATGACGTTTTAGGAGCTTTATAAAGCTTGTGTGCTTTCATGTGGCTATAGTGCATAATGCAAGCAAAATCAAGCAACTCTGAAATTCCATTTATTCTATTTAAGCTAAACAGCACTAATAGAAGATAATCAGAAATATGCATTACCAGAAAATTCACTACATTCAGGTGAGCATTACTCACGGAAAAGGAGTCCTTCTCATTCTTTTCTCAGTGCCACTCTCTTAGGTGTCCTGATCACAGCCCAAAGCAGCATGGCTGACCAAAGCTTACAGGCAAGCCTACGTCTTTCTATTATGTTTCTGTATATCCAGCTTGGCTATTCCACACACATCCAGAGAGAGAAGGTTTGATAACAATCACTAAAATATTTTAAATGGAAAAATGAAGATAACAGGTTATGAATGCAATTAAGTCAGATGACTTATTTGGAATTCTGCATTTCTAAAAATGATCCAACATCAAAAGAAAATTATAGCAAGAGTAATTATAAAAGGAGAGTGGGCAATATTTGCATTCTCCCTAAAATACTACTAAGAGGAGGAGAAATAAAAATGAGGATTTGGCAACAGCTTTCCAAGTTAGAGAATAGAATAGAGCTCCCAAAGGACCTCACGGAGCAGATTAAATTACCACAGAATTTCATAAAGAATTCATTGAATGCTTAAGCAGGCTTCTGTGTAGGTCAAAGAGGACCAATCGGAAAATTGAGGTCATTAAGGGATGAGAAATAGGGTAATAGGAAATAAAATATAATTATAGAGTAAGTGAAAGGGGGAAGGAAGGAATAGCAGATGTATTAATATTATTTTGGTTTTGGATGAATCATTTTTTCTGTGAAGACTTTCAAAGACCAACTCAGATTTTTTTCCCATTCAATTATATTTTATTCTTAGTCTGCTTTAGATAGAGAGCCTGATGGCCTCAAGGGAGAGGCTCAGGTGCTAGAAGCATCTGAGCCTCTGAAATAACTATATTTCACATATATTACAATGGAAATCCGAAGCACATTTTATTTTCCTTCTTAAAATATTCATTAAAATGAGCTATTAGCTACACATATTTAATTTCAATTTTGTTTTCAAGAAACAAATTTGTAGATCACAAAATCAGAAAATATTGACAAGATTAAATATCTACATCTATGGCCAAGACATCACTTAGTATTTTTCCTACATTTACTTTTGAGTCTACAATTCCAAAGCTATAGACATTACAAAAACATTATTACTTCAACTTTAAAGAAAGTCTTCCTTAATTTATTGAAATTTAAGGTGAAAATAATGAGTTCATCAAAATTTAAAATATGTATACTTGTAATTTTACTATAAAACTACAAAATTGAATTATTCTGAGCTTCAACTGGCACATTATCTAAGCTTTCAAACTGAAATATTTTGCAAAAAAATAACTATCATTTTGCTTTACATGCATTTCTATAAAAACCGACTGCTACATAATTGTCTAAAATTATAAAATTAGTACAGGAGTTACTACAGTTAGAAAGCAATACAGAAAAGACTAGGAACTCAGTTTTATCATTATTAACAACTCACACCAAGTTCTTTTTTCACAATCATAAAGTTATTTCATGTACATTACCTCAAATAATCACCAAGTACAGTATTTAATAATTATCATAACAGCACCATTTCAGAAGGACTCATTTTGTTCCAACAGTAGAGTTGACATATAGTATCTCACGTAAGCTCACAACAAATAAACATAGAAATAGCCAAAGAAACAAAGAAATTAAGGTGAACATCAATGCTCGCAAGTGACAGAGACTACACCCCAGATCTGACTTCATTTGCAGTTTAATTATCACCACACTACAGCTTTTGCTTCCCAACAAATGTTCTGAGGAGACCAATGGATCTCAGCTCAGAACGGCCTGGGGAGTGCCCCGTGACTGGGCCCAGCACTCAGCCCTCCCAGTTTCCCTCCCAACTCTCTAATCGTTCCTCGTCTACTTCCCATTCCTGAAATAGCTGTTCTCCAACTTCCTACCCTCAGACTGCATCTTCGTCTCAAAATCATCTTTTCCCCTCTACACCGTGCCATCGTTCTTAGTTACCTCAACTGAGCCTCAGTGTGCCTCAACATGGCGTCATTGACTCCTCCTCCAGCCTACAGTCAATGGCCAAGTCAGGCACTGCCCCAGTGGTGCCCCACTCACTGCCACTGCCCCAGCATTAAGTCCTCACTTCTATCCCCTAAATTGCTAAGCAGGCTGAGATAAAACCCCAGGTCCTTACCAAGGCTCACAAGATCCATCAGGTCTTGTAAGCCAGGGTTCCTGGCTCCCACCACACCTCTCAGCCTCCCCTGCCACACTGCCCTGGGCCTCTTGCAGTCTGTTAGATACATGGGGCCAGGCACAAGTTTGCCCTCTAGCCTGTGCATATACTTTCTCCAAAACCTCACTTAATTCAGGTCTTGGCTCAAATGCCACCTCTTCGAGAAACCACAGCACCTTGCCCCATCATGTTCCATACCTTTTTCTTGACTGTTCTTCATGGTACTTTCAACCTCACATCGTTATAATTTATTTTGTGTTTACTGCCCTCTCCCCCACAGAAAGTAAGCTCTACTCAGGCCACAGAGTTAGTGATTTCAGTCTCTTTTTTATTCTCTACCTTGTCCCCTGCCCTTAGACCTCTGCCTGAAACAGGGAGGCACTGAGTTATCTGCTCAATGAATGAATGAATGAATGGATGGATGGATGGATGGATGGATGAATTCTAACCGGTTTTCTTCCTACTCTTTTTTTCGTCTCTGACTTTACCATTAACAGTGCTGTCAATGTGACTTAAAACACATCAAAACAAAACATGGAGTTGATAAAATATACCATATTTTTAGGGAACAGTCAGTAGGTTGGCAAAAGGCCCTATGAATAGTGGCCAAGGACTTGGCTATTCACTTGCATACATTATTTAACCTTTTAACACTTTGTTTCCTTATACATTATTATAATAATAATGCTTACCTCATAGGACCATTTCAGGGATTTAATAAGGTAATGTACATAATAAATATATATAAAATGGTTGACACAAGGCTGGTACACAGTTAAGCATTCAGTAAATATTAAATGGCTCACTTGCTGCCAGTTTTCAATTGCTCACTTAGGGTTTTAAATGTCATGGTGAGGACTTTACATCTAAGATATTCCTAATGAATATTTTTGTTAAATTTATCCCTAATGAATTAATATTTCTAATGAAGAAATTTTGGCTGAATGCTATTCCCTTCTCATGGAATTCCTAGGCCATATTTTTCTCTTTCAAAATGCTATCCATCTAGAGTTATAAAAAGTTCACTCTTTGCAGGGGAAAAGTCATTTCGTACATCACACTATATGCGAAGTGTATTTAAATATTAAAATGAATACCAGGAGAAAACTTAACTGCATATTTGTCAAACCTCAAGTTAGGGAAGGCCATTCATAAAGAAACAATGAGATACCATTTCACTCCTATGGATCTAAATTTTAAATGATGGTACCTAGCGTTGGTGAAGGACTATGGAAATATAGCTGGCATAACTGGATACAGCTTGGTAGTTTGTGGTAAAAGTATTAAAACGATAAATAATCTTTGACCCAGTTATTACACTTCCAAATGTTTATCATAAGGAAATAATCCTATACTTAAAGGTGAACACAAGAGGCATTCCCCCTCATGTTTATCACCTAAATGAAGTTCTTTTCCCAGACCCTACATTTGGTCAAAAGCCAAGTTTTGTATTATGAAAGCTATTCCTTTTCTTTCATTTTCACTGCTCCTGACTCTGGTTTAAGTTCCATTAAGTTTTATTTACACTACTGCATATATGTTCTAAGAATAAAATCCACAGTCCTTACCATGGGCCAATATATGACAAGGAGCTCCAGAGAGTCACCACTGTTATTAGAAATAATATGATTAGAGGTATATTAGAAAGGAGACAAAATTATCACTATTTATGGAAGATTTGAATGATGACAATGAGGACAAAAGAGAATACCTGAGAAACTATCTGAACCAATAACTGAGTTGTAAACTTAGTAGACCAAAATCAGTAGCTTTCCTTTATACAAATAATAACCTATTGAAAAGAATAAAGTAAAAAAAATCCATGGACTTAGCAATAGAAAAGAGATGTGAAAATACTGTAAAAAGCACCGTAAACTATTTCTGCATCAGAAATTACTATTGACAACACCATGAGGCAGCTAATTCAACAAAAAGTCAAATATCTCTTCTCCCCACTTTGTGGACCAACCAGGTTAACTTTATTCATTTATTCCTCCTTAACACCAATCTTCTTTCTTTTACAAACCTACCTGCACCCCACAAATCTCTTCACTACCAAGCCCACCCAAGGCCTCTGGGATTCTAATCTATCTCTTCTCTAGCTTCTTCCTCTTGGCCTTTGACCTTAACTAAATTCTGGTTTCCTCACCCTCACTTGCCTTATGGACCTCTCAAGGGATAGCGAGATGCTCTTTTATTACCATGGAAACTTCATTGTTATGTACTGAACTCTGTCCCCCAAATTCACATGTTGGAAGTTTTAATCCCCAGTATCTCCAAATGTGGCTGTATTTGGAGATAAGGCCTTTAAAGAGGGGACAAGTTAAAATGAGGCCATTAGTGTGGCCCTTAACCCAACTTGTCTAGTGTCCTTTCTGGAAGAGAAAGTTTGCATGCACCGAGACAAAAGGGAAGTGTGGGCACAGAGGAAAGACCACATGAGGACACAGAGAGAAGGCAGTCATCTGCAAGCTAAGGAGAGAGGCTTCAAGAGAAACCCAACCTGCTGACACCTTAATCTTGGACTTCCAACCTCCAGAACTGTGAGAAAATAAATTTTGATTGTTTAAGCCACCCAATCTGTGACACACAAAATAATGCATTCATCATATAAATCATTAAGTACACATTTTGTACTTTAGTGTCAGAGGTATATCTGCTCCTTGAGGTTCATGGCACCAACTTTCCTACCATTTATACAGACACACACACACACACACACACACACACACACCATTCACATTCATTCACCCCTTCATTCACTGCTGACTTTGAAATCTGGGTCACAGTTTCTTTCTCCATCCAATTATCTGCCACATCCCAAAAGACTTTGACATTTGTGTGATTGACCATCCAGCACGCTGGCCTCTTGGCTCCTCTGACCCCACCCCCACTTCAACTGCATAGTCAGGTTCTGCTCTTGGCTCCCTCAGATCTGCTCCAGCTCTAAATTAGTCTGCTCTCCACCTCAAATTCCTTGCACTTCCAACTCGCTTCCTCAACTACTCTCACTGCATTCATTCTTCAACCTCATTAGTGTTTCCTGTTCAATTTGAACTTTTTCCCTACTTAACAGTCCTGAACTGTCCTTACCTTCTTTTCCATCCAATTTCAATCTCTTAAGTTCCCTAAGTGTGATCTATTTTTGGCCAAAACCATAAACTTCTTTATCCAGAAATAAAAATCCCAACCACAGACAATCAATCCACTTTCTTTTCCCTACATTTGGGTTGTCAAAAGGTTCGGGGGAAATTGTATAACCAAATGGATGAATAGCACAGCTTCCAGTTAGCAACTATATGTAGATCCTTGACATTTTCTGGCCACCTCATTACATTTCTTAGGCAGCTATTTTCAACCTGTCTTAACTCTACCTCTGACTCTGCTTCTTCCTCCCAACAATTCACCTTGGGTCTCACTTCACAGAGAAAATAAAAGCTGTCAGATATACACACCTTCCTTTCTACAAAAACTATACATTTAGCTACATCTATATCCACCCACTCTTCGCCCCTGTTTCCATATAGGTGTCTCTCCACCCAGCAAAAGCAAAGCCCTCCAATTATGCTCTGAACTCTATCCTTTCTGCTCAAATTGTACCACCAATTAATTCCTCCCTTCTATTTTCACTCTCAATCCCCCAATGCATTTCTGTCTCTCTCCCCGCCCCTCTGTAATAGATACACGCCATCAACATTTAAATATGATCTATTCCTACTTCTTTCCAACCTAAAAAAAAAAATCTCAGAACCTTCCATAGGCTTCCTGTAACTGCTCCATCTCCCCTTTCATTCAGAGCCAAATTTATTGCAAAAAGTATCACCACTTTTCCTCTCCACTCCCCATAGCTCTTATCTGGCCTTCTTTCTGGTTCAACAAAAGTGCCCTCACTAAGACAATCAATTCCATATTTTGAATCTGATGACAAAATGTTAGGTATCATTGTTCCTGTCCTCTCAGCACTTTTGGTTATGATGTATCACTTGCTCCTTCCTAAAACTTTCTTCCCTTAGCCTCCGTGGTACAAAAATACTTCTCATTTTCCATGTAAATCTCAGATATTTTACAAGCTCCTCCACGTCTTATAGATTTTATTTTTTTAAAGATTTATTTTATTTGAGAAAGAGAGTGAGTAAGTGTGGGGGGGGAGGGGCAGAGGGAGAGATTCTTCAACTAGATTCCCCGCTGAGCGCAGAGCCCAACATGGGGCAACACAGTCCATCTCACCACCCATGAGATCATGACCTGAGCCAAAACCAAGAGTCAGATGCTTAGGCAACTGAGCCACCCAGGTGCCCCTTACCGATTTCAAATCTTAGAATGCTTTAAAGATTGGTCTTTGTCCTCCTTTCCTCTCCCTATATTCTCTCCCATAGTGACATTAACCATTCCCAGGGCTTCAATTATCATCTATAAGCAGAAGACTCTGATCTTTATACCTCCCATTCAGACCTTTCTTCTAAACCTCAGATTTATACATTAAACTTCAATATTTCCTCTTAAACATCCATGGGCATCTCAAACTCAATGTGACCAAAACTGCCCATAATCTCCTCCTAAGCCTGCCTGCACTCCGGTGCTCTCTCTTTCAGTAAGTACCATTGCATCCACCACTCGCACAAGTCTGAAATACAAAGTGCATCCATAATACATCTCTCTCCCTCATTCCCCGAAATCCAATCACTATAAGCAATCTATTCGACTTCCTATGTATTCAAATCCATTCACTTCTTTCCAGTTCCACAACCATTATCCTACTGTGGACCACAACCCCTCTCCAATTGGGCTAGTGTTAATATTTCCCAACTAATGTCTCTCACATCCCCTCCTGTTCTTTCCATCTGATTCCCATACTGCTGCAAAGTAATCTTTCTAAAATATAATACTTCATCACATTTTACTGCTGTTTAAAACTCTTCAGATGCTTCCTAATGCTTTGGCGATGAATAGCAAGGTCTTTCAAATCACCTGAGAGGCCCTGCATTATCTGACCACTGCTTCCCTCTCCACTTTCACCCCCAAAAACTCTACTCACATTCTCACACGCATTCACTATACTCAAGTCACACTGGACAAGTTACCACATACCATACATCATATTAAAAACTATTTTCTTTTTAATGATGATATACTATCTTATGCTCAAGAGGGTGTATAAAAACAGGTGTATTTTCTCATATATTACTGAAATGTAAATTGATAAAGCCTTTGAGAACAATTCAGCAATATGTGTCAAAATACTGCAGGTTTCGTATAAGGTTTGAGCTATAAATCCTTATTTTTTTAGAGTGAACCTGATATAATAATTATGGTGGTATTTTTAAAAAATAGTGACACCTGAAAACAAGAACACCTGAACATTGCTTTTTTAATCTGGTAGAATATATTTTCTTTCATGTATAGAAAG
>NC_138373.1:98161715-98169447 GCF_054177405.1 Leptonychotes weddellii
AGTTAAACCTCCCAAACTACCACCTCCTCCCAAGAGCAAAAAGAAAAAAAAAAAAAAGCTCTTTGGCAAAGTGTACATATAAAATAATCTGCTTTTCTTTTCTATTATTTAAAATTAATGAAAATAGCCCATAAATATATGAAAAGTTGCTCATCTTCATGAGTCATCAGGGAAATGCAAATTTAATCATGTGCTAACATCATTTATCATAGTGCCTCAAATTAAAAAGATCAAAAATGCCAAGTGTGAGTAAGGTGTGGAGCACCTCGCATAACCACTTTAGAAAACAGTTTGGCAAAACAACTTTACAAAAGGTTTTGCCATTAAATAAAACAGTTTTAACCCCCAAACAAGCAATTCTGCTCAGGCAGGTATAACACCAAAAAGCATGTAAAGAATGTTTACAGAAGGACTAATTATATAGGCCAAAACTGGACAGCACCCCACTGTCCTTCAATAATAGACTGGATTGTGGTACATTAACACACATGGAGTATATACAGCAATAAGCATGAATAATTGACATCTGCATGCAAAAATATGGATGGATCTCACAAACAGGATTTTGAATGAAAGAAGTCAGACATAAAAGAACATATAATGCGTGATAAATTGGTTCTTACTGTCAACCTTGGTCAAGCCTTATCCAAAATACTGAGGAAGAGAGTGCCTTGAAGGGAGTAGTATCATATATCAGAACACAATTTGGAAAAAAAAATTACCTTGCATTACATACTAACTGTGTGATCGCAGAAAAGTCATTTAACCTCCCTGGCCTCATTATTCCTCTGTAAAACAGAGATAAAGAAGCCTTCCCTCCCCCAAAGCAAGTGACTGTTCTGAAGATCTCTAAGGTCCTGTGTAGCTTTACATCTATGACCCAATGAGACAATCTCACTGCTCTCCACTTTCATGAATTAAAACACAAAGAGTTCTTTTAACAAAAACAATAATAATAGCTCACCTTGTTCCAAGCCACTTGACATGTATTACTCATTTAGCCCTCAGCCTAACCCTATAAAATAGATATAACTATTACAGAAAAGTAAACTGAGACTCTGAGTGTTTTGGTAACTTGACTAAAGTTGCACAGCTAATAAGTAGTAAAGCCAGAATATAAACCCAGAAAGAAAATCTAGCTCTATTAACCATATACTTAACTGCTCAGTATGCAAAGACATTATAATAATTTCATTTTATCTAAGCTGACAGGACTTTTTAAATTAGGTTTAATAAATCTGTTGTCTAATCACCACAGAGCATATTAAAATGTAATCTATATTATATATTGAAACTCTGATCTTGTTCAATCAAAAGAATGATGATTTTAATTTATTCATATAAATCTGGCCTCTTTGAGACAGTACTAATTAAAATAAAGCAGTAGTGTTACTAGACAAGCACCAACCAATTTTGATGGTCACATTCACATTTCCCATATTTGATGCCTCTCCAGAAAAGAAGGGGAAATCTGCCTTCCTTGTTATTGTTGTTTTAAACAGAGCCTCCTCTGCAAAAGACACTAGAGTATTAGTTCAGATTTGCCTCAGATACCCAATTTTCATGAATCACCTCTTCCGTGAAACAGGGCTCTGTGTTCAAAACTGAATCTTTAATTTTTTTTTTATTTCAGTGACTTTCAGTAACTTTCTATTTGCTAGAACTTTGATCAATTATTTTCTGACAATTCTTTTTGTTTTCTTAACCTGGGTTGAGATTTTACATATTTTAATTGGTTGGACCTCATCCGATTTCAGAGTTAAAGTCACCCAAAGTATTTATATTTTACATTTTGTAGAGTTATCTTGAATTCGTGTCAGTCAATCTCATTGTTGGCTAGTTGAGAGCCTGTGACTAGGATGTGCTGATGGTGGCTGAAAAAGGAGAAGAGAGAGGGATGGAAGCAAAGCCTGCTTACTTTGCACCACTTTTGCATGGTAAGCTTAGTTACCAGTGGATAAAAGTAAATCACTTAGATTAACTGTAGCGGATGTTTTGTTTTTTGTTTTTGTTTTTCAAATTTTATTTATTTATTTATTTAAGAGAGAAAGAAAGCAGAGGGGAGGAGCAGAAGGAGAGGAAAAAGCAGACTCTGTGTTGAGTGCAGAGCCCCAGGCAGGGCTCAACCTCACAACCCGAGATCATGACCTGAGCGGAAATCAAAAGTCGGATGCTTAACTGACTGAGCCACCCAGGTGCCCCTGTAGCAGATGGTTTTAAAGAAGGAGGTAGGCTCAAAAAGCACAGCACTTCCAGATGGAACTTCTCTGTGACTTCCAACTAATTAACTGTGTGTTCTTGGACAAGTCATGCACTTGCTCTTATTAGGAAGACGGAAGCAATGCCTGCCTTATAGAATTGTTGTAAAGCTCACATTGAAGAGCAGAGTTACGCGCCTTCTAACCATATGACTTCATTGTAGTTGTGATTATTATGACCGTAATTATTTGGTGCTGGCATTTCCTGCCTTTGGATCTTCTTTCTCTGTTTAACTCCACCACAATAGCTCAGGGATAGGAGCAGGAAGAGGCTTAGTTCCCTCCTTCCAACACTTTGCTTATGTAGATTCAAATAAAGAAAAGTGACAGGCTTGGTTCTCTTTGACTTCTTTCCCAGAACAACAACCTTCTTACTATTCACCAGTATTTATATGTGGATAAAGAGCTGGAGCTGAAGTTACAGAGGGAAAATATAAAGCGGACTGCAAAACAGGGTTGCGCAAACAGCTCTGTTGAAGCGAGCCGGAAAGCATTCAATAAAGAACACCAAAAAACCACTGGCCACTTGCACTTCTTTTGTTCATTTCAATCTTGGCAGAGTCAAATTCAGCAGTTAGGTTATATGTTTTCCCTTCCAAGGACTTTAGAAACAAGTGATGAATCTCTTTAAATGGGTCTCAGTAAAAAATATATTTTGTTAGTTTTATGTCATTAAAAAGGCCTTTGAGCAACAGAGTTGCAAAGACAGGATGAGCTCAGGGTGTAAGAGGAAGGCTTATGGTTCTCTTTTAAAAAGTAAAAAACATACCGCTCAATTCATACTCCACCGGAATTAAGTTCTCATAAAGTATAACAATGGTAATACTGGGAACACTAACATAAGAAAAAGAGACTGTCTGCTTCACCTCATATGTAATAGTGACACACACACACACACACACACACACACACCACACATACACACTCACTCTTACGTAACTATTTGCTTCTCTCAGCACATATTAAAGTCTGAATAAGCAAGTCAGTTAATGATTATTAAATTTAGTTTAAATGTTACCTTTTCTTTTATAAAATAAGTTTTTGCAAACTTTTCAGAAGCACATTTCCTGAAATATTTTTACTGACTGGTTTTTAAATTGTGCATGTGAAGACACGTTCCCAAGTAATCTTTAAAAATATTTACTGTAAGACCTAAATTTTCCTTATTTCCCTTAGGAAAAAAAAAAAGTCTGTTGGTGTTTACAGAAAATTTCTTGCTAGCTCTTGTAAAGCGCTGAATTCATCAGAATTAGAAGTACTTCGAATACTCAAAATACAAATATAGGCACAAATCCTCTATATTCCATGGCATTCATTCACTAAATAGAACCAGAAGGACAAAGTCACTTTATCCTTACTACTTTAACCATAGAAAATGAAAGACTCAAATAAATTATTTTGGCATTACTTCAGGGATGTTGTGGTCCCCCTCACTGATTACTTACTTGCAGCTTTCTCTATGATACATGAGACAAACACAGTCGATTTTCAATCATTAACACCAAAGTCTGCCAGAACCACTTTGCATTAATAAATCTCAAAATATTTTACCATTTCATTAAGTCTAACTGCCTGTTGTTGGGAAGATTTCAAGCATTGTCTGATTCAGTAGGCAGCTGACTGTTGGTAACAGAGACAAATGGTAAAATCAGAATTGAAATTCACTACTTCTGACTAATGCATCTATCATGATGGTCCATTATTTCAATCAGCCTGCTCTAATAAAACTGACATCACTTAATGCAAATCTGTTATATTCAGGGGTAACTGTGTAGAAGTACATGTGCAAAGAAGGATAAAAGAATTTAAAGCAAAAAGTCTGATTCCTGCTATTGTTGTGTTATGAATATAAAGCCCTAGAAAGGGCCCTGCTTCCTCTTATCTCTGTCTATCTACAAAGAAAACTACAGAACATCACCACAAGCTTTCAGATACTAAGACAAGTTCAAGGAACTCAGATGACTCCTCACTGAGGAAATTAGCTAGTGACATATATAAGAAAAATTGCATTCAGTTCTTCCTGGTTCAGCCAAACCTATCTGACTAGGCTAATATACTTTCGTGAAATGGACTGGCTTCAATGTAAAGTCTAATAAAATTAAATATAAATGAGCTCCTGAGGGAATTAAATCAATGGGCTACAAAGCGACCTCCTGATTCTTCCCTGAGAACTTGTCACTTTGACCAGCAACAGCACACTGCACACTACATAGGCAAGAGTCGGGCATGGCAGTGGTAAACGGAGCAGGGCGAACAAAAGCCCCAGCACAAGCAACCATTCATTCTCTCCCCATCTCTTTCCCTCCCCTCCCCCACCTCTCCGTCTTTGCTCCTGCATGTATGATGATACTGCACTCACATAGCCCTGTATATCCTACAAAATTCATCACAACTTCATTTACATAGCTTCCTATTATCCCTTTGGACAAAAATAGCTAAATTTTAAATGCTCCTTTTAACAAGAGTTTAAGGACAGTCTTTTAAAGTGTAAGTGACATAAATGCAACGATTTGTTATTGAATGAATGATATAGAACTCATTTCAGGACAGCTATGAATTCAGAGAGCATTTCCTGACATCAGAAGTGAACCACACGGCTACTACGAAGGTCACACAGCTTCCTCACTCAGGAGTGTGAGCCTTTTTTTTTTATGAATTGACACCACGGCCCCATCCACACTGGACAATCCTATGATAACATGCTATCCAAACTCACTTGCTTCATGGATTTCCTTGGTCCCCATGGCTGAGTGTGGACCATTCTTAACCTATTTAGGAGGTATTTGTATCAAGTAGTGGAATGAGAGAAATGCCTACCACTAAGTTTCTTACAGATCTTTCCTACTACTGTCACTATACAGAACAGATTCCTCCAAGAAAAGAATTTTCCTGTTAAATACAAGTATAGCATTTTTAAATGGAAAAGAACTGATCAACCAAAGTAAAGAAGGTATTCTTCCTATTTGCATCATTTCTAAAAGCTTCTTAGGGTGCCCAGATCAAACCAATGATGGGTGAATATTTATTAATAACAAAGATTTATTTTTGCCAAAACAAAGTATTCATCATAAAAGTTATGCTCACATTTGCATTCCTTACAGCACTTGCCATCCACGTATGCAAGAGCCGACTTAAGGGGGCAGTCAGGAACCGGGCAGATCAGAGTTTCACACTGGATAGTTCCATTCTGAGAAGAAAGCAATATTTAAAGAATTCCCAAGTTGCAGTTTGATAGCCTGAAAATATTTTTTAAATCTTAAAATATCTTTAAATCTAAACTCTTCACATAAAATGTCATAAATACCACTATTCTCTGTGGTTATTACACGGTAAAACCCATAGCATGGAGACCCGCAGTAAAACGTATTGGGTCCTAACACAGTTGGTGATTGGCTCCCATCTTCTGTCCAGTGATGATGCTACACACCCTAGAGTTCTCCCCCTTCTGAGGGAGGTGGATGAGAACATGGGTGGAGGGAGGAGCACACACTGACAGCAGGCTAGGGGTAAGCCTCATGTCTGCCCGGATTATGCACAAAATGAGCACCCACAAGCCAGGGGATTTCTGGAATAGCTGCTGCCATCCTGCAGACCCAGTCTTGGGACCCAGAATCTTCCCATGGATATTTAAGCACCACCACGAGGCAGTGCTGACAACCACCACGAGAAGCACTCAACCGCAAACAGGATGGCAAGAAATTTATTTCCTGAAGGTCATCCAGAACTCCCAGGCAGCTAGCTGCTTCTCTAGTCACCTTATTGACCTCACTATACACCTCTTGCATTTTACTCAATTCGATTTTTGCCTCCCATTTAACACGTTGGGCAGGCTTTACTGTATTGGTAAAGTGCTATAATTTTGGTGGGAAGATTATACGTTCCCGAATAGAAATCATATGATGCATGCACGTACATGCACACACATATGACTATTTTGGAGGTAGCTTTAACTTTTTTAATGCATGAAATTCTGTTTTTGAACAAACCTGATAAATTTGGAGAAATTTTTTTTAAAGGCTAATTCACATAGACCTCTGGCTTCTTTCCAATAAATGACTTTTAACTGATGAATTCATGTGAAATTTAAAATTTAAAAACCGAATGAGTCTTCACCTTTTCTTTGAAAATGAACCTATTTTTGAAATAGTAATGCACTAAATATTTCTACTTTATGAGTGCACAATTAGAGAAATCGTATTTATTTAAATTCTCTCATTCTTATTCTACTATATTAGCAAACTTTAAAAGATTGCTAAGTTAAACTCCATTATTTGTTAGTATGGCCCAATCTGGTGACAGTATTTCATGCTGCATATAATTTAGTTATATTAAAATGCATTAATAAACCCATGAGGGGAAAATCTCTTGAAATGTTAAGGATAACGGATAGAATCCTTTGGGAATCACCTTCACTAACCCAATTTAAATTGCTAACTTCATGTGTGCACCAATAAACTCAAACTTTATAGTATTCCTAAGCCATAATCATCTTTATAGGCTAGAAAGTGTCTTTAATAATGCAACACGCAGTTCTTTAAATTTGACCGGGCTGGCCGGCACTTTAGTGCTGTGTCTTGAGGAAATGGGTCTTGAAATTTTCATGATTACATTGTTTTAATAAATTTTTAAAGAGTGGGGGCATCTGCGTTCCCTCCATCTGAACTCTCAGCGGAAGCCATACCAGGCACGTGCAGTTCTTACAGCCGTCGGTCCAGGACTCAAATTCTCGGTAGGTGGTTCCCTTCGTGGTGCAGGTCCTCTCACAATAGCACTGATCCAATCTATTCATTCGCTGCTCAGCTCGAGACAGCTGTGGCAAAGGAAGGGGTTCACAGTGTTCACCATTCCAGCAACAGAAAGGCAAAATACTTCAATAGGCGTCGGATGTTTTTCTGCATATGGCAGTAATGATGGCTGTGCCCATCTGTTATTGTCATCAATATATTGAAGCCTATCCTTTAAAAGAAAAGTTTCTCCCCCTCTTCTTTTTGAGGTAAATTTGGTTCTTGCCTTTGAAAAAAAAAGCATGATTTATAAAATATAAATGGGGGCTAAGTAAAAATGGCATCACTCACGCTGCTGAAAAGCATTTTTCATTTTTAAAAATGTTTAATTTCATGAACATGTTTATTCAAGTGAAGAAAATTTTCAGAATTTATGTCGTGTCAGAAACAAATCATAGATATACAAGACAACTTGCAGGTTCTCAGTAACTACTATGCAAGCTGACAACAGTCTGGTGAGATTGCAAAGAAACTTGATACATGCTTAGGACAGTGAATAATCCTACAACAGCAACACAGTGGTAGAAAGCATCCGTGGGACCATTCCCTTGACATAATTCCAGTGTCCATATTCTTTACAATGCTCCCTCACCTCCATCCTTATAAAGAAAAGCTAAATAAGGGCGCCTGGGTGGCTCAGTCGTTAAGCGTCTGCCTTCGGCTCAGGTCATGATCCCAGGATCCTGGGAT
>NC_138373.1:98169547-98183537 GCF_054177405.1 Leptonychotes weddellii
TTTGTGGTTATAAAAAAAAAACAAACTATGAAGAACCTCAAGGATTTCTGAGCTCCCCGCACTCAATTTCTAAGTAGCTTTTACCTTGGCTGATGTTTTGGCCAAAATGTCCTGCAGCTCCATGATTTTCTGCACGAGTCCATGGAAGTCATTGCAAGTTGGACAGGCTGGAATTACAAACACTACATTGGTCAAGTTGTATTTATAAGGAGGTCAATCTAGTTAGGTCCATGCTGACAACTAATATATCGGACCTCCGATTTCAAACTGACATTCTGGAGAAAATTAAGCAAGAAGCACACTTTTCATCACACAGTGCAAGAACTAATGGACTTACTGCGATTAAGATCTGGGCACTGAGCAATAAATCCTTGGGGCATGACAAGTAATTGCACATCTTGCATTATACCCTGTGTGCAAAAAATTTTTAAAAAGATGTATTACTTTCATCTACCCAAATTATGTTCAACAGTCAAGTTCATGAAGGAAAACATTACAAGATAGACGCACCAAGATCCCTAAACAACATTTTTTGAATACATCACTTCTACTTCAGACCAAAGGGAAAGAAATACATCTGGCAAAATAGATGATTACCCATGTACTCTCCTATTGATAATATTTTTAAAGCCTTAAGATTAAATGTCAAGATACAATTAAGAGGGAATAGTCATGTTGTTTTGAGAAGTTATTTTTACTTAGCCACTGGAGAAAATCTTGAAAATGACCTTTAAAAATCAACCCGAAAATCACTTCTGGTTTCAGCAACAGTGAAACTGATACCAATTTTAAATTAACTGCAGCCATCAAAAAGAAACAGATAGAAAAACTGAGTCATAAATGCAATACTCATTTGAGCATTTCTCATTTTTCAGTCGGACCTTTTAGAACTAATTCGTCAATTTATAAAGGACAATAGATTCATTAACCAGCTGCCACAAGACTTAGCGACAAGTCTTTAGGAGTACAGAAAGTTTAGCGTGAAATTTTTAAACATTCCAGCAGCAAATAACCCCTTTTACACAGAGGGCTACATCACATGTCTATAGGTAAAATTTACATGTATCCTTAGTCACTAAGGCTTCATTAGCTTCCATCTTCCTGGGCTCTTAAACCAAAGGCCAACGGTAACTCATCAGACACACTCCAGCTGTCCCTTTCATCTACCAACCCTCTCTCTTCCTTCATCAACTTTATATACTTTTTAATTAATATTTCACTTTATTCCTCTGAAAAATGCAAACAGAATGTCTAATGACAGGGTGACAGGACCAGCATATTATCAAGACAATTTTGAATGTACCTACAAAATATACCAGTCAAATATTGGCCTGTATCTCCTACATGTTTAATCTAATTAATAGCATAGTATAAGAAAAGTGTCAATGTGAATGATAAATATTGTAGCATACCGTGTGGAATTGCTGGATCTGTTGTTTGCTTGGGGTTTGGATTAAAAAGGCAACTTCTATACAAACTCCTATCACTTGGAAGCAGCAACATGAAAACAAGGCTACCATGTACAGTTAAACACTGCACAACTCCACTGGACATCACTCACAGTCTACAGTAAAAATTATGACCCCGATAGTACACATAATTGATGTGTGAGAAGGATTCTAAGGCCACATCCAGGCTCCATGGGAAAGACTGCCATGGTTAAAAAGAGGAGAGACTTGACATCTACAAATGTGCATCCCTCATGTGGTATAAAAGCACTCATTGTTTAGGATTTGTGAACATGGAATCAATTCCTCATGACTGGCTTTGGGCAAGTCACTTAACCCCTCAGAGTAGGTTTATGCACAGGTAAAAGAGAAAAAAAAGAGCCTGCATCAAGGCCAGTACTACCAAGATTCAGGAATAACACATAGAAAGCACCTGGTTTCCAGGTAACAAACAGTTTAAGTAAGTTTAAAAAACACCTTCCCAGGTTACAGAGCTTACTTAGAACACAACTTCAAAATCACTGGTACCTACTCTACCCAGAAATCCATGAGTCAGACTCAGCACCTATTATTCTTCAGTTAACAACCATTCGCTGAACCACTTCTATATTATAGGCACTGTCTTAGTCCCTGGGGGAAAATGATTACCCTACGGGCTTGCAGTCAAGCAATTTTCTGGACCTTATTTCTTCA
Source organism: Leptonychotes weddellii (assembly GCF_054177405.1). Lineage (NCBI taxonomy): Eukaryota > Metazoa > Chordata > Mammalia > Carnivora > Phocidae > Leptonychotes > Leptonychotes weddellii. The sequence goes on from NC_138373.1 coordinate 98,171,689, forward strand.
TCCTTAAGATACAGAAATTTAAATGATGTCTTTTAGATCATCTACAATGATGAAATTCTATGAAGTGTGTCTCAAAGTAGGCACTAAAAAAAAAAAAGAGACAAATTATGACTGCTTTCTAGTTTTGACAGATTGTGCATATATATGTATTCCCCTTTCACATTCTGTAGTACAAAAAGACCATGAATTGTGAATATTGAAAAGTTTTCAATCCTCTGTTATTAACATCCATGTAAAAGTATCATCAAAGGTGACGCTTCAGTGGCGGATAGTTTATTTGTAAATTAACATCTTAGGTATTTATTATTTTGAATGCCTAATCTCAACAATGATATGTTAGTTTCCCGATTGCTACTTTGTGATTATCTCTGTAATGTCTAAAGATCAAATTTATTCAGGAAAAAAGAGAAAATACTGTAGGTCAGCTAAATAAAACACTGTGTAAAAAAAAAAAAAAACAGACGAAATAGAAAAAATATACAAATCATTTTGTTTCACACCACAAAAAGCAAAACATAATTTTCCAAACTCATTAGAAAGCATTTATATTTCTATGCTATCATCAGCCCTTAGCCAAAAAATACCTTAAAATATCCATGCGCATTATTTCTCTGTCCCAGCCAAAATGTTGTGCCCAGAGGCAAGTCTGTGGAGGGCTTTTCCACCACTCTCTCGTATATTCTGCAAAAAGGAAATATCAGAGTAAGCAGTGTGAGTTGACAGTCATTTCGTAGAATCTTCCACTTCATAAACTGAGAACATTTCACTTACTTATTGCAGTCAACATGTAAAATCAGATGGGAGGCACTGATGGCTAAGGAGAGCTTGTGCCAATTGTCATCAGCCAAAATGTATGGAAAGACTTCCGTGTGCGGGTGGTGACTGCCTGACCGATAATGCAGTCTGACTTCATTCCGATGGCCACTGCTCTCCAGCTCCAGGTACCTGTGCAAAGAAGAGGCCCATGGGGACCAGGGAAAATAAAGTTCCAAAATTACTGACATGACCTCCAGCCCCAGAAAGATAGAGTCTAATGTTTTTCCTATTCCTCCCACTGAGTACAACTAAACATTATATTGTAAACAGACATGGGAAGAGTCTAAAAGATGGAGTAAAGAAAGAAAATCAGACCCAAGGTACTGGCTTCCTAGGTTTTCTTTTGGCCTCATATATCCCAGACTTGGCTGAGGAAGCCAGCAACCTGGAACACTAGTGAGTGTAGACCAAAAAAGAAAAAAAAAAAAAAAAAATATATATATATATATATATATCTCCCAACGAAAGCTTGCTCTCTTTAGCCAAGGGCCAGGAAAGGGGAAGCCTGATAAAACAAAAACTTTTAGAGAATAACCACTCTATTCCAACCAAACATCACAGAAAAAAAACTGGCCCCATCCCCAAATAGACTAGTAAAGCTCATGGGGAGCCTAGATTTCTACCTTCTTGAGGACCCAACACCTCCACTAGGGTGGTGACGGAAAAGGCCAAGTCAAGAATGTTCATCTATTTTTTAAAGATTTTATTTATTTATTTGACAGAGAGAGACACAGCGAGAGAGGGAACACAAGCAGGGGGAATGGGAGAGGGAGAAGCAGGCCTCCCACTGAGCAGGGAGCTTGATCCCAGAACCCTGGGATCATGACCTGAGCCGAAGGCAGACGTTTAAGGACTGAGCCACCCAGGGGCCCCACAAGTATTCATTTAATTCAACAAGTAAATTCTATAATAATAGAGAGGTGTTTGCATTTTAAAAAAAAATAACATCAGCAAACACGCTGCCCTGTTGCTATAAACCTGTCAGTTCTTAACACACTGAGGCAAGAACCCTATTGCTGCTGTCAGGTAGCCTCCTAGATACTATTAGAAATGTCACCTGCACTGGATTCCTAAACTTGAGGCACTAGAAGTAGCCTGAATAACAATGGGGCTGACACCATGCCCTACAAACAAGAACAACTTCAGAAGTTAAACATTTTACCAAAATCTACATTTTCATTAGCATCATTCACTCAATTAAAAAAAATGAATTTTAGATTCACAATACACAAAAAACAGGTAGTGAAGAGAAAAACAAATAATGACGTGAAACACTTAGAAGTGTGCCTAGCACATGGATAGGATTCAATAAATATTAGCTCTCATTAAAAGAAGGGAAAACAGGTTGAAAGAAGTTAATCCAAATCTTCAAAACCAGTAACTATTAAGATATATAAAACCATAGGAAGATGTGAAGTTGCATGAACATATGATTATTGCATAACTGTAAGTTACAAAGTATCTTAATGAACACTGGGTCTATTTTAATGAATCATTTTTCTAATAACAGCCATATTCATTTCCAGAAGCCCACTGTTTCCCACTGGGTGGTGTCTCAGTGGGAGGCAGGACTGGCTCACCCCCTCTCTGCCCCCCGCCAAGGCTCAGCAGAACAGAGTGGTTAAACACCCCAGCCCTAAAGCCTGAGGACTCACATCCCAGTACCCCTCCCAAGAGTGGCCAGCTACTTCATTCACCTCTCTGCACCTCATCTGGTCACTCAGCTATAAAACAGGGATATGAACTGTACTTGCTTCAGTGGACATCTGTAAGGACGTGAATGAGTTAATTTAAGAAAGCCTCAGAATATTACTCAGTACACACAAAATACTCAATAAAGATAGTACATGTTAGTTATCTTTTTCAATTCAAAAAGCAAAATCGTCAAATCCTCCCTCTTCTTTCCCATGGTATAGCCAGGAATGGGCTGACGACACACTCCAGCAATCAGACACTCTTCCCTGAGACTCCTTTTTTTCTTTTTTTTAAGATTTTATTTATTTATTCATGAGAGACAGAGAGAGAGAGGCAGAGGGAGCAGCAGGCTTCCTACGGAGCAGGGAGCCGATGCAGGGACTCGATCCCAGGACTCCAGGATCAAGACCTGAGCCGAAGGCAGACAACTAACCCACTGAGCCACCCAGGTGCTCACTTTCCTGAGATTCTTGATGGAGCACAGCCAAGGAGGGGAGTGAAGAGGCACCCACAATGTGCTAGGGCAGCAGCATCCTGGTCAGCTATGTTCAGGCCACTCTGCATCTTCCTTCCTGTTTGCTGGCCCATCAGGGTGCCTTTGGTTATTACCTGTTCCAAATTCTGATGCCCCAGGCTCCCATCAGTTCTGTAAGCTGCCCTCCCACCCATTGCCTCCAAAGTCACCTTACAGCTAGAACCTTAACTGATATATTACAATTGTGACCATGGAAAAAACATAGAATAAAACATATCAACATTTTTAAAGCTATCATTGAGTGATATAACTATGAGTGATTTTTAACTTTCTTTTTACTCTTCTTTATTTTCCCTTTTATGCTCAATAAGCATTTGTTACCTTAAATTAAAAACCACATTTTAAATCCCAAGAAGGTAATTTGTCACACCTGAACATATCATGTCTCCTTGATCTGTTATTCATAATTGTGAGAAGTCATTAAAATCAGAAATAAAGTTCACCTTTTATAATAATTTATGCCCTTGTTATTCAAATATCCTTTGCACTGGCAGAAATATAAACTAATTTAAGATCAGGCTTCAGAGAAATAGGCGACAGTTGCAGGACATCATTCATTTTAACAACCTCCTTCATAACTCAAGATCAAGGGATGAAAATAAGGTCACGTCTCATCTGACAAAAAAGGTTGCACACACACATGAAATGAGACTTTTTCTGCTGCCTTAAATTAAACCTAAAGAGAACGATCAGATCACCTAAGTACAGTTCTTCCTCAACTTGCAACGGGGTTATGTCCTGATAAACCCATCACAAGTTGAAAATGGCATTTAATACACCTAACCTACCGAGCATCGTGGCTTAGCCTAGCCTCCCTTAAACATGCTCAGAACACTTCTATCAGCCTACAGTTGGGCAAAATCATCTAGCATCCTAGCAAAGCCCATTTTGTAATAAAGTGTTGAATATCTCAGGCAATTTATTGAATACTGTACTGAAAGTTAAAAAAAATACAGAACAGTTGTATGGGTATAGACTAATTATAAGTGTATCAGTTGTTTATCCTCGTGACTGCACGAGGGAGCTGTGGGCTCACTGTCGCTGCCCAGCATCATGAGAGAGCATCATACCACACGTCACTAGCCCGAAGGAAACCAAAATCAAAAATTCAAAGTATAGTGTCTACTGAATGTACATCACTTTCTCACCACTGTAAAATTAAAAAATGGTAAGGTCAACCATGCTAAGTATAGGACTGTCTGTATATTAAGCTAGAAGCCAGTTGTTAGTCACCTGAAGAAAAGCTACATGTACTTCTGGCACCAAATATATTAGAGAAGCTCATGGAAGGCACAATTGCTATGCAATTCTGGAACTGAAAACCCAGTTCGGCTTCTCATTACCACCGCTGCCCCCACTTCCCGCTGCCTCAGTGTCCTCATCTGTAAAATGAGGAGTCACTGTGATAATCCACACAAAGCAGGGCATCTGAAACACAGTAATCACCCAATAAATGGTAACTATTGTATCATTTGTCAATACATAATCCCAGTTATAAAGTCCAGCCTCTTAAAAAGCCAATTCTTGAATCACAAGCAATTTTGAACACATTTTGTTTAAGTGGAAGAATGCAGAAAGAGGAGACAGAAGTTCCAGGCAAAACAGAAGATTAACCAACTACCTGACACCTTACAATTAAGGGCTCTAGCATAACCAACAAAATATGAGAAGCGGAGTCCAGTGGTAGGGCCAAAATTATTGTGAGTTCAGCAGCTTGCCCATTTGTTGTACAAAATTGACTCTTTCACCTTGTCACTTCCAGTGATTCCCTCAGAGTTCAGGGAGATGGGAGAATAGGGGAAAAGTGTATTTTTTGGCATCCTTCATTAGAACCGTATTGATTCGGTTTTTGTTAGTTCGCTTGTTTTTAACGGCATTTGGTCATCAAAGCCAGGTGGTATAATGTGGTAATTTAAGAGGCCTCAGAGACTTACTCCTGTCTCCACTCGTTAGTGTTCTTATGGATAAGTTCTTATGGATAAGAACCATATGATCATTTCAATAGATGCAAAAAAACATTTGACAAAGTACAAAATCCATTCAAGATAAAAACCATCAACAAAGTAGGTTTAGAGAAAACACACCTCAACAAAATAAAGGCCATATCTGAAAAACCCACAGCTAATATCATCCTAAATGGAGAAAAACTGAAAGCTTTTCCTTTAAGGAACAAAACAGAGATGTCCACTCTCACCACTTTTATTCAACATAGCACTGGAAGTCCTAGCCACAGTAATCAGAAAACAAAAAGAAATAAAAAGCATCCAAATTGGCAAGAAAGAAGTAAGACTTTCACTATATCCAGATGATATAATACGTTATATAGAAAACTTGAAAGACTCCACCAAAAAAGCCACTAGAACTGATGAACAAATTCAGTAAAGTCACATAATACGAAGTCAAGATACAGAAATCTGTTGCATATTTATACACCAATAATGAAGCAGCAGAAAGAGAAATTAAGGAATCAATCCCATTTACAACTGCACCAAAACCAATAAGATACATAGGAATAAACTTAACCAAAGAGGTGAAAGAACTGTACTCCAGAAACTATGAAATACTGATGAAAGAAACTGAAGATGACACAAAGAAATGGAAAGACATTCCATACTCATGGATTGAAGAACAAATACTGTTAAATGTCTATACTACCTAAAGCAATCTGCACACTTAATGCAATCCCTTTCAAAATACCAATGGCATTTTTCACACAGCTAGAACAATCTTAAAATTTGTATTGAACCAGAAAAGACCCTGAATAGCCAACGCAATCTTAAAAAAGAAAAACAAAGCTGGAGGCATCACAATTCCAGACTTCAAGTTATATTACAAAGCTCTAGTGATCAAAACAGTATGATACTGACACAAAAACAGATCAATGGAAAAGAACAGAAAACTCAGGAATGAACCCACAATTATATGGTCAATTAATCTTTGACAAGGCAGGAAAGAATATCCAATGGGAAAATAAATATCTCTTCAACAAATAGTGTTGGGAAAACTGGACAACAACATGCAAAAGAATGAAACTGGACCACTTACTTACACCATACACAAAAACAAATTCAAAATGGATTAAAGACCTAAATGTGATACCTGAAACCATAAAAATCCTAGAAGAGAACACAGGCAGTAACTTCTTTCACATTGACTGTAGCAACTTCTTTCTAGATATGTCTCCCGAGGCAAGGGAAATAAAAGCAAAGATAAACTATCAGACTACATCAAAATAAAAAGCTTCTGCACAGCAAAGGAAACAATCAACAAAACTAAAAGGCAGCCTACAGAATGGAAGAAGATATTTGCAAATGACATATCTAATAAAGGGTTAGTATTCAAAATACATAAAGAACTTCTAAAACTCAACACCCAAAAACCAAATAATCCAATTTAAAAATGTGCAGAAGATATGAATAGACTTTTTTCCAAAGAAGACATACAAATGGCTAACAGACACATGAAAAGATGCTCACCAACACTTATCACCAGGGAAATGCAAATCAAAACCACAATGAGATACAACCTCAAACCTGTCAGAATTAACACACACAAAACACACAACTAAAATCAACAACACAAAAAACAACAGATATTGGCAAGGAGTGGAGAAAGAGGAACTCTCTTGCGCTGTTAGTGAGAATGCAAACTGGTGCAGCCACTCTGGAAAACAGTATGGAGGGTCCTCAAAAAGTTAGAAATACAACTACCCTACAATCCAGCAATCACACTACTAGGTATTTACCCAAAGAATACAAAAACACTAATTCAAAGGGATACATGTACCCCTATGTTTTTTGCAGCACTATTTACAATAGCCAAATTACGGGAGCAGCCCAAGTGTCCATGATAGATGAATGGATAAAGAAGAGGTGGTATACATACAATGGAATATTACACAGTCATAAAAAAGAATGAGATCTGGCCATTAAGACAACATAGAGGGTATTTTACTTATACATGGAGTTTAAAAAAAAAGCAAATGAATAAACAAACAAAAAGCTGAAAGAGACCCATAATTACAGAGAACAAGCTGATGGTTGGCAGAGGGAAAGGGTTAGGATGGGCAAAATGGATGAAAGGGAGTGGGAGGTACATACTTCCAGTTAGAGAATAAATAAGACACAGGAATAAAAGGCACAGCATAGGGAACATAGTCAGCAGTACTCTAATAGCATTGTATGATGCCAGATGGTATCTACACTTGTGGGGATCATAGACCTGGGGAATCACTACGCAGTACACTTCAAACTAATGTAAGGTGTGTGTCAACTACACCTCAGTTTAAAAATAAAAGACATCTAGGAGCACCTGGGTGGCTCAGTTGGTTAAGTGACTGCCTTCAGCTCAGGTCACGATCCTGGGGTCCTGGGATTGAGCCCCGCATCGGGTTCCCTGCTCGGTGGGAAGCCTGCTTCTCCCTCTGCCTCTGCCACTTCCCCTGCTTGTGTTCTCTCTCTTGCTCAATCTTTCTCTCAAATAAATAAATAAAATCTTTTAAAAAATAAAGTAAAATAAATAAGAGACATATAAAGCATGACTATTATTCCTCACTGAGGAATATAATATAATATAATAATTCATTCCACTTCTCTACAGAGAGAAAGTGGAATGAATTATCCCCGAATCTGGGAAACCATCTGTGATAGATGTTATTGGTCAAGTAGAGTTCAGAAAATAAATTATATTTGCTACATCCAATTCTCATAACACCTTCAATTTGATATGAAAGGATCCAAAAGTAGACATAGGTTGAGCACAGCTCATAAGGGAATACATGCTCATTATTAAATTAGTAAGTCATTTAGTACATAAGATACCATGTACTTAATTTTACTTTAAAATATGGTTAATATGTCACTTTTTAATATCTGATTTGATTATTCAAATCAAGCTCTTCTGTGAAAAAATAAAACTCAACCCTTTCTGGTTATAGTTTCACCTGTTAAAATGGTTTAAATCAGCTCTGCGTTGAAGGAAAGAACTTGGTGATCTCTAAAAATCCAGAGTCTACATAAATTAAATATTATCAAGGTTTCAGCTTAATTGAGATTGTGTGTGTGTGTGTATGTGTGTGTCTACCCAAGAGAATATACCAATGTTCCCGTCAATTTCTAGATACCATGGGCTAACAAGTATATTGAGGTACGCAAGCAACTGCACTATTTCAAAGAACAAACAACAAGCAATATTTATGGAAGAAAATGATATTCCCAAGTTGGTAACTTTTCATCTTCACCTTCACCTAAAAAATGATTCATGATGCTTTTAGGGATACATCCATCTGGGGTGACTAAGTGGCACCCAAAGACCCTCGATGCCCTAAGATTCCATGCAGTATTTTATCTGGTTTCAAACCTTCCTCTTAAGCTAACAATTTGCTTTCCTTAGGTCCTAAAAATCAATAGGAATTCTTAGGCTGAAAGAGGTTAGCCTGTGTTGGAATTTTCGGCAGCTTTATATGTACCACGTTGTGAAACTATGGGCAGACAATAAAGGAAAAGCATTGATGCATGTAAGACAGCAAGAAGTTCTAGGCAAGCTGTATTTGAAAGAAAGGAATTAGTCACAGGGGAGAGTAAGTTGTCAATGCTGCAGCATCTGTTTTCTGACATGCTTCACGGGTCATCATGCCTCCTCTATCGTGCAGAATAAATAAGAGCCAAGGAAAAAGGTAATAGGATTCATGGGTCACCCACTGAGGTGGCATTTTGCTCTTAGTGAGCCCATTACCTTGAGTTCCCATTGAAATGGGTACAGGACACCCCTAACTAGAGGAAACAGAACCAACCTGGCCCCAAATTCTAGCTAATAGGGAAATGCCAAAAAGGCAGGAGTCTTATTTTTAAGTGTTAGCATACATTTTTTATGGCGAGGCAGTTAGAAAAATTAAAAGACAAATATTTTCCCAGCTATGCCGACTGGTTTTGTTTACACTGTAACAAGTTCAGTGGGGCCATGATGATGCTGTTGAAACAAAGAAGTCAATTGTAAGGAAGAAAATTTCTGGATAAAAATGTTTAGTCTATGGGCGTCTGGGTGGCTCAGTTGGTAAAGCGACTGCCTTGGGCTCAGGTCATGATCCTGGAGTCCCTGGATCGAGTCCCGCATCAGGCTCCCTGCTCGGCAGGGAGTCTGCTTCTGCCTCTGACCCTCCCCCCTCTCATGCTCTCTCTCTCTCATTCTCTCTCTCAAATAAATAAATAAAATCTTTAAAAAAAAAAATGTTTAGTCTAACTGAAAAGACCCAACAGAGGAAAAATAGATGACTGTTGTCTCCAAGAGTAAAAGAAAGCAAGATTGCTAAGCCTGTCAACAGAGTTCTAGGATTTTGAGGGAAGTAGAAAGGCCATGATGGAGCTCTACAACAAGCAGAGAATTGTCAAGCGACTGGGAGGATGCGCTAGTTCAAATGTTGATTCTGCCCCTTATTGTGACCTCAGACATTGGATTCAACCATTCAGGGCCCTCTCCTTAACTGTAAAATAGGGATAAAAATAGAATAGGAATAACCTCCAAGACAGTGATGAGCACTTAATGAGATTAATCAATGCAAGGTGTTTAGAGGATGGCCTGACACAGTGTAGGAATTTAATAAAGTGTTAAATGTTAACAATGCAGGGAAAATATTCCAAGGCACCTAAGAAATCAGTCAACTACTACAAACCCTGAGATTAGCAGATGCTCTGTACTTCTCATCCTATCATTCCACCAATATCTTTCAGCCATCTGAGTGTCAGGCATTGTACCAGGCACAGGGGAGACTGGGGAAAAGAAACAAAGTCAGGCCCTCACAGAACTTCTTCTTCCATCATTTTCATCATGTTCCTGAATTGATACTCCCCAGGATGATGATTTGCTATAAATGTAGGCTTCCTCATTCATGTTTACATTCCTGTATTTCTGCCAAGTCTTTATTTTATATTATTTTATTTACATCACTTTATTTTTCTACTGTTTTCATATTTATTATTTCATATCATTCTACATTATTGAATCTATTTAGAAATGGTGAACTTAAAAATAAGCACAATTTTTCTTAATGCAACTTAACAAACCTCCTGCAATAGACCTTGAATTCTGACAAGTCAGAGGTTGGAAAGGTTTTGTCATATGTTTATTTCAGTTACTGGCTGATGAAAAACAGTCATATTTATTTTTAAATGAAGAAAATATGCATTTTTAACCTGTTAGAAATGTCAAAAAATGAAAATCCAATAACTAGATGAAATAAAATTTTTGAAAAACCATAATAAATGGGATAGAAATAGAAGGCTAGGGCGCGTGGGTGGCTCAGTTGGTTAAGCGACTGCCTTCGGCTCAGGTCATGATCCTGGAGTCCCTGGATCGAGTCCCGCATCGGGCTCCCTGCTCAGCAGGGAGTCTGCTTCTCCCTCTGACCCTCCCCCCTCTCATGTGCTCTCTCTCATTCTCTCTCTCTCAAATAAATAACTAAAAAATCTTTAAAAAGAAAAAAAAAGAAATAGAAGGCTAGATGTAAGAGCCCATCAGCAAAATCTGCCTCTAACATATCTTATATAGTCTGATCTTGTTTTTATTAAAGTCTGTGATATTTTAGTCTAATAAATGCAATATGGTCTATAAAGCTAGCAAAGAAAGGTAGAAAAGCTAGGCAAATCACTGTTATGGAAGTAAAATGTTATTTTCTCTGAATCCATTCAATATAAATGAATTATTTTCATTAAAGAAAAATACAGTAGTTAACTTAAAGATATCTTACACAGTGAATGCTGATATGCACTTAAAATGAAATATAAAGAAGTTTGACTTACTATATTTGGGGAATATATTTTTACATGATATATATTACTCAATTTTTATAATACTAGAAAATGAATTTAAAAGTTAATATGAATTTCAATTTTCAATGTCATTTTTTTATTCATGTCACTAAGAAGCAATACTTTATGATTCAGGTGGGTATGGTCAATGGATGTTAAGGACAGTGAGCAAAGGTCTGATGAGGAATAGCACACTGGAATAAAACTGGAGTATCTCCCCATAAACTACTAATCGAAATCAAAGGGGAAAAATATTGAAGAGCCTGGCAGATCACCAACTTGACCAGGTGATCAAGGTTAACATCACGAGCAGTAAGACAGATTGACAAAGTGTACCACCTCTAGATGTGGTGTACTGAGAAGAGTCAGCATCATTTCTGCAGTATTCCCAGCAAAAACACATGGCCTGAGTGATGAGGAAACATCAGATGGACCCAGGTGGAGGGTGATCCTAAAGAATGACATGCCTATACCTCTAAGACCATAATAGATACCAAAGACAGAGAAAAGCTAGAATTGCTCCAGACCAAAGCAGATTATGAGAAGAGACAACCAAATGTAATATGTGCTCTTAGATAGAATGCTGGGCCAAGAAGGAAAAAGTGACATTGTTTAGATGGTTGGTGAAATCTGAATGGGGTGTGAAAACTAGATGATATTGTGGTGTCAATGTTGATTTCTGACTAGGAGGTTATATATTGACTATATAAGGACAGTGTCTCAAAACAAGGAGAGTGTCCTTGTTTTGAGAAAGCATTCACCAAACTATTAAAGGTGATAGAGAATATTGTCAGTGGAATTCAAATGTGCACAACAGCAAGGAAAATAAGATTTGTTAAGTGAATCGAAATAACATAAATTCCACTGTCAATAAGGACATCAAAATAAAATTAGCATGGACTTTTTGAAAAGGCAAATAACTAAAGGAAATAACAAAACAAGTTACAAATAAGCTGAATTTGGGGTGCCTGGGTGGCTCAGTCATTAAGCATCTGCTTTCA